>NC_077230.1:209538109-209843109 GCF_027887165.1 Monodelphis domestica
TGTAAAGGTTATGTTGAAGCAGGCTTGAATTAGCCAATTGTTAAATTTTCAGTGTGAGCCTTTACACCTCAGAAACTGCTACCAATCAGGGCTTGACTTATTGTTTTTTGCTTGTTAAGACTAATGTGTGTGTGTGTGTGTATGTGGAGAGCAGCTGGGTGGCTCAGTAAATTGAGAACTAGGCCTAGAGATGGGAGATCTTAGGTTCAAATCTGGTCTCAGACACTTCCTGGGCAAGTCACTTAACCCCAATTGCCTAGCCCTTACCACTCTTCTGCCTTGGAACCAATATACAGTATTTTTTAAATTAAAAAAAAAATTAAGTTAAAAAAACTTTTTAAAGGTTTAAAAAAACAACTAATGCACATAATGAAGAAAATGTTAAAAATACAGATTAAACTTAAAAGTGTACCTTGCATGCACTCTTGCTCTTTCCAACTCTGCCCCTCCAATCTTCCCTGGGGAAAGCTGGTTGTTAAACATTTATCAGAACACTTTCTAGTTAATATCCAAGTAATGGGGGAGCTAGATGGCACAGTGATTTCCTAACTGGGTAATGCTGGGCAAATCACTTAACCCTCATTGCCTAGCCCTTACCACTCTTCTATCTTGGGAACAATATCTAAGATGGGAGGTAAAGGTTTTTAAAAATCCAAGTAAGGAAATAGAAAGAGAACATTTAACTGCCTTTGATGAATTCAAGTTACCTGACACAGAGGAGTTCCATCCTTGGACACTGAAAGAATTTTTAGTTGTGATTGCTTTGTCATCAGTGGCATTTAAAAGGTCATTTTAGAATAGGAGACATAACATAAGATTGGAGGATGGCTGATGTTCTGATTTTCAAAGAAAAAGAGGAGGAAATCTCTGACAAAATTTTAGAATCTTCACAGGGATATCCCTCGTACATGTTTTAGAAGTGAGGGAGAGGGAGAGCTAAACAGACTTTCTCTCTCTTCCTCACCAACTCTCCTATGCCTTCACCTTTATCCCTGCTTCTCCTTTCCCCATCTGTCCTCCCTTATAATCATGACAGAAGTTATTTTTAAAATGCCTAGTGAGTATCTGCAAAAAGAAGCAAAGATCAGAGGCAGTTTGAAACTCAGTGAATGGAGAATCAGGCCTAGAGAGGGGAGGTCCTGGGTTCAACTGTGGCCTCAGACATGTCCTAACTGTATGACCCTGAGCAAGTCATTAACCCCCATTGTTAGCCCTTATCACTCTTCTGCCTCAGAATCAATATGCAGTTTTGATTTGAAGATGGAAAGTAAAGCTTTAAAAAAAATACTTAGAATTGGAAGATGGAGTGTCACATGGAAAGAACAAGGAATCAACAAGTATGTGGGGAGAAATAAGATGCAAGAGTACTGAAAATGTAGGAGATGCTCAGGTTGTGAAGGACTTTGAAGTCCAAAAATAAAGCAAAACAAAGATTTTATATCTGATCCTAGAGATAGTAAGGAATCTCTGGAGTTTATTGAACAAGAGGATGGAATGGTCAGATCATCATTTAAAGAAGATCATTCTGACTGCTGAGTGCAAGATAGATTGAAGTGGGAAGAGATTTGGGTCAGGGAGACCACTGCAATAGTCAAGGCATAAAGAGACGAAGACTGCACCAAGATGGTGGCACTGTCAGAGGAGAGAAGGAGATATATTTGAGAGAGATGTGTCAAAGGTAGTAATAACAGCACGGATTGGATATGGTTGAGGAGAGAGATTGAGGTCAATACAATTAGATTTGGAGCAAGTTCTGTAAACAGTCTCAAAGAGTTGCCAATAATGGATCAATGTCAGCTTAGAAGGTGGTCTCTACTAGAGGACTTAAGTGATCAGTGTCTGGCCTTCTGCCAGAGGATGCTGGATTTAACTCCACTTATTAAAATTTTATTGTGAAAATTTACACCTTGGAAATCAGCAAATGCTACAAATCAAAGCTTGATTTATTATTTTGTTGATTATCTAGATTTATAAACAGGATAGAGCAAATGTTAATAATGTAGATTAAATTTAAAAGTGTTTCCTGACCATATTTTTCCCCCAGAGCCCTAATCATTAAACATTTACCAGCACACCCTACAGACTCTGCTATTTACCATTTTTACCAGTTACTTGGATAGAAGCATAGATTGCTTGCTTATCAAATGTACAGATAAACCCAACACTAAAAGTGATAGCTAACATACTGGATGACTGATTTAAGTTTGAAAAGATCTTGATAAGTTAGAATATTGAGCCAAATAAAAAAAAACTGAAAGTTAGTAGGGATAAAAAGGAGGCATAACTAGTCAGTGGTTTGAAAAAGATCTGCGGGTTTTAGTGGACTGCAAGCTTGACACAAATTGACAGTGTCATATGGCAGGCAAGAAATGTTAATGCAATCTTGGACTGAGTTAAGAAAGTGATACTTTCTAGAAATATAGTGGTGAGAATCTCATTGTACCCTGCCCTGGTCCAATCACAGTGGGAGTTTTGTATTCAATTCTGCATTCCACAATTTAAGGAGATAGATGAGATGGATGCTCAGAGGTGAACCATTATGATAAATAGCCTTGAGTCTTTGCCTTTTCTCTGATGGCTCAGTTTCCAGTATTTTATCAAAGAAAAGAAGGAACAGAGATTCTGTGTATTCAATGAAGAGAAATGTTGCCTAGAACATAGGAGATAAGGATCACACAGGGGATTTTCATTGTAAAGGAAATTCCCTCTATTAATAAAGGGCAGCATCATTTATCTGCAGTTTATGGGCATGTAGAGTTTATGGACTTAATAAACTCATAGAGTACCTAGGACCCTAAGATGCTAAATGACTTGCTCAAAGTCACTTAGCCAATATGTGTCAGAGGTACAACTTGAATACAGGTCTTCCTGGCTCAGAAGCTGGATCTTTCCCACTATGCCATGCTGCCTCACATAATGAGTACTTTAAAAAATGCTTAATGAATTAAATTGAACCAATAGTGACATTTATAGAGTGCTTTTTAGGTTTGCAAAGAGCTTTTGAAATATTATTTCCTTTTATCATCACAACACCTCAGGAGGTAGATTCCATTATTATCCCCATTTTGCAGATGAGGAAACTGAGATAGAGAAGTTTAGTGACTCATTCAGGGTCACAAGGGCATCTGCTGACACCTCTGAGCTTAGATCTCTGGCCCAGTGCTATATCCATCACTGCACCACCTAGCTGCCAAGTTCAGGCAATCATTGTCTCTCAGCACATCACTCTCCTAACCAGTAGGAATGGGGAGGGACAGAACCCAAAATTAAAATAGAAAAAAAAATCTGTTGTCACATAGTTTGTAATTTAGTATAAAATACCACATCCAGCTTTGCATAATGCATCACAATCTAGGGACAGGCTCAAGCTAGAACTTCCCATAGGCTTCTTTTTATTAGTTGGAACAGCAAGAAAGAAATGCAAAAAGACATTTAATACTTCACTCTAAATCTTTAGTTTTCCTCATTAGGTTGGCTTGCCTGCAGCCATCCTGCCATAAATTAAACAGCCTGGGCTGGGGTGTTGCCAGTGCAGGCAGCCGGAGAATGTTAACGTTCTGCTCCTTGTTCTTCTGGCTGATCAAACTTTAAAAAAGAAAAAGAAAAAAAAACAAAACAGAGAGGAGTCTGCTGTGTTGTCTGCCCAAAAGATATTGGGAAGAAGGCTAAAAAAGGGAAAGTGTCAACTTATTTTGGAAAAGGGAAAGGGAAAACCTGCTCTTTCCCTAGATGGGAGCTGTTCTTGGGGAAAACAATGAGTAGGGACAAATATGGAAGTACACTTTTCCAGCAAACCTCATCTGCATAGTCAGGCAGTGGCTCTTTGTGTGTGTGTGTGTGTGTGTGTGTGTGTGTGTGTGTGTGTGTGTGTGCTCAGAGTTGCTATTAAGTTTCAGGTGAGCATTCCTCATAGGGACGAAGAGAAAGTCATCTGACAGGTTTACTCAAATGAAGGTATAGTAATAGTTCTTCCAGAATTATCATGGAAGAGTTTACAGTGACTACATTTTATTGATCAGTTCTACAAAGAATGACTTAGAACTGATCAAAGGTGAAACCAAGGAGACTGGTCCCTGCAGATCTCTAGATATTGGGCTCTTCTCAGAGCTTCCTGGACTTACTTTAAAAAAAAAAAAACAACCAAAAAACCCTTACTTTGGTCTTAATTCTGCATATTGGTTCTCAGACAGAAGAGCAGTAAGGACTAGGTAATGGGGGTTAAGTGACTTGCCCAAGGTCACAGTGAGGAAATTCCTGAAGCCAAATTTGAACCCAGGATCTACCGTCTATAGGTTTGACTCTCAATCCATTGAGCCAACTTGCTGCCCCCCTCCCTCCTTTAATAGGCAACTGCAACCTTCTTCTACCTTCACCCATTAGTGTGGTTGGATAGTACTGTACTCTCTTTACCAGGAACCCTTTTCCATCTAGAATCATTCAGATATGACATTGACTCTTAGTTTAGGATTGGCAGAATCCCCCCCCTTTTTTTTTTGACTCCTTTAGGTGCTCATCTCTGAAGTCTGAAACTTTAAAGAAGGAAATCAGAGAGATCTAGCCTTTTCTATTGGAAAATCCTCTGTGGTTCAAGGAAAGTTCCTTCTGGAAGGGACTCTACCTTTGCTTATGGTGATCAGCCTCCAGTCAGTTACACTTTTCAGATTCCTCTAGGGATCTTATTCATATTCGTGACTTGGGAAAGAGGTACAAAGTCCATCTGGATCCTAGCTAAACGTTCATTGTCTTGTTGGCCTCTTTTATGCAGCTGAGCTGTTAAAGCCCCAGACCCTTTCTAAATATGAAATGTTTCTTCTATATCTAAAGGGGGCTTCTCTTTACATTTCATTGTCTGTTTATTCCTCTTTAGTCCTTTATATGGGCAAAGTCTCCAATAGTAGATCTTTATTTGCTGAAGTGAAAAGAAAGTCTTTGCTCTAAGGACCTCAAACCAAGCACTTTCCCCTACATTTCCTCTCATATCAAAGGCAGGATTGAGTTGGACTTCTTTCTACTGATATAATTTTTCCAGGATATTGAGTTGAGGCTCTGATCCTAAAAATGAACTCCTCAACCCAGATTTTTGGTAGCTGAAATTGGACAATTAAAGATTCATTCTTTTGATCAGGTAGATGATTAAAAAGCATCTATTGCTGGCAGCCCTAATACATTAGTCAAATAATCAACAAACATTTATTAAGCCCTTGCTATATGCCAAGGGCTAGACATTGAGGATATAAGGACAAAAAAGGGCCCTCCTCTTAAGGCACTTATATTCTTTGGTAGAAACCATATAAGTGGGGGTGCAGCTGGGTGGCTCAGTGATTGAAAGCCAGACCTAGAAATGGGAGGTCCTGGGGTCAAAGGTAGCCTCAGACACTTCCTAGCTGTGTGACCCTGGGCAAGTCATTGAACTCCCACTGCCTAGCTCTTACCACGATTCTACCTTAGAACCAATATACAATATTGATTTGAAGATGAAAGGTAGGGTTTAAATATATATATGTATGTGAACAAATATATATCCGTAATTGATTTGCTATCCCATTAACCATAGGGGCTATAGCAGACCTTTTCATTACACAATGCTTGGAACATAGTAAATACTTAATATTTGTTGCCTTGCCTTTTCATCTCTCCTGTCATAGGTCTTAAATTTATAAAGTCTGGTTATGGTCTGCAGACATGCAAAGTCACAGTAATAAATTCTTCCTTTATTGATAGATCTTACATATATGTTTTTTCATGTTCCCCTTGAATCTAGCTCTCCTACTCAAACTGTGTGACATTAGGCAAATTTCTTATCTTTTCTTAGCCTCAGTTTCCTTGTCTATAAAATGAACATGAAAATATCTGTATTCTCCACTTCATAGGATTGTTGTGAGACTCATTGGAATAAAGTTAAACAATTTGCTTCCCAATCCTTAAAGGTCTAAATAAATATTAGTTCATATATCCATTCAGGAATGTCCCCAAGAAGCAGTTTCAAAAAAGGGTATTCATGCTGAGTTAGCTGGCAAATAAACAAATCTGTTGCTGAACAGTCAGTTCTTCTTGCCTTGATGTACCCTTGGGCAGCATGTAGGCTGCTGGGTCAAAAGAGAGAGACTAGACTCCTCTTGAATGCAGCCTTCAAAGTGCCCATGACTGTCACCAGGTGGCAGCAGCTGCTTAATCTGGGATCTAGCTGGAGAAAGGTTCCGTATGCCTCATTTGTTTAATTATTTAGATTTGAGTGGTGGAGAGGACCTTTTAGGTTATTTAGATTATTCCCAGAAAAGTTTGTTGTTAAAGGTAGAAAAATGGATTCAGATCTAACAGAAAATGAGAGTCATTGGATGAAAGGAATCTCTAGTCTTCCCCTCATGTCTACTGGTTAATTGACCAGAATCATGACGCTTCCTTAGTCAATGACAGAGGGAGGTCCTAAGAAGATTGTGGTCCACTGAAGGGATGAGGGAAGATAAGCATCGTTCGTTTCTTCTATGCTAGTGTTTTTCAGGGGACAAGTGTTGGATACTGAGTGATTGGCTGGGTCTTCTTTCTCAGTCTATATCATTTAGACAATTTATTTGGAAACTTTGCATGGGGGCAGCTAAGTGGCACGGTGAATAGAATGCTAGGCATGAAATCAGGAAGATCTGAATTCAAATCCAGCCTCAGATACTTACTTGCTGTATGACCTTGAGCAAGTCACTTCGCCCGTGTTTGCTTCAATTTCCTCTCCTGTTAAATTGGAATAAAATAGCATCTGTTTCTCAAGGTTATTGATCTTGAGAATCAAATGAGGTAACAATTGTAAAGTACTTAGCAAAGTGCAGTAAAACAAAATGCAGTAAAGTAAAAGACTTACCAAAATATTTAGCATATAGTAAATATTACATAAACATTAGCTATAATTAGAGAAACAGTATTGAGCTAGGGCAATGATTTCTAAACTTTTTTGATCATGCACTTTTTTTGAGTTGGTACGCCAATATGTAGATGATTACTTATTTATTAATTTCACATATACATGCAATTATGTACATTATGAAACATATACCTATGGAAATATTAAAATGATGAAGTAAATATGAAGTTATATTTAATCCCAGTGTCAACATTCTAGTTTATTGCATAGGAGTATGACATGATTAGACCTGAGCTTTAAGGAAATCTCTTTGGCAACTGTGGGGAGGAGGGATTGGAATAGGAAGAGATTTGAGGCAGGCAGATGAATGAGATAGAATGCAATAGTCATTGTAGTAGTCTAGGTAGGAGGTGATGAGGTCCTGAACTAGTGTGGTGGCTATGTGAGAAGAAAGGGCTAGGTAAGAAAGATGTGGAGATAGTAATGACAAGATATGGCAACTGATTATCTATAGGGGGTGACAGTGAGTAATGAAGAATTTTGGAAGAGGAGTAGGTTTGGGGAAAAGGTGACATAATGATATCTGCAATGCAGATCATAATCCATCCATATCTGTTCATCTTGTATGATTCAATCTATCCCACCCAAAATGAAAAAAGGAGTTCCTAATTGCATACCCAGAATGCAGAGCCAGGGCCCAGAACGGGATATTTGGAAACTTGCACAGAGGAGAGAATATAGGGAGTGGGGTCTATTGAGAAATAAGGGCAGGTATGGTTATGGTGGAGACAAGTCCCATGACTGACTATTCTTGGGGATAGAGATGTGTCCCATTTTCCCTCTCTATTATGGATCACCCTCCCCTTTGGGTAAATCTATGATTTACCAGGAGGTCTCAGCCCACACTTTGGAGACCACCAACGTAGGGGATATCATAGAACAATTTAAACGGAACACATTGGCAGAATATATTTGTTTGGATAAAGTGATCTTGAATAGAATGACAGATATTTTTGTCATTATCAAGTCCCTTCTCTCTCTGGGTTTTCCCACATGCTGGCTGGAACATTTGGTGATGTGAATTTACAAACAGAGAAAAGATAGCATTACCTGATAACAGCCTACTGGATCATCCCAAGACCATTGTTTATTTTACTGGCCAAATATAGGGTAAGTAATGAGTTTCACAGGCTCTGCATTTCACCTCTACTGTGTCTCCT
Source organism: Monodelphis domestica (assembly GCF_027887165.1). Classification (NCBI taxonomy): domain Eukaryota; kingdom Metazoa; phylum Chordata; class Mammalia; order Didelphimorphia; family Didelphidae; genus Monodelphis; species Monodelphis domestica. Next base: position 209,546,180 of record NC_077230.1, read on the forward strand.
TTACCTGGGTTAGAGTAAAATCCAAGGCCAAATGAGATATTTAAAAATTTTAAATTACAGTTACTTGGGAAAAATGACTTCTAAATTTCCCTCAACAGCTTTTTATGCTTACCTCCTTTATCTGCTAATGGACTGCTGGGAAAAGCTGTTAGGTGTGTCTCTTCAGTGGAGACTATTTCAGCTCTATATTAAAATCATTTTTGAACAAAAGAGATTAAAAAAGTAAATTATAGTTTTAATAGAAAATCTTTTGCTATATTTCCAATCATAGTTTCCAATAAAAGAAATGCTTCCATTCATTATATACACCTTTGGAAGCAATACAAACCAGGCTTTTTTCCTCTCCTTTTGTAGGATAATAAAACCATAGGACTTTGAGTTGGAATGTACCTTAGAAATCATCTAGTCCAAACCATTCATTTTACAAATGAGAAAGTTCCAGAATCCCAGAGAGGGTAAGTGACTTGCCCAAAGTCACATCAACAGACTATAAATAATGGATTTGGGATTCAAACCCAGGTCCTCTGGCTACAAACCGACTGCTTGTTTCTGTATATTTCCTCTATGCCCACTGCCCTCTTCCCTACTCTCTCCTTAATTTCTATTTTATTACATCCAGAACTGCTGGGGAGGCTTTAAGACTTGGAGTAACAAGCTGGGTTTCTGTAATCATTTCTGCAGCCCTATCTCCACAGTTTGCCTGGAAGCAAAATATTTTGTGAGAATGCCATTATTCTGATGGAGATAGAAAAACTGCAAAACACTAAGTACCAGGGCAAGATTGAGAAAATGAAGGCACCTAGTAGATAAAAGCCCATCTGTCTTTGGAAAGGACCCCCTACACCATAAAGAAAAGGTCCATAGACTGCAGAAAGCCTCTCTCCCATTTCTGCTTCTAGTAGAGAGAGAGAGATAATGATACCATTTTCCTTATTGGCCAATCTGACCCTGTTCATGGCACAGAACACTACTATCTTCTTGTCAGTAAAACCCAGACTGATTCTATACAACCGCAACAAATCAAACTCAGACCTAAATATTAGCTATGATCTTCCTCCACCCTGGATCAGAGCTCTTGAGAGCACACAGGCGGTAATATGAGTGTTTTGGGTAGCTGTCTGTCTCATGGTCTCAGTATTGGCCAGTTGACTCTATGATTATGCCTGTGCTCATGTGGCAACAGCTAACTGCCGTTCATACTTCCCAGGTATGTCTGGAAATACACAGACACTCTCTCAAAGTTCCATTTGTTCCCTCTTCCCACTCCTCTCAGAAGACACTTCTGGGGAGGTGAACCGCATAGAGGCTCTTTGGACGCATGAATTTCTGTTCAAATCTATCAAACCTATGACTGAAGGTCTTAAAGAGATCTGGAATAAAAGGCTGAAAAAAATGTGATACTTGGGGACAAGTCGTCCAAACACATTATTGGGGGAAAGGGTTCAAGAAACAGGAAGAACCAAGTGATTAAAAATAAAAACATTAAGGGGGCAGTCATGTGGCTCAGTGCTTTGAGAGCCAAGCCTAGAGATGGGAGGTCTTGGGTTCAAATGTGGTCTCAGATACTTCCTAGATGGGCATCTCTGGGCAAATCACTTAATCCCCATTGCCTTGTCCTTACCACTATTCTTCTGCCTTCGAACCAATATACAGTATTGATTTCAAGAGGGAAGGGAAGGGTTTAAATAAAAAAAATAAAAAAAATATGAACATCTTGTCTTGTTTCTCTCTTAATTATTCCTGTTCATGCTACTACCACCATTCACTCAGGCTCCCATATTCAAAACTTTATTTGTAGCTTCCTCTCTTTTCTACTCAATCTATTATTAGATTACCTGCTGCCTAGAGGCAGCTAATTGGCTCAGGCAACAGAGTCTTGGGACTATAGTCAAGAAGAGCTGAGTTCAAAAGCAGCCTTGGACACCTACTAGCTTTGTGACCCTGAGCAAATCATTTAACTTACATACCTCGGTTTCCTTATCTGTAAAAGAGATATAATAATATTGTGAGGATTAAATGAGATAGTATTTTTTAAAATACTTACCTTCCATCTTAGAATCAATACTGTGTATTGGTTCCAAGGCAGTAAGTAGAGTGATGATAAGGACAAGGCAATGGATATCAAGTGACTTGGGATCACACAGTCAGGAAGTGTCTGAAGTCAGTTTTGAATCCAGGGCCTCCTGTCTCCAGAACTGGCTCTCTATTCACTGAACCATTTAACTGTCTCCTTGAGATAGTATTGTAAAGCACTTAGCATAGTGCCTGGTACAAAATAAATGCTTAATTAAGGTATGTTTTCTTCCTTCCTTCCTTCCTTCCTTCCTTCCTTCCTTCCTTCCTTCCTTCCTTCCTTCCTTCCTTCCTTCCTTCCTTCCTTCCTTCCTTCCTTCCTTCCTTCCTTCCTTCCTTCCTTCCTTCCTTCCTTCCTTCCTTCCTTCCTTCCTTCCTTCCTTCCTTCCTTCCTTCCTCAGTGAAAATCATCAGTTCCCTATTTATATACTACTCTGGCAGCAGTCTGCTTCAAGACATCATGAGCACCCACCCTCTTAACTACCTCAGAAAGTCAGTAGAAAGCCTCAGTAGAAATTGTGGCACATAGGACAGAAAAACTCAAGAAGTCATAGACTATATAAAAAGTTTTTCTCTGAGGGAACAAGTGGACTGAGTTATTAGAGCAAAGTTCCATGGTGAGCAGTAGGATAGCCAAGTCATCCTAATGGAAGGAGGAAGAGCACTGGATATTCTCTTCTACACTTTGGTTTGGGTATTCTTGCTGCCCTATCTGTGGGCAGATGCTCTTTAACCCAGCTCACGGTAAATAGGAAGAGCAGAAAGACATGTTCTGATGCAACTCGAAGTAAACAAAACTGGGAAAAACAATATACAGGATGACTAGAACAATGTAAGAAAGAAGAAAAAAGAAATGGACTGCTTGGTAATGATAGTGAGCCAAACTTGGCCCAAAGAAGAGATGCAATGTACCTTGTTTTCTTTGCAGAGACCCTATGGGTGAAACTCATTGTATATGCTGTTATTATCAGTTGAGTACTGGTTAGTTTTGCTGACCTGACCTTTTTTTCTTTTTGTCTTCATCTCTCTCTTCTGACTCTTATTCTTCGTTTGCAAGGTATGGAGGGAATTTTATTTGTAAACAAAGGTGATATAAAAACAAAAGTTCTGAACTTTTTAAAAAAAGAATCAATCACGTATAAGTTCTTGAACAGGTTGAGATGTTCTAGACTGGGTTCTTGCTACAGAAACAGAGACCTGCTCACCGAGCATCACTGAAAGGGAAATACTGGTCTGAACAGAGAAACAAAAGTCCCCCTGGGAGTGTTCCCTGGTTTGTGGATGTCACATTTGCTTGGAGGGCAGAGAATTGGGTCTGAGGATGAGTGACTTATGCTGGCTGCTAGCACATTAACTCCAATAGATCTGATTAAGGGTAAGCTGCAGAATTTATAGTCTATAGAAGGGCCTGTTGAGATCATTGATCTGATGGGTATCCAAACTGAAGCTTTTCTGACAGCACAGGTACCAGTTAAGTTCAAGAATGTAAGTGATAGTAAAGCCGATATAGAAAAGTGATGCCTAATGGATTGGATATTGATTGCAATTAGAATGAGGTAGATTTTGGAATAAGAGTTGACATTTATGTAGCACTTTAGACACATGAACTCATTTGCTCCTCCTCCCAATGACCCTGTGAAGTAGTTACTGAAGGCATTGCTGTCTCCTTGTATAACAGGCGAGGAAGCAGATTCAGAGAGGTTGCATATCTTGCTTACTAAAAATGAGTCAGGATTTGAATCCAAGCCTCTGATAATTGCAAAACTAGATCTTTCTCCACCATACCCTATTGCCTCTCAACTAGTCAGAGCCCCACTGATGTCTAAACCTATTACTTAAAGACATAGATCATTTTCTTTTCCTCCCCCCTACCCCCCCACCCCCCATAGCCAACGCGCAAATCCACTGGGCATTACATTAAACCTATTACTTTTATGCATTCTTATTGAAATTGGGCAGCTGGAGGGAGCAATGGATAGAGTGCCTAGTCCGGAGTCAAGAAAGCCTCATCTTCCTGAGTTTAAACCTGGCCTCAGACACTTACAAGTTGAGTGACCCTGGGTAAGTCATTTAACCTTATTGCCTTAGTTTCCTTATTTGTTAAATAAGCTGGAGAATGAAATGGCAAACTACTCTAGTGTCTTTGCCAAGAAAACCCTGGAAGGGGTCACAAAGAGTTGTGAAAGTAATTGTACTTGTGATATTTACCCCACAAAGTTATTGAAAACTGAGATTATATATTTAAACTACTGTCAAAATGTTAAGTATTGGCTACATGAGTGTAACGGAATATTACCATGCCAAAAGAAATGATGATGAAGTCAGAGATTCGCAGAAAGACTTATATAAACTGATGTACTGTGAAATAAAGAAAAGAAAAATATATAAAATATAATATTATATATATACAATTGCTATGACAATGTAAATGGAAAAAACAAAATAAAGGTGAAATTCAATGTCACAAAATTAAAATGATCAAGTTTGACCCTGGATGGGAGAAATGTCTCTTCTCTTCTTTGTAGAAGTGGGAAACTCAAAAGAGGTATCAGACGCATAGCCTGAGTCCCCAGAAGCAGCTTCCAAAGCTCCTGAATGCAGCCTGAACCACATTAAAATCTAATTGGGAAATGTTTTTTTTTAAATGAATAGAAATATCTTGCAGATAATAGATAATATTAATTTCTGGTTTTTGAAGTTAGTATGGAATCCCAGGGATCCTCTTCTATTTGAGTTTGACAACACTGGCTAGGATCCTAAACATATTAATAGACTCAGCTGGTATGTTGGTTAGTTTTGCTAAACTGCTTTTCCTTCCATTAGTCTTTTAAATTTTTTGTTAAACAATAATAATAATGGTGATGGCTTATATTTATATTGTCCACAAAAGTTTACAAAGCACCTTATAAATATTATCTCATTTTATCCTTATATCAATACTAGGGTGTAAGGACTGTTATTATGCCCTTTTTATAAATGAGAGAGAACAGAGACAGAAAAAAGGTAATAACTTGACTAGGGTCACACAGCTAATGAGTATATTAGGCAGGATTCAAAGTGATCTTTCTGACCCTCTTTTGTGCTGCTCTATCCACTGTACCACTCTCAAGAGAAGGTGGTCTATATTGAGAAATGAGGGGCAGTTTGGTCACACAATGGATGGAGAGCCAGGCCTGGAGTTGAAAGGACCTGGGTTAAAATCTGACCTCAGATACTTCCTAGCTAAGTGACCCTGGGCAAGTCACTTAACCCTATTGCCTAGTTCTTGCTGCATTTCTGTCTTCGAACTGATAGTAAAACAGAAGTTTGGAGTTGAGAGATAGAAAGAAAGAGAGAGAGAGAGAGAGAGAGAGAGAGAGAGAGAGAGAGAGAGAGAGAGAGAGAGAGAGAGAGAGAGAGGAGAGAGTGACCTATTATTTTGGGAAATGAAGGTCATGTAAAGATAAATATTAATGAGAATTAAAATTGAAAAAAATTTAAATTAGTTTTTGTCTTTGTATTTGTCCAAATCATAATAGATGTATAATAAATGTTTGTGGAATGTATATATGTCAGCTAGCATTCTCAACTTGGGGTCGATGAACTTGCCGATGAACCTCATAACAAGAGGTTTTAGGATATTACTATATCAAGGATATTACTAACAGGAATTATCTTTAATTCAGGTTACTTTTAACTTGTTGATGTCACAAAGATTATTTAACTGATTACATAAGAATAATATCTTCTAGTCAAGTTACATAAAGAAAAATGTAGCCAATTGTTTGTTGAATTCCTTTCTTTTTAAAATAAATTTTTTTACAGATTACTTGTTGATATAATTTTCAGTGATCATTTTCTGACATTTTGAAAACCATGTTCTCTCTCTCTTTTACCCTCCCCAAGAAGGCAGGTAATATGACATAGATTATACATGTGCTATCATATAATATATATTTCCATGTTTGTCATATTGAAATAAGACAATTGCTTACACTAGAGAGAAATTCATGTAAGAAAGAAAATGAAAAATTATATCCTTCAATCTGCATTCAGTCTCTTGTCCGTTGGGTAACATTTTTTTTTAATGAATCTGTTGAAATTGTCCTGGATCCTTGGTTTGTTGATAATAGTTTTTCAACAGTTGATCATCGTACATTATTGCTGTTACTGTGTACAACATTCTCCTGGTTCTGCTCACTTCACTTTGCATCATTGCATATGTCTTTCCTAGGTTAATTTTTTTTGTGACCATCTTTTTTGCCATTTCTTATGGCATAATAGAATCTCATTACCATCTATTGAATTCCCTTCTGAAGAATGAAGTGGTAAAGGCCCCATCAGACAAAAGCCTTTAATAGTCAAAATGGTGGGTGGGATCCTGCCAGTCCATGGCTAGCTTTCTCTCTAGTTAAACATTTCTCATAGAATCTCAGTATTTCTCAGTGTTTGTGAATATTAAGATTCTGAGAGAGCTCATCTGATAAAGCCCTAATTATATTAGGAAAATGAGGAAAACAAGAAGAGTAAGAAAGATACTTTTCCCTGAAAGAAAATATGTATTGCTGGGGAAAAGAAATCTGAAATTATCTATATTTCTGTTTAACTTAAATTGGTCTGAGAGCAGGGTGATCTAGCTCAGCAGCTGCTGTCTCTTGAGCATGATAAATTAGTCCAGGTCTACATTTCAAGCAATAAAAATATAGCCAAACGTTACTTAAATCTCACTCCTCAGGGATTATTGGTAATGTGCAAAGCACGGATGGCCCACATCAAAAAGGAAGCAAGCAGACATGTGTCAGTCAGCAGCACCGTCAGCCACTCAATGTCTCAGGTGTTTATTTTGGTTCCTGAGAAACAGAGCAATTCATGGGTGGTCCCAGGGAAACCCAGCTCTGTCCAGAATTACAGGTTAGGACTGAGCCAGCAGCTGGGGGCAGGGAGGGGGAGGGGGGGCTAGCATTGTTTTACACTCAGGAATGTAAAGGCAGCTGGGGTCTTTCTGAAAGTCACCAACAGACTCCAGGTGCCTTCTTTATATACCAACCATGAATAAGTTGGATAAGGATGCATACAGGGGCTTGAGAAGGAAAACTTCCTGTTTGCTACTGATAAGACAAGGTGTTTTAGAATGATTTGATAAATCCTGAGAGATTCCTGGACCTCCTCAGTCTTTTTTGTTAACAGAATAAACAATTTCTGCCTTAGACATTTTTGTTGTCATTCTCCAGGTGGCATTATTCCAATAAGGGATGGTGAAGGGCAGGTGCTTCTCTCCTGTGATATCATGGTGGCCCCTTCTGTTGCTCTCCACTTGGAGCATGAACTGAAAGTGAATCTGTGCCAGGGTTTCTGGCTGCCTTTGCCTCTTGTGTCTGTTCTTTACTAATCTCAGGCAAATGAGTATCCCAAAGCTCTTGTGATTTTTAGTGGTATGGAGGTACTGCAGAAGAGCAGCCTCCAGTGACAATTAGAGCTTTCTTGGAGAGGTCAGTAAGACAAGAAGACTTTTGACACCAGCCTGGATATGTTATCTGCAGAGATATGTGTAGACAGTACCTTGCTGAGGTGAAATGTAAAATGCTATATATATCACAAACTGCTTTATATTCTGATGATGCTTAAGTATCAGGATTTCAGTAGGATAACACCAGTGGTAATAAATTGTTACTTATTTCTATTCTGTTAATGAGTGCTTGAGTTTTTTTCTTATGTTTAGCCTCTTTTTTAATGTGTAGAAATGAATTACTTATTCCATAACTGAGAAATACTTTACATTGTGTACCTTTTTACTATCTCATTTTTAGCAAATTTAGTTCCTAGACTTAGGAACCATAATCCAATTGACTATAATTAAAATTGCTCTCAGGTGGAGAATTTAATGAGCCAATAAATGTGAGAAAAGGGACTCTTCTCACCAGAGGCCAGGCTTCCAAGGACTAAACCCAGTCCAACTACATGGTTAGATACAGCCCGCAGAAGGTTGAAGGCTCCAGATACTCTGGGCCCAAATGAAAGGTCTTTTAAGGCTAGACATTCATGGATCTATTAGTCATTCTAGCTGTTTGAGTCTACCTGTTCCCTCCTCCTTTTGGGGAAAGAAATATAGTTTGACCAGAATGTCCCTATGCTAGTACCACCAAAGAATCTATATGTTTTCTTCCAGAAATCTATAACTTAATAGATAATCCAAAGATAGAGACTTATTAGAACCTCCGACAAGTTGTGATATCCATGGTTGTACAGCTAATAAATATTAAAGGCAGGATTTGAACTCAAACTGACTCTAAATCCATGAATGACCTTGCCTGACCTTGTCAAACTTTTCTCTTTCTTTGAAGAAAAATATTATTAATGCTGTTCATTCAAAATTCAGAAACTCGAATTATGGATTTTTATCAATGCATCTTGCCTTTAAGAGAAAGTACAAATGATAGTCAAGAAAGCTATTAGTTGGCACTACTGTAACTTAATAGTAGCCCGCTTAGCACTGAAGATACAAAGGAAGGCAAACAATAGTCTTTGCCCTCAAAAGTTCACATTCTTTTGAGGAACTAGGTATATACACAAGAATAAAAGTAATCCTAGAGGAGAAGCCATAAGTCGACTTAGACAAGCCTCTTTCTGAAGGTAGACTTTGAGTTGAGCCTTGAAGGAAACCAGTAGCAAAGAAGTAAGGCTGAAGGAAGAGAATTCCAGATTTGGATGGTTCAATCAACATAGTCATGGAGACAAGAGATGAAGTATTATGTATGAGGAAGAGCGAGGAGGCCAATAGAGCTGGATGGTAGCAAATGTGGAAGAGAATAATGGCTAAGAAGAGTAGAAAGATAGGGAAGAGCTTGGGATGTCAAACATAGGACTTTATATTTGATCTTGGGGGTAATAGGGGATCACTGGAGGTTATTGAGTAGGGAGGGTGATATGAGCAGTTCTACTATTTTGGAGAATCACTTTGGCAACTGAATAAAGGAGGCATTGGATTGGGAAGAGAATTTATATTTTTGTGCCTCAGTTGCTTCATCCATAAAATTGTACTAAATTATTTGGGAGGGTCTTTCCATTTTTAAAGTTCCATGAATTACAAATCCACGCAAGCAGGAACACACAGATACATACAAACAAATGAATGAATAAATGGAACAGACAAAGCACGTAACAAACAAAACAATAGTTAGCTAACAAGTAAAGTAAAACAAAGGTAGCAAGGCTCTTGAATAAAAAAGTAACTTGTTTGTTGGTAGTAGCCTATATTTGACTTTTTTTTTTTTTACAGGAGATGTAGTAATGGGTTTTATAGTCTGAAAGGAGAATATTCTCAAGAGAGAGAGAGAGAATGTGATGGATTCACTTCCCAGTTGAAGTTTATAATATATGGCAGTTTTAGTGCGAGCTGGTATTTGGTCTATAAACTTCTGGAGTAGAGCAATAGGAGTCGCTTGTTTCCAAATGAAGAAGAATGCGGCCTCTCCACATCACTACCTGTTATTAGTCCTTCTGGGGATAAACAGGAAGATTAAGTGTTTTCTCGATGTTTGTATTTGCCTGTCACGGTAATGTGCACAGGCTCCATTCCTAGCAACTTTGCCAGCCCCAACAGCCCAGCTATTGTTTGTTTGTATTAGCCTTCAGATTGCCAGGCCTAGATCTCATTCTTCCTTTGAATGGAATCCTTGTTATTTCCTCCTCTTGGTAAAGTGCTTTCTTCACAATTAGATACTTTACAATTGACTGCTTCACAATTAGCAGGTCTCTTATTTTGTGAAGATGTGATTTCCTAGCCTCTAGGGGCCCTTTCATCTTTTCTCTTTGCCCAAAGCTTCTATAGTGCTTATCAAGATCAGGGGTGTAGGATTGTAGTCCATTGGAATGAAATTTATTTTTGAACCATGAAGCAAATGAGGCAAAGACTCTTTTCACTATAGAGCAATGTTGCAAGTCATTTAGAAATCTTTAGAGGTCATCTTATCCATTCTTGATTCTCTCTCTCTCTCTCTCTCTCTCTCTCTCTCTCTCTCTCTCTCTCTCTCTCTCTCTCTCTCTCTCTCTCTCTCTCTCTCTCTCTCTCCCTCTCTATATTTTCCCTTCCCTTCCCTTCCCTTCCCTTCCCTTCCCTTCCCTTCCCTTCCCTTCCCTTCCCTTCCCTTCCCTTCCCTTCCCTTCCCTTCCCTTCCCTTCCCTTCCCTTCCCTTCTCTCCCTCCCTCCCTCCCTCCCTCCCTTCCTTCCTTCCTTCCTTCCTTCCTTCCTTCCTTCCTTCCTTCCTTCCTTCCTTCCTTCCTTCCTTCCTTCCTTCCTTCCTTCCTTCCTTCCTTCCTTCCTTCCTTCCTTCCTTCCTCTCCTTCTCATTCTCTTTCTCTTTCTTTTTCTTCCCTCCCTCTCTACTTTCCTCCCTTACTTTCCTACACTCTCTCTCTCTCTCTCTCTCTCTCTCTCTCTCTCTCTCTCTCTCTCTCTCTCTCTCTCTCTCTCTCTCTCTCTCTCTCTCTCTCTCTCTTCTTTTACTGATACCTTATAGCATAGAGATGAGCCTGGGTTATTGAAGGTTTTGACAAAAGAAACAAAAAAAAAGTTTTAGAAGATCCTTGTAAGATGTGAAGATTCCTTTGAAAACAGCTCAATAATAGATGATGTATCTGTCATTCGAGGACCAGTCTAAGTTTAGAGAGGCTTATCCCCAGTTTGGTCATAGGATGATAGATTTTTCATTTTTTTGTATTCTCAAAAAAAAACCCCTCCAACTAAGATAGTGCTCTAGGGATGAGATCTGCATCTTTAGAATTAGTAAACACACTGTGAAACTGAGTATCCTTGAAATGCTAAATGAGTATAATTATTTGTATCTATGTCTTCTCCCTCTACTAGACAAGAAGCTCAGTGGTAGGAGACTGTGTTTATCTAAGCTTTGTATTCCTCTTAATACTAAACACAGGGCTATGTACATTTAATAAATCTTGGTTGAATTGAATGGAAGTGACTGTAAACCAGGAAATTTGCTTTAAAAGACTTTGTGACATAAGCCACTTGATTATCTCTCTAGAGGAGACAATTCTAGACATCACAGGGACTCAAAGAGAAATTAGAAGGTGCAGAATAACCTACCTGTCCTTTTGCTTCTCACCTGTCCCAGTAATTTTGCTAAAGAGAGCTGAATTTCCTTGCAGTCTTTGGGAGGGATGGTGATGGGGAGGAATGATACTATGTTATGATTTGACTTCATTCATGTAGCTTGCATTTGTTGATTTATTTTCCCCTCTAAAATGCCTTGGTATCTTGTAAAAGATGACAAGACACAAAGCAAGACTGATTTTGAACAGGAAATAGAAGTGCAACAGGAAAGGAGGTGGGTCCACAGAGAATTAGAGATAAATAATAGGATGATTGCAGTCTACTCTAGATATATCATCCTTTGCTTGCAGATGAATCCTCATGCAGTACACGGCTGTGCTAAGTGCATGAAGCAATAAATCTCTCGAGCACATCAGGTAGTAAAGTGTGTGTTTCCTGTTAAGATCTGGACTTGGCTCCTTAGGCACCAAGGCAGGTGGTGTTCACTCAGCTGCTTACCATTTACAGTACCTTGTAAAACACTATATTTAAAAACAAAAACAAAACTAACAACAACAAACCAAAAACCTCTGCCAAACCCTAACATCCATCTAGCCTTGCTCATGCTGAGAAGGAAGATCAAGCTGCACAAAGCAGTCCTTTCATTTTCTTTCTGGCCTAGATAAGATCAGAGCTGAAACTTCATTTATATAAGAACTCGAGCTGCTACCTTTTCTGGATGATGATGGTACATGAAGGAAAGGGAAAAGCCGGTGATTGTAAAGTTGGACAAAAGAATAGGCAGGCTGGCTATTCTTACCACTTAATATATTGATCAAATCACCTTGGTCCTAGAAAAGAGATGAGAAAATGCACCTTTCTCCTTTCAATAGGGACATGAGTATATGCTGTGTTTGGCCATGTTGGTTACTTTTGTTGAGCTACTTAATAAAAATTTGTTACAAGGGAAAGCTTTCTGTGTAGGAGAATGGGCATGTGGATCTTTGAAAATGAATGGGATATGGGCAAGTAGTGGCATAGTGGATAGAAAACCAACCTTCAAGACAGGAGGTTCTGGGTTCACATAGGGTCTCAGATATTTCCTATTTATGATTCTGGACAAGTCATAACTTAACTGAACTTAACCCGGTTTGCCTATCTTTTAGCATTCTTCCTTAACATTGGTACTAAGACAGAAAGTAAAGGTATAAAAAATGAAAATGAATGGTATGATATAAAAGCAAAAAGCATAATTTAAAAAAATACTAGTCAGATCAATAAATATCTATTAAGCAACTGTTATATGCTAAATGCTCTAGATAGAGACAAAGGTGAAACAGTACCTGTCTTCAAGGAAATTATTGAGGAAATAGCATATAAATAGATAAGAATATATATAAAACTAAAACAAGTAGAATCAGCCTTACTCTGGGAATTTGCTTCAACAGTATGAGTGGTTGGTGAGATGAAGACCTACAAATTTTTTATAAGTTATCTATGGAACTCATTTGGAAAGGCTTCAGATAGAAGGTGGTGTTTAGGTTAAATTTTGAAGGAAGCAAGAGATCCTAATGAGTGGAGGACTACATACCAAGCATACTAGTCAGCCAATACAAAGGAATATAAAGGAGAGATGAAGGGTCTTGTGGGAAGATCAGCAAGAAGGTCACTTTGGTTGGAGGATAAAGTTCTTGAAGGGGAGTAATCTATAACAAAGCTAGTGAAGGCAGACTCTGATCTGACTAGTCCATTTGGGAACATGGCTGTTATAAAGAACAAAGACTAGATTTCTTGCTTTTTCAGGGAGACTTGGAAAGTTCTTTGAATTCTTCTCAAGAGATTTAAAATGAGATCTAAATATGACTTACATTTATTTTATATTTTTTGACATCCACTGATTGTGCTTTCAATTCTATTGTTGGGAATTTGAATGGTCTTTATTAGGAATGACTTGCAGTGTGGTGACAAGTGGAGGATAATAAGGTAGTTAGCATTTTCTGGTACCATTTAACAACTGTATGTTTTCTGGAGACTAGATTAATAGTGAAATAAGATGCTTTTTCTTTTCCTTTTTTTCTGTTTTCCCATCAGGTTTCAATTGAAAATTGAATGAACAAAAATTGACAACAAAAGAGGCAAGCAAAACAACATTTGGCCTATTCAGGAACTAAACTGCTTTTCTATATAAACTACAGCTGATAGCATATAGAAGTAAGTCCTAATAATCCTAGTCTTCAGGTAGAGTCCATAGTCATGATCAGGAAACTACTCTAACAGCAGAAGACATTTTTCTTTTCTTTCTTTCTTTCTTTCTTTCTTTCTTTCTTTCTTTCTTTCTTTCTTTCTTTCTTTCTTTCTTTCTTTCTTTCTTTCTTTCTTTCCTTCTTCCTTCCTTCCTTCCTTCCTTCCTTCCTTTTTCCCTCCTTCCTTCCTTCTTTCCCTCCTTTCTTCCTCCCTCTCTCTTTTCTCTTTTTCTTTCATCCTTTCTTCTTTTCTTGCTTCCCCATCTTTTTTCTTCTTCCTCCTTCTCTTATTACTTCTCCTTCTCCTCCATAAAGAGGTCTGGTTCTTAAGGGAACAATCATCCTGTTCCTCACATGCTCTGATATCTGAGTTGAGCCATAATCATCATGGCTGATAGGCCCATAGAATGAATAGCTGTGTTCCAGGTACCTCAGATCAGTCTGAGGTCCTGATAGCCAGAGTATTACAGCCTCATTGGGCTAAAATAGTACCCCAAAACTTCTCAGAATATGTAGTCACAGTGATGAAGAAGAGAGCTCTTCTGTTCTAGCAGGCGCTGGAATGGAGTATCCTTTCCCAATCCTGGTCCTGCTTTATAGATCTAGTAGGATCTACTACTAAAAAAGCACTGAGCTGAGCAGTCACAAAAGCTAGATTTAAGCCCTGATTGCCACTTAATAGTTATGTGACCCTGTTCATGAGGCTTACCCTTTCTGAAACTCAGTTCTTCATCAATGAAATGGGATTATATATGTATTACCTATTACACAGGGAAAATAAATAACTCCCAGTTAAAGAGTCCTTTAATTTCTAATATACTTTCCTTATAGCAACACTGTATGGCATGCAGTACAATTATAATCAACATTTTAGACATGAGGAAACCAAGACTCAAAAGTATTAAGTGACTTTCACAACTTGTATGTGCAAGCACCAAGTTTTGGGTAAAGGTCTCCCTGACTTCAAATTGAGTAACTCTGCATTGTTAGCATGACGCTTCTCATCATAAAGTGAGATGATGTGTATAACAGGTTTTTATTCAAATAAACCCCTACATCAATGTAAGCAGTTTTTGTATTTTCTCAGTCAGAGAAAGAACTTCTCCAATAGGGACTTCTTATCTCTTGATTCAACCCTTCCTCCTTTTCTGGTCAGCCTTGTTCTTAATGGCCCCACTTGTCCTAGCCTTGGGCATAAATTGAGCTGAGAGAGGAAGTTGCACTTCTCCAGCCCCCTTGTGAGTCCAGCCTCTGACATCCTAGGTGGATTCACTTGTAACAGTGCATAGGAACTCAAAAGTGAGAAGCAAGGTCAACTGCCCAATGCCTAATAAATAGTTTAAATTGAAATGTTCCAAAGTTATTTGTTGCAAGGGCTGCTTCCTCCAGAAATATCCTAACCAGGAAATCTGGTGGGCCCTTTTTGGGAGGAAACTCTCTAAGAATTGAATGGAGTGACGGGGTTAGGTCTACTCATGCTTCTAATAATGGAAAACACTTACTGTGGAGTCAGGACCTCAGTTAAAATCCTGTCTCTCTCTACTACTTATGTGACCTTGAATAAATCACTTAGCCTTCTTGGGTTTCAGTTTCCTCATCTCTAAAATGAGGAGGCTGGACTAGTTGGCCTCTAAAGTTCCTTTCAGCTCTGTATCTATGATCTTACCTTTGATTTGGCCAAGTATACCATGGTGGGTTTTTTGAAATTTATATATGGGAACAAGGCAAACTATAAAATTTTTCATAAGATTTTAGAGTGACAAAAGCAAAGTTGTTGGGATCTCTCAGAGAAAAAAAACATGGGTTGATCATGTAGCAGGATTGAAATGTGAGGTGTTCATTAGAATTTTGAACCCTTGGAATTCATCCCCCAGAAGTCCTTCAGTATTCCCCAGATTTCCTCTCCTCTCTCCACCACATTGCTTGGTCACGTTTGTATAACTTTCTGGGACTCCTCCCTCTTTTCTTCTTCTAGATCATGGTCGAGTTAGGCAGGTTTTACTCTAGTTTTTTTTTTTTATTTTAATAAATCTTACAAAAATAATACTTGAGTTGTTGTATATAAATTTTAATTTTTATAGTAGTATCATGGATAGATAGCCTAAATGCTTCTTTTGGACCCATGCCAAGTCAAGAAAGTTAGAGTTGGGATTCTTAACCTAGGGCCATTGAATTAAAAAAGGAACAACTTTTTTTGGTATTTGTATTTCACTATAACCTTTGTAAGCTTTCTCTATTTTATAGATTTAAAAACAACATTATGAGAAGGATCCCATAGTTTTCATTCAGCAAGCTAACACAAAAATGGGGAAAAGATTCCATATCTGGGTGAAGGCTTCCAGAAAGCTTGGTGAAATCCTCTGTTGGGAAATTTCTAGGAGGACGTGGACAATAATTACATAGGAAAGCCCAGCTGTGTGACCCTGGGCAAGTCACTTGACCCCCATTGCCTAGCCCTTACCACTCTTCTGCCTTGGAGCCAATATACAGTATTGACTCCAAGACGGAAGGTAAGGGTTTAAAAAAAAAAAAGAATTACATAGGAAAGAAGGGCAGTCATAGATGATCCAAATCGTTGTGGGATATAACCACACTGATGAAAATATAAATTCTTATCCAAATAAATAAATGTTATGAAAGCAAGGAAAAAACATTTATATGGTGTCTACTGTGTGCCAGGCAGCTTGGTGCCTCATTGGGCAGTGTCAGGTTTTTAGTCAGGAGGATCTGAATTTAAACCCAGCCTCAGAAACTTACTAGCTGTGTGACCCTGGGCAAGTTATTTAACCCTCAGTTTCCTCAATTGTTAAATGATCTGGAAAAAGAAATGGCAAACCACTCCAACATCTTTGCTAAGAAAACCCCAAATGGAGTCACAAAGAATTGGACAAGACTGAAAGAACACCAACCACAACATATGCCAGCCACTATGATCTTTTACAAATACCATCTCATTTGATCTTTACAACAACCCTGGAAAATAGGTGCTATTATTATTCCCATTTTACATTTTAGAAAACTGAGGCAGACAGAGGTTAAGTTGATTTGCCCAGGGTCACACAGTAAAAATGTCTGAATCTGGATTTGAATTCAGATTTTCTTGACTCTATGTCTAGTACTCTATCTACTATGCCACCAGCTGTATTTACAATGGTCAATGCATTTTTTTCAACAACCTTGTCAAGTAGAAAGTGTACATGTTATTGTCCTCATTTTGCAAATGAAGAACTGAAGCCTAGAAGTCAGTCAACAAAGATTTATTAGTGTTTACTGTGTCAGTACTGTGCTAAAATACAGAGAAAGGCAAAAACAGACCTCTCCCCTCAAGGGGCTGACATTCTAATGGAGAAGACTATATATACATATATATTTATATATATAGTTAGCTATATATAAGATGTATACAAAGTTGAGTGTAAGAAAATCTAAGAGAGGAAGCAGCTAGGGATATCAGGAAAGGTAGTATATGAAACGAAGTCTTTAAGGAAGCCAGGAAAGTTGTCAGGGATAAGTGAGGAGGGAGGGCATTCTAAGTATGGGGATCAGCCAATGCAAAGGCAAGGAGGTGGGAGATGAAAAAACGAATTGGTTAGTTAAGAGACTTGGCCCTAGTTATATAGCTAGTTATAAACTTGAATCCAGGACTTCTAAGTCTGAGTTTGGTGTCTTTCTAATATAATAATACATGGACACCACTACTTTGTGCTGCCATTACAGGAACAAGCATTGATAATTGACATTTCCAGAAAACTAATGGAAAATACTGACCACAGCCCAGCCTTTCAGGGCAGGCAGCTACAAGCGTGATTATTGTATTTTGCACTCGTTTTTAATAACTCCTTTCAAGTTGGTTGGTGAAAAGATTCTCAGCTGAGATTCTCTCCCATCCCCACCCCAACCCCTTTTTGTCTGTTTTAAGTGTTCATTATGAAAAGATTCAACTTTCTAAGCTCTGAAGAAAATTCTTTCCTGAGGAAGGTTAGAGGTTAAAGAAGATGGAGCTAAAATTAGGTTTTTCTTCTGGTTTGGCAAGTGGGAGTGAGGCTTGAGCAATAGTCAGAAGCGATAACTTAACAAATGGCTTTAGAAATGAACTCTTTGCAGTGATTTGAGTGAGCTCTTCATGCTTGATATTTTATAATTACTGACTGTGGGGATGCTTTAAAACCTGGATAGGTATCTAAAAATTTGGAGATCTTTTAGGTTAAGTGAATACATTTTTCTGTATTACAGTGAACTTTTGCTCCAGAGTATTTTCTAATGTCTGTATAATAATGTCAGCTAGCCAACAATTGAGAGCTCTAAAACCCTTTTTAATTACTTTGCCCAAATACCTTTCATTTGAAGAAATCAAAATATTTTTATTCATTCATAATTTTGTTGTTGTTCAGCCATTTGCAGTCATGTTCAATTCATTGTGGTCCCATTTGGGATTTTCTTGGCTAAGAATGGAATAGTCATTTCCTTCTTCAGTTCATTTTACAGATGAATAAACTGAGGCCAACAGGGTTAAGGGATTTGCCTAGGATGAATCTTCTTGACTTCAGTCTTGTCATTCTATCCACTGAGTCATCTAGCTGTCCCTAGAAGATAATAGCTAACATATATATAGCTAACATAACATATATATGACATTTTAAGGTTTACAAAGTACTTTGTAGGTCGCATTTGATCCTCACAACAACATTAAGAGGAAGATCTATGATCCTATGACCTTTGGTTTAGGAAAATGTGTATTAATAATAATTTATGGATTGAAACAAGGCAAACTATTAATTCTTATATAAACTATCAATACACATGGACACACTTTGCCAAAACTAAAGTACTAGGGAATATCAGAGAAAAGGATGTGGGCTGATCATGTGGTAAGAGCAAGTGATAACTGATGGGCAGTTTCTGTTTACAGATGAGGAAATTGAACCTGAGACATAATAAATAGAGATAATAAATGTCTAATGCAGGATTTTAACTCAAGTTTTCCTGATGTCAAACCCAGCATTCTTATCTATGGTGGTCCAAATCCCAGGAGGGTGGGGGCTATCACTATATGCTGGTGTTTAGAAATTCTGTCTGGGGAATTCAGTACCTGGAAGGCAAGGCACTCCTACCTCCAAGAAGAAAGAAGGTTCCATGCCTAGTCCTCACCCTATCCCTAATGAATGGGATTGGTGGCTTTCCTAACTGACTTTCCCCTCCAGCCCATGGTACCAACACCTCACAAAGACATGTATGTGTGCTGTATTTATGTATGTATGGTCTCCCCATAGTAAAATGGAAACTTGAGGGCAAAGACAATTTTTAAACTTTTCTTCGTCTCCTCAGTAGCCTGTCGGGCACATTTTAAGCACTTAATAAATACTTATTAATTTCAATCAGGTTTTCAAGTCTGTGGCAAATATATTCTTCCTAGTTTTCAGGAGATTGCATGAGACCACTGTTTTCCAAAGCTTTGGTCAAAAAGTCAAGCTTTGATCTCATAGAGTCCCTCTCTGCCTTTAAGAGGCAGCTCAACCATTATCTTTAGCAAAATCCTTTTCCTGATTCCTCAGCTGCTAGTCCTCCTTCCTCTCAAACTGCCTTTCATTTTGAATACATTTGTATTTATTCACTCTATATTATATAACTTTTATTTGTACTTGTCTCCCCCTGTTAGAATACAAGCTCTCTGAATATGGATTTTTTCATCCTTTGTATTTATATCCACCACACCAGCACAAAACTGGGCACATAGTATAATTTAATAAATAGCTGATTGATCAATTAATTGATCAGTTCTGCTCAAAGTAGATACTTTCCATATCATCTTATTTTGTCAACTAAAAGAGGAGTTGAAAACATCAGCTCTGTAGTCAAACTCTTGCCTGGATAAGGAGAGGACCTTTTGGCAGAGTCGGAGTATAAGATTTGAGGATGAAGTAAGTGGAAGGAGAGAAACTTGGAGCATGGTGCTTTATGAGAGAAACATGGGACGGATGGGAGACCTTGGATATTCATGAAGCAGAAGGAGCAGGAAATTATGAGGAAGGCAAAGGCATTGAGTGAACGTTTGATTTAGAGATTGAGGTGGAGAGATTCCAAATACAACTTTGTCTACTTTGAATTTTGACTAGAACCCTACTGGCAGCCAATATGCCATAAAACTTGTTTCCTTCAGTTGTTGATTGAGATCTCAGGACTAGATTGGAAGACTCCCAGTCTCAGTCTATACTTGCCAAGTCAGGCTATTCTAGACTAGTCTTTCCTGCTCAATAAAGCGTTTCTAAAGCTAATTTCTGCTCACTTCTCTGATGGGAAGAGGAGATAAAAATGTGAAGAAAAAAGAGGAGGTAATGCTAACCTAAAGTCAGAGGACTTGAGTGTGTCTGCTCTGATATTTATCAGCCGTGTCATCTTGGACAATTTGTTTTCCCATTTTATTCCTCATTTCAAAGATTGCTAGAGCTAGAAAAGACCTTAAAGATCATCTACTAGGTAGTGCAATGGATAGAGTGCTGGGCTTGGAATCAGAAAGACTCATCTTCCTGAGTTCAAATCTGGCTTTAGATATTTACTAGCTGTGTGACCCTATGCAATTCATTTAACCCTGTTTGCCTCAGTTTCCTTATCTTTAAAAGGAGCTGGATAAGGAAATGGCAAACCACTCCAGTATCTTCTCCAAAAATATTCCAAAATGGTATCACAAAGGATCAAATAGGTCAGAAGGGACTCAATAACAAAAGCAACTTATGGATGAAAAACTGGCCCAGAGAGAAACTGGCTAATTTGCTTAAAATAAGAGTTAGTTATCAGCAGAGCTGGGACTTGAATTCAGGTCTCCTGGCTCCTGAGTCCTTTGCTGGCTTTCTTGCTGTTTCTAGCACAAGACATTCTTTCTCTCTATGCAGTGTTTTTACTAGCTGTCCCTGAACACTCTTCTATCTCATCTCTGCCCTCTGATTTTTCTGGCTTCCTTCAAATCCCAGCTAAAATCCTCTCTTTTGCTAGAAGCTTTTCCCAGTCCTCTTTAACCTTAGCGCCTTCCCTCTGAGACTATCCTCAATGTCTCCTGAATGTGTTTTATTTATACATAGTTGTTTATATATTGTCTCCCCCATTAGACTATGAACTTTTTAAGAATAGGGACTACAACCCCCCACTTTGTATTTTTGATGCTTAATACACTGCATGGTGCATTAGGTGCCTAAAAATGCTAATTGCCTGACCAATTGATAAACTCCCTGGACCTCAGTTTCCTTTCTAATATGGCCTCTGAGGTACCTTCCTTTTCTAAATTTACCTGCTTTATAATTAAAATATAAATAAAACATACTACTTAACTTCACAATATTATAGTAAAGAAATAACCTTAAAGAACTATATAAATATGTTTTTATTATTATTTTCATTCTTCCCATCTTCTCTCCTCTGCCTTTTTATTACTGTAATAGTTTTCATGAGATTTTCATTTAAGTCTGTATCACTTCCTATATGATACTAAGGATCTCCACTGTTTTTTCCTTTGAATGATCTGTTTTAGTCCAACATCACAGTTAATCCAGCTAAATGATAGCTGGGAAGGGGCTGGGGAGGAAGAACAGAGCTGGAAGTGGAATCGCTGGGCAGGATTGGAAGATGGGTTGGCTTTTCTTGGGGCTCTTGGGTTGGGGTATGCCAAAGATCTTGATCCTATATTGAGAGACTGGTATAGCCTGACAACCTAACAGGAAGAAGAAGAGCGCTTTGTTGATTGTATAGTAAATTAATTGGTTGGTCAGTCAACAATCATTTAAATGTCCACTATATGTTAAGCACTGAGTTTGAGGATATGGAGAAAGGCCAAAAAAAAAAAGAATTCCTGCTTTCAAGGAACTCATTTTTCCTTGTCCTACAGCAGTTCTCCAAACCCACTAGAACTAGAAATGGGCTAGATCTAGTGAAGACCAAGTCTTACTTTAGTTTTCTGGTTCAGTGTCCCTTGGGAAAGGCTGAAGATTTTCATGATTTTGCTATTCAACATCTTGTGCTCTTGGCTCTTGAAAAATAGCCTCAGTTGGGTCTTATGCAATGCCCCCAAACAATAATGGGCAAGGATCTGTATCCCCAATGAGGTCATTTACTTTTATAGAAGCCTATGGTTCACTTGCACGCTTTAATAACTTGGTTGATTATTTGGTTACAGTGCACCTCAGGGTATTTGAATGATAAGGCTGCTCAGGAAATGGCCAGGCTGTTATCTTCTTATTGTAGTTTCAATGGAAGAGAAAATCAGTAGAATAAGCAAGATGGTCAAGAAAACAGATTGGGGGTCATTAAAGCTAGTGGAGTCCTTTTTTCTTTTCATTTCTTCCACCCCTACCCCTCTTTGCCTTCCATGTTTGTCACAAAATTATATTGGCATAGACCTAAAGAAGGTTATTAATCCCTGCCTTCCATGTCTGAGGATAGAGTATTTATTAAGTATATGCTATATGTCAGACACTGTGTTAAGCTGAGGAAACAAATATAATCAATACTGCCTTTGCCCTGAAAGAGCTTACATTCTTTTAAAAAATAGTATTTTGTTTCTCCCCAAATTACATGTAAAAACAATTTTCACATTATTAAAAAATATTTTTTGAGTTCCAAATTCTCTCCCACTCTTCCTCCTCCCTGAGATGATAACAAGCTGATCTAGATTTTACATGCGCCATCTTGTAACACATTTTTTCCATATTAGTCATTTTGTGGAAGAGATCTCAACCAAAAAAAAAAGAAGAAGAAAGAATGAAATATAATATGTTTTGGTCTGCATTCAGACTCCATCAATTCTTTTTCTGGAAGTGAAAGGCATTTTTCATCATCATATGTCTCTGGGACTGTCTTGGATCACTGTATTGCTGAGAATAGCTAGGTGAGTCACACTTGTTCATCAAACACTATTGCTGTTACTGTGTACAATGTTCTAGTTCTCAGAAGCTTACATTCTAATGGGAGAAGACAATACATGAAGAGGAGGCAGAGGTGGGGTGGGTGGAAGCACCTGCTCATCATCCTGGTGTGGAGAAGATAAAGGCAAGTGCTGACCCATCGGAGCAGTGACCCAGCATCAGAGTATGGGGTCCTGGTCCAGGTGATGCTGTCACAGTGGCTGGTGGGAAGTTAGGGAAGAATTTCAAAAGGCACCACCCATTATATCTCATAACATTAAACTCTGCCTTCCGGATCTGAGAATTTTGTCAGCACCCAGCTTCCTAAATGCTTTGGTTTCACCCAATATTGTGAGGACTCTTCCTTTCCAGAAGAGGGCACTGGTATCAAACCCATTCATTCTCCAAGGTAAAAACAACAATAACCAAAAAAAGGCTGGTCTGAGCTATATAAAACTCCTTGCTGGGAAAGGGACATTGTTTTTCTTGTTACTTTTCTGATTATCTTGAGTTACAAATATGAAAAGCATTGAAGTGTGACTGCTGTTATTATTTCAGAAATTATTTCACTGCGGGTAAAGCCAAGGCCCCACCAGAGAAAGTGTTCAACATTGTTACATTTTCATGCACCCTCCAGTCTAATTGTACTATGCCTTTGGGAATCCTCCCTTGCTGGCCCGGGGCACCAGAATTCCACGTGATGGTGGTGCTGGGGGACAGGAGGTGAGGGTGGGAACAATCTGGACTCTGATATTAAAGCCCACAAAGGTATGTGTGGATTTGGGCAGAGCCCCAAAGAGAGAACAACGTTTAAAGAGACTTTTGACTTGTGGAATATAATAATATTGCTTCAGATATCATTTCAAGCTCATGCTGCCAACCCTTGCCGAAGAGAATGCTTGGGAAGAGTCACAGATCTTGACCTATTTTTCCCTATCTAAAGTCATTATTCATTATTTCCCAGAGACCCCTAGGGAACCTCCCTCCAAGCTCTAAAATCCTGGACTCAGCCCAAATTTCATGCACATATTTCTTGCTCTCTTTCCGGCCCCCAACCTTCTTGAAGCAAGCAGAGCAGGGAGTATTTGATCCTTCGAGTCCTTAGATGAAGAATGGAAGGGAACAATCTGAATTCAACTGAATACTACTGGTATAAATTTAGTTTATTTTACTTATTTATATCTTTGAAAAACCTTAAAATGCTCATCTTTTTTTAAGAATGCAAGGAAAAGTTAGCCTTGTTTTCCAGGCCCTCACAATGGAAGTAGGTTCTTACCTGTGAGAAGGAAGGAAGGAAGGAAGGAAACAAACAATTATTTAGTGCCTACTATGTGCCAGACACTCTGCTACACATTTTTACAAATATTATCTCTTTAGTCTTTACAACAGGGGTCCTCAAACTTTTTTACACAGGGGGCTAGTTCACTGTCCCTCAGACCGTTGGAGGGCCGGACTATTAAAAAAAACAAACAATGAACAAATCTGTTTACCACTGTCTGGGACAGTGAAGGCTGCAGCACTGGCTGTGATGGGCCTGTCACACCTGGCACAGGCCCATCACTGCCACCACTATACCAGGCAGCAGTACACACAGTGCGGAATCCCCTCCCCCAGCTCACCACTCGCCATGCTGATGTCTTCCATTGTGCAGCCACAAAATCCTTTGCACCGCACCTTGTTCTCCTTCAGTTACTCTCAGAACAAGGCACTGCCCAAAGGATTATGTCACTGGAAGTAGTAATGTATGTGAACGACTGACCACCAATGAAAGAGGTGCCCCTTCCAGAAGTGTGTAGGGGGCAGGATAAATGGCCTCAGGGGGCTGCATGTGGCCCGCAGGCTGTAGTTTGGGGACCCCCTCTTTACAATAACCCTGGAATTGTAGGAACTATTATGATTCCTCTTTTATAGGTAGGGAAGCTGATGATGGATGATGAATGAGATTTGTTCATTAATTCATCCAACAAGGATTTACAGAGCACCTCTTAGCCTGTTGTAGTGGTTAGAAGTCTAAATATGGTGAGAGAAAGACCCGAGTCCCTCCTGTGACACATACTGGTTGTTTGATCCCAGAAGGGTCATTTAATCTCAGCGCCCTCACACATTATGAGTTTTAGGATGGTTGTAGATCTGTTTTAGAAGGAATTCTCTCTAAAGTTCCCAAAACAGTGAAATCCTAGATCCACATGACAACTAAAAAAAACAGGCCAGGCACTGTACAGAGTGCTGGAAATACAGAATCAAAAATGAAACTGTTCCTGCTCCCCAGGAGGAAACAACATATAACCAGAAATAGACACACATATAAATAAATACACATATATACATGTATATACCCACACATATATTTATTTATATTTATATCTACATATAAATATTTATACATAAATATTTATTTATAATATATTGATATGTATGTGTCACATACATAGCATTTTAAAAAAGGAAATCTTTACCTTCTGTTAGTATCAATTCTAAGACAGAATAGCAGTAAGGACTAGAAAATTGAAGTTAAATAAGTTGCCCAGGGTCACATAGTTAGGAAGTGTCTGAAGCCAGATTTGAAACTAGGTCCTCCTGACTCCATATATATATATATGCTATATATATATATATGCTATCAGGAATATCATAGATTTGGGGTGTCTAAATTATACTTAATAATACATACACATATACATATATAGTATTGGTATGGTATATATCTGATATGTACCATATATGATATATGAGGTATATATATGGTATTGTATGTATATAAAATATTATTTATAATATATAAAGTATTATATCATACATGTGATATATAATACATAATATATTCTTTATTATGTATTATATAGCATATTTATGTAGAATATGCTATGTCTTTTATATGCAGTATATAAAATATAGTATATATGCTACATTTTAGTATTGTATATATTATCTATGTATATATGTGTATGACCATATACACACACTGATGGGCTGCATGTCCACTTTGTGTCTATACTTGGTGCATTGCAGTAGTTTAAACAGCCCAGATTGGCTTATGCACTGCCTTTCCTGAGACTACAAAGGTGCAATATTTTTGCTATCTATATAAATTATCCAGGAAGAGAGTGTAATACCTGAGTAGAATGTCAGAATGGGTCAAATCACCAGCCAGGTGTTCTTCCCACAGTCTCTCTGGCACCAATTGGAGAGCCTTTAATGCCTCACAGCTCTAGGCAGCTGGGCATGTAAAAACTCATCCTAGTTGGTTCTAAACACAGACTATGGGATGATGTAAAATGTGACTTAGAATATTTTGGAATATGTGGAACATTTATGGTTCTACCCCCCTCCCCCAATCTACATCTGGAATTTCCCTTCCATATCAATACTCTACATAGTTACCAGAGGTAGGTGATCAACCTACAATGTCCACATAGGAAAAATACAAGAAACATATGGTGGATTCCCACATGGAGCCTTCTGCTCAACCATCTTCTGAAATGTTTCCCAATGTTCTCTCCTCTAGTGAATTTAACCAAAAATCAGGAGATTTCTAACCATCTTCTCCCATAGATTGTGATGAGAGGTAAAATGAGTCAGATAAATCACAAGGAGAGAGATTCCCTACTCCATCTCCTCAAAAAGCCTCTACTTTTCATAAAAGCTGACAATCTCCAGAACTCTGAACCTCAGCTGGTCTCTGTTTCCACTCTCCAGTCTTGGTTATCTCACCAGTGGTCATGGTTTTTCTATATATGGTTCTAGTCACTACAAATACAACACAATATAATACAACAAACATTTATTAAATGCCTCAGATGGACCAGTTTACCATCAAGGCACTTACAGTCTAACAGGATGGGGAGTGCTGGGAGAGACGATACACAAAAGGAAGCTGGGAAGAGAGACGTCATGGCCACTGGCTCTCCATGGCATTCTGGATTCAACATTGCAAACCTACTGGGCCAGCTTACTGCTACTTATCTCTAAATCACCACCCAGTTGTCTGACTCCCAAAGTCAGCAGTCCCTTTCCCACATCAGATTGGCAGGTTGATTCAGAAATTTTCTGCCTTTGTGCCTTTAATGTTTGAATATGTTCTCTCTCTTTTTAAAATTTTATTTAATTAGATGATTTAGAATAATTTTCCATGGTTACAAGACTCATGTTCCTTCCCTCCCTTCCCTCGCCCCCCTCCTGTATCT
This sequence comes from Monodelphis domestica, assembly GCF_027887165.1. Classification (NCBI taxonomy): domain Eukaryota; kingdom Metazoa; phylum Chordata; class Mammalia; order Didelphimorphia; family Didelphidae; genus Monodelphis; species Monodelphis domestica. The sequence continues at coordinate 209,572,593 of NC_077230.1, forward strand.
GATGCACAATTCCACTGGGTTTATTGAATATGTTCTCTCTTAAGAACACAGAAAATAGATTTTCCTAAGCCCTTACATATGTAAAAGACTTATCCATTCTGTTATTTTTTCAGTCATTCAGTCATGTTTGATTCTCTGTGACCCCATTTGGGGTTTTCTTGGAAAAGAGTAGTTTGCCATTTCTTTTTCTAGCTTATTTTACAGATGAGGAAATGAAGGCAAACAGGGTTAAGTGAAATGCACAGAGTTACACAGTTAGTAAGAATCTAAGGCCATATTTGAATTCAGGTCTTCCTGAATCCAAGCCCAGCACTTTATCCATTGTGGCACCTAGATGCCCATATCCCGTACCAGTGTCTTCCAATTTCTCCAGTGGGAAATTCTGGAGGCCCTTTAGCTATGTTATAAATGATATTGATATTCTAATTGTTGCTATATAACTCAATTAATACCCAATTAAACCTAACAGCTTTTGCAGAGATGAAACAATTATAGAAAGAATGCCTACCAAATATATAAAGCAAAAACAAAGAAATTTCAGAGGTGGGGAGCACTAACAACTGGAGGGATTACATATTCAGTGGCTCTTGAGCTGAGCTTTGAACAAAGCTAGGGATTTTTAAAAGGCAGAGGAATTCATTTCACTATCTTCCCAGATAGCTCATTCCACTTATGGACAGCTCTGACTAATAACAGAATTTTTCTGATTGTCAAGCCTAAACACTTTACCTCTCAGTGTTGATTTGTAGAGGCTAAGTTCTTCTGAGGTAGGGCTGGATAGCTAGGTCATAGTGGCCAGTGTTTGGGAGTTGTAACAGTTAAATTAATGTCCAATACTTCAAATATTATTTTGATAAAGTTTATTATCTGACAAAACAGAACCATGTGACTAAGTTTTATCTACCTGCTCAAAAAGCCTGCTCCACCAAAGCCATGACAGGAAGGAAAAGAGATCAGAAGGACCTCCACCACAGAACCAGGAGAACATTGTACACAGAGAATGATACACTATGGTACAATTGAACATAATGGACTTCTCTACTAGCAGCAGTGCAATGATCCAGGACAATCCAGAGGGACTTATGAGAAAGAACACTATCCACATTCAGAGGAAGAACTGTGGGAGTAGAACCACAGAAGAAAAACAACTGCTTGATTACATAAGTCAGTGGGGATATGATTGGGGATATAGACTAAACCTATCATCCTAGTGCAAATATCAATAATATGGAAATGGGCTTTGACCAAGGACACATGTAAAACCCAGTGGAATTGTGTGTCAGCTATGGGAGGGAGTTAGGGGAGGGGAGGAAAAGAACATGATTTTTTTAATCCTAGAAAAATATTCTAAATTAATCAATTAAATAAAATTTTTTTAAAAAGAAGGAACTCCACCCAATTTATATCCTGTCTACATCAGCATGTAATTGCAGAAAGTGAGTGGGGTTCTGGGAATCATAGTTTTGCTGGAAATCTTAGTTTTTAGGGTAATAGATTCTAAATACACAGAGTCCACCATCTCCTTGTGGTTCTAATGTCTCTTTTAATCAAGGCTGCTACCAGGTCCAAAGGATATTGCAGAGGTTGCTGTAGGAATGACCAGTTCAGGATGAGACATGCTATGTGAAAATACAATATTGACCTTCACAGGAATTTGCTTTCTGAAGGAAAGGAGAAATTGCTTGTTAGATTATTTGGTGATGGAAATGCTCCTGGGTAGCCTCAGGCCTGAGTTATGTCTTTCTCAAGTTATCACGTTTCTCAGGCCCCATTAACATTGTTATAGTTTCTCCCTCCAAGAGAACCCTGCCTCTGAACTCAAAGAAAGCTTGTAAGTATAGATCTCTGGTTGGAGGTGAATAGCTAAAATGAGGAGAGTTGAATGGAACTGGTTAGGGCCCCTAGGATACAAGGCATGAGCAAGAGTCTTAGTACCAGAGACTTTAATGCTACCACCTACTCAGATCTACAGATCAGAGGGACTGTGGGGGATATCTATTTCAAATTCTCATCTCATAAATGATGAAATTGAGGCCAATAGATAATCAAATCAATCAATAAACATTAAGTGCTAATTATGCACCAGGCACTTTGTTAAGCACCGGGGATACAAAAAGAGGTGGAAGATAATCCCTGCCCTCGAGGAGCTTACTATCTAATGGGGAGAGAACATACAAACAAATATATACAAAAAACATACAGGATAAATAGAAAGTAAAAAACTCAGAGAGGGTATTAGAATAAGAAAATGCTGTAAAATATGGGCTTTTAACTGGAACTTAAAGAAAGCTGGAGGGAATTGAGGAAGGAGAGCATTCCAGGCCTGAGGACAACCAGAAAAAAATACTCAGATCCTAGAAATAGGATGTTTTATTTATGGAACAGCCAGGAGGCCGGAGTCACTTGATCAAAGAGAATGTGTTGGGGAGTAAGGTAGAATGTATGAAGGGCTTCAAATGCCAAACAGAGCATTTTGCATTTGATTTTGGAGGTGATAGGGACCCCCTGGAATTATTGAGTAGGGATGAGGGGGGATATATGAAATAAAGATGTAAACTGAGAGGAACTTTTGTTCTCTGACTGTGACTAGAGAGGGCTGCCTATAGGAACCCAAGGCTGCTTATTGGTAATGGAGGTAGAACAGAGAAATGCTGAGGGATGCCACCACACAGGGATGCTGGTACACTGAGGACTGCTCTGGGGTTTACTCTGGGGTTTGCCTATTGATCCCTACTGATTGCTGATGGATCAGTCTATTTCCTAACCCCCTTCCTCCCTCACTCCCTCCCCTAACCAACCTCTCCCTTTTGCTTTCCTCACCTCCCAAATCTTCTTGAAGCCTTTACTTCTTCCCTCCCTCCTGAGTGAACTATAAAGATATTCCAGTTGCTTTCTCAGTCAGGGGTTTTATTGGTATAACAGGATGGGAAACTGAGGTAAGAGGGATGAGGATTTCCCAAGACTACGGGGATAATTTTAGAAAGGTTTGAGGAAGTATTCCAGTCACAAACTATGACTCTGAGACAGTTATGGAGATAGAGGACAACAGCAGTTCAAAATCTTCTTTCTTCTTTTTCACAAATCCGTCAGATCTCTCAGCTTAACCCCAGAAAGAAACAAAGTTCAAAATCTCTCCTTTTCTCCTGGCCAGATCAACTCTCATATAGACCACCAACTCAAAAGCTTCTCCCCTGGTCAGCTTCTACTGTTCAGAGTCAGAGAGACAGAGACCAGGTCCCAAAAACCAAGTCAGCCTCACAAAAGGTCTTTCACCAGGTTCAAACCTCCAGGGAGAAAAGGTGACTTCCAGTCAGAGACAAAGTCCAAAAAACCAAAATTTCTCCTCTCAGTGTGGCCAGCAAAAACCCCCAACTGCCCCTCCTGGGAACAATCCATTGGAATCTTCTCTTGATTGATATCTAGAGCTAGGTCTCCAGCTCTGCATCTTTGTCCACAAGTCCTGCAAAACCTCTCTCTTCATGTCTCAATCACATATGGTTGTACCAGTGCTTTAGGAAAGTCAATATGATGACTGAAAGGAAGATAGATTGGAGTGGGGACAGCCTTGAAGCAGGGAGATTCATTAGAAGGCTATTGCAATGGTCCACGTATGAGGTGATGAGGACTTTTACTAAATTAGTGGCAATTTTGGAGAAGAGAATGGAGGGCATTTGAGAGATATGGCAAAGGCAAGATCAGCAAGCCTTGGCAACAGATTGAATATGAGGCATGAGAGAAAGTGAGGAATTGAGGATAATTCCTAGGTTGTAAGCCTGAGGGACTAGAAGGATAGTGTTACTCCCTGTAGGAAAGGGCATTTAGAAGGTAGGGTGAGGCTAAGGGGGAGAAATAATGAGTTCTGTTTGGAATATATTTAGTTTAAGATATCTATTGGACATCCAGGTTGAGAAGACTGAAAGGCAGTTGGAAATTTGAGACCAAAGGACAGCAGAGATGTTAATTAAATCCACCAGAGCTAATGAAGTAGTATAGAGGGAATTAGGAACTCAAGTATATAAGTGCATAGGCAACCTGCTCAAACCAGGGAAATGCAGTTCAGATTGGTTCGCTCCGGTTGAAACCAGTTGAAACGAGTTAAAACTGGTTCAATCTGATTCAAGCTGGTCAAACCAGCTCAGGTAATTAAGACACTTTGATATTAAGTTCATAGGAATTTGTGTATAGGATTTAGGTACTCAGGTAATTAGATAATTAGGCTCTTAGGCTTCCTGGTGGTTAAGTTCACAGGCACTTTGGTACTTGGGTAATTAGATAAATTAGATACTCAGGTATTTAGATATTCAGTTACTTAGGAATTTTAGTACTCAGGTATACAGGCAGTTAGGCAATCAGTTAAGTACTTAATTAGATAATTTTAAATAAAGGCACATAGGTGCATAGGAATAATGTGGTTCAATCCACTCTAACCTGTTGAGACTGTTTAATCCAATTTAAACTGGTTGTAAGGAGACAAACCCTATGAAACCCAGTTAAAACTGGTTCAATTCAATCAAAACTGGTTCAATTCAGTCAGGTTAAAAATTGTCCAAACTAATCAGAGCTGGTTCAAACCAGTTTAAACTGGTGAAACTGATTCAGCTAAAAAAAAAAATATATATATATATATATATATATATATATATATTCATTTGCATTAGGTATACACACACTTTGGTAGAGTATTTAGGCACTCAGAAAGGCACCTTGGTACTTAGATATGTGTGTTTCAGACCCATATGACTATAACCCCATTTGGGATTTTCTTGGCAAAGGTACTAGAGAAAAAACTAGTTTGTTTTGTGTGTGTGTGTGTGTGTGTCTGTGTGTGTGTGTGTGTGTGTGCACATGTTTTCAGGGGGAAAAGATTTATTTCCATACTGAAAGGAACCAGGGCAATGAGGCACACAGTCCAAGTGCAAACCGAGAGAGAAAAGAAAGGGAACCAGCAGAAGGAGTATAGGCTATACCACTAGGCATTGCTCTTTGGTCTTTGTGGCTTTTTCTTTTTAATGGAACTGCTAACCAGTGGGGGCTCAGCCCTAGAGATGAAATGTAGTCAGCATGGCAAAGAAAGGAGGGGGCGTTCTTTTGAGAGGGAGAGAAATAGAGACAAAGAGAGACAGAGAAAGAGAAAAGAGAGAGATAGAGATAGGGAGAGAAAATAAAGACAGAGAGAGACAGGGGAAAGAGGAGAAAGAAAGAAGGAGAGACAGACAGTGAGAGAGGGGGCAAGAGGGGAAGAGGAGACAGAGAAAAACAGATATTTCTCTTTCTCTAGCTTACTTTATAGATGAGGAACCTGAAGTCATTAAGGTTAAGTGACTTCCTCAGGGTCACATGACTAGTAAGTAAGGTCAGATTTGAACTTATGTCTTCCAGATTCTAAGTCTAGCACTCTAGCCACTATTCCACCTAGCTTCCCCCCTTCTACTCCATCTGAGGTAAGAGGGTGTTCAAGGAATACTAGCATCTCTGCTATGAAGGCTTGCTGAGTCTTTTTCAAGGCTGCTTATCCATCTTTGGTGTCTACCTGATAGTCGGCTCTCACCTGTGGCTCCAAGAAGCTGTAGCATGTGCAATAGCCACACTCCAATAAAACCATCTTGACTAATGGACTAAACCAGTTTGAGAGTAACCAATGGACCACAAACCTGTTGGTGAGTTAGGGGGTTGTCTACTCCAAACATGTGAAGACTTTCTCCAGTTGAATGGGTAGATGAGAACTATGTATTCCAAAGGACCATGAAGGGGACTGAAGCATGTCAAACATCAGAGATGTCAAGATCATCCACTGCATCTCAGGCTATCACCAGTTGTCCTGACTTGGATGACTCTAGAAAAGAGAAAGTGAGACTTTGGACAACTCTGCCTCATTTAAATCCAATTCAGGCACAAGTTAAGATATCATCCCATGATATCATCTTTGAAAAAAAAGGACAAACTACAACAAAGCAAAGGTACATAGACACTTGGGTACATACTTAGGTAATTAGCACAATAAGGTACTTGGGTAAGTTGGCACTTAGATCCATACCATTTTACCATTAGGTACTTAATTACTTAGGTACATAAGTAATCAGGGACATTAAGTGCTTAGGTTCATAAATAATTAGGTACTTTGGTAATCAGTTAAATAGGATATTAAGTACTTAAGTACTTTAGTGCTTAAGTATAAGACTTAGATATTCAGGCATTTAGATAATTGGTTGTTTAAGCACTTTGGTACTCAGAAACACAGACACTTAGGTACTTAGGTAATTAAGTAAGTAAACACTTAGGAACTTAAGATAGCTATTTACATATATCTGGTTCCAAATAGTCTAAACAGATTCAATCTGTTTCCAATAGAAAATCTGATTCAAACTGCTTCAATTCAGTTCAAAACAGTCTAAAGTGTTTAGATAATTAGGCATGTAAGTATTCCATAGTCAGTTAATTATGTTCCTAAGGTATTTGTGTTATTTTTTGGTTATGTTTCATTTGGGTCTGACTCTTCATGACCTTGTTTGGGTCATGCAAATATACTGGGGTGGTTCCCTATTTCCTTCTCCTGCTCTCTTCTTTTTTTAAAAAAATAAGGGTTTAATGATTAGCAAACAGGGTTAAATGACTAGCATAGAGCCACATAGCTAGTAAGTGACAGAGGCCAGATTTAAATTCAGGAAAGTGAGTCTTCCTGACTTCAAGTCCAGAACTCTCTCCACTGAACCACCTACTTAAGTAAGTGAATATTTATGTTATTGGGTCCTTAGGCATTCTGGTACATAAGTAATTAGGTACTTGGGTAATCAGTTAATTAGGTATTAGGCACAGAAAAGAGAAAAGGATCTGAGGGACACCTAGGTTAGAAGATATACTCTGGATGGGGATCTAGTCAAGGAGATTGAGAGGGAGCGGTCTTGAAAACCTAGAGAGAAGAGAATATCAGGAAGGTGAAGGTCATCTACAGTGTCAAACACCTTCCTGAGGTCAAGTAGAATGAGAATGAGAAAAAGACCATTTGGCTGTTAAGAAGTCACTGACAACTTTGGAGAGAGAAGTTTCAGTGAAATGATAAGGTCAGAAGCCAGATTGTAAGGGAGTTAATAATAGGATGATAGGAAAGAGAGTGGAGGCATATATTTTAGATGGCCTTTTCAAGGAGTTTAGCCACAAAGGGCAGAAGAGATATCAGAGGATTGTTAATAGAGATGGAAGGATGAAGTAAGGTGTTTTTTTTCAACAGGATTAGGAGACTTGGGCATGTTTATAGGTTGTAAGGAATGTAAAGATGAGATTGAAAATAAATGACAAAGTTGAGAATGATGGAAGGGGCAATTTGTTGGAGAGGGTGGGATGGAATAGTATCACTTCAATAGGTAGAGGGTTGGTTAGCCTTGAGAAGGAGTAAGGCCACTTCATCCTTACTCCTCTCTCTCAGAGAGTAGTAAAGGAGGAAATGGTTAGAAAAAGGTATCTGAGAGACAAGGGATGAAGAAGAGGGGAAAAGAGGGAGGTCACAGTGAAATTACCTCAATTTTTTCTAAAATGTGAAGCAAGCATTTTAGCTGAAGGGGTGTGTAGGGAAGGTATGGGAGATTTGAGGAAGGATAAAAAGATTTCAGAGAGCTTTTATGGAGAGTGAGAGAGTGAGTTGATAAGAAAGGTATGATGTAATTAGTTCACATAGACATTTGTTCCTGACCTGTATTAGAGCCTTCCAAACACATATTGGTCTGATCAGCCACAGTGTACATTACAACATAGTGGATGCCATTTTGGTCCTCTTTATATATGAAGAACAATCATAGGATTGTCTAGCAGCAGTGAGGGACCATTTGAGATTGTGCAACATAAATTTGTAGAGGATCCAGTTAGAAGAACTGTCCAATTTTCTCCACTTTTGTTCATCAGTGGGTAGGCAAGAGTAGAGGCTTTAGACAGTGGGAGAGATCCACATCTGAATCTTGGTAGGGCATAATTAGTGATACAATAAGGGGCAAGAAAAAGGATAATATAGTGTTGAATAGATTCTCCTAAAGACAAAGATGGAAAAAAGAAGAAACAGAGGCTAGTGCAGGGGAGATAGCCTGGGGAAAAAATCAAAGGGTCAAGGGATTGGAGATCATGATATGGATGAAGACTGGGGTTTTGTAAGGAAAGTTAGAGGGAAAGGTATAAAGTTAATGCTATATGGTCATATAAGGATTTTGGAATTCTTGAACATAGTGAACATTTGTGGTTGTTGGCAGGATCAAGAGCATGATCATCTTTGTATGTGGCTAAGGTGGAATGGAGGAATAACTCATGGAATGAGAGTGGGTTGAGGAGCTGAATGGTCAGGGTGTTTGAGAGAGTCAGTATGGATGTCAAAGTCCCCTAATATGCATGCAAGAGTTGAAGAAGAGAAAAATGGTGAGTTGTGTATCAAATTCATTGAGGAAAAAAGGGAAGTGCCCTGGAGGTTCTGTCTATGAGCTGCTTCCATCCAGTGAAGGGTTCCATGTCCTTCATCAATACCTCTGCTTTTGCCTCCTCATCTCTTTAGTTATTAGCACCTACTCCTTTATTTGCTTATTTATTCTGTAATTTTCCATAGAATGTAAGCTTTTTGAGGACAGATACAATCTTTTATGCTTATCTTTGCATTCCTAGTGCCAGCATATTATAAATATGGCCTATAGGCATTTAGCTTTAGGCTTGATCTTTAACTGTGGAGTTCTAGACTCTCAAAAATGAAAGGGACCTCTCATGTCCTTTTGTATACTACTTGAGTAGAAATTCCTTCCAGGCCACTCATCCCAGACAAATAGTAATCTAGCTGTGGGGAGGATTTTTGTGATAGAGAACTCATCACTTATCAAGGTTGAATTTCACTTTTGTACAGTTTAAATAATTAGGAATAGAAGATTTTCTGTAATCTGTTCAAAGAATTTCAGGCATTTCCAAACAAGGGATAAAGGGGTTTTCTTTGAGGAAACACAGGAATCTGAGGGCTTTTCTTTTGTTTTTTGTTCAGTTGTTTCAGTCATGTCTGACTTTTTATGATCTCATTTGGGATTTTCTTGGCAAAGATACTGGAGTAGTTTGCCATTTCCTTATCCAGCTCAATTTAGACATGAGGAAACTGAGACAAACAAGATTAAATGAATTACCCAGGGTCACACAGCTAGTATCTGAGACTGGGTTTGAACTCAGGTCTTCCCAACTCCAGGCAGGATGCTCTAACCAATGTGCCACCTACTTGCCAAATTAATATATCAGACTTCTTAAATACTGGAGGTGAGAATTGATAGTAAAAAAGACTAACTATTTAAGTTGTGGAAAGTCTTCTAGAAGATCTTAAGGATCTTAACACGAAAGGGTGAAATATGATGGGTGTAATATCTTGACCCTTTTTCCTTCAGAAGTGAGGCTGTTTTTTCTTTAAAAGGTATTGGAGCCAATCTGAGACTTGATTGCCCTCAAGGACTAAAGGCTCAGACTGTTAACATCTCTTATGCAAATTGTCTAGACATAAAAGAGCCAGGTGAAGTTCCACGTGCTCTATCTGTATTTGACTGGTGGAAGATGGGCAATGCAAACAAAGGAGCTTTGTACAGCTAAATTAACTTGAGATATCCTTAATGACAATATTTGTTACCTTCTGTCATGGTTGAGTAAATCTCCCTTTGTTACTACCAAATTACCTACAAGTGTCTCTGTTTGTTCTGCTGGCTAGATTTGAACCCAGGTCTTTATGATTCTAGACCAAACTTTGTACCAAACATTCCACTGTACCACCTGCCTGTCACCAAGGGTTTGTCCTGATTCAAACTTAGCCTCTAACAAATGGAATAAAGCATATTATGTACTGCAAAATACAGTAGCATGTATCAGCAATTCTATGAGCCACAGAAAGAAAGTCTCATCACTTCACAACTGTGATTAAGTCTAATATGGACATTGTTACAATGGATAGAAAACTGGGCTCTGAATCAAGAAGATTCATCTTCCTGCTTTCAATCTGAGCTTAGATATCTACTAGCTTTGTGACCCTGAGTAAGTCACTTAATTCTGTTTGCCTCAGTTTCCTCTTCTATAAAATGAGGTGGAGAAGGAAATGGCAAATCACTCCAGTTTTCCTTTTTGTCAAGAAAACCCCAAATGGAATCACAAAGAGGTGACCATGACTGAAAAACAACAAAAATATGTACCCATTGGTACATATATGAGAAGCACCACGTGACAGTAGAGAGCTATTCCAAGAGTCAGAAAGACTTGAGTTTCATCCTTGCTTCTAATAATTATTGCATTGATTATTTAACCCTGGGCAAGCCATTCAGCATCAAACAATTCTCTAAAAATATATTTAACCCAAGTTTACAAGCTTAGAATATTTTATATGTAGTTTCATATATATATATATATATATGGAGACTCTTAATTGGTGGGAAGAATGATGATGTGACATTCTGTGCAATAGACATAATTCTGATTTGATACCCCTCTTGGAGATATGTGAAAGAAGGAGCAAACATCCAGACACAACCCTTTTGCTTCCCTTGGGGGTAGATGTTAAAGATTTTCTTAGAGAAGAGTGAGCCAGATTCCAGAGATATTTATCCATATTACCCTATGAGTTGTGTTTATATACATGTAGATGACCTACATGGACAAACTTATTACATATAATTTGTAAAACAGTTGCTAATCTTCTATGTCTGTCCCTCCCTCCATCCATCCATCCACCATCTATCTATCTATCCATTTACATCTATCCATTCACCCATTGCTATCATTTATCAATCATCTATTTAGTTAATTCTCTCTATGTATGTACATTTACATACACCTATACAAACACATATTTAAATAAATGTATGGGATATGAGGTAAATGTTTAACAATTAATTCTAACAAAAAGTAAAAAAGAAAAATGTACACATGACATACTTTTAATTTTAATCTGCACAATTAATATTTGGTCTGTAGCTATCCTCAGCATATACAATGAATGAAACAATAAGTCAAGTCCTAATTTTTAGCATTTGCTAATTTCCAAGATGTAGTATGCATTTAGAGAATTTAACAGTCAACTTTTATGAACCAGTTTGAGCTGACTGCAGATATCCATACATGTGTATATATACAAATATGTGTATGCATGTAAAATATACATATGTAATCTACATGTATATAGTTTTCCCCCTGAAAGCTTTTGTTTCATTTACCCACAAACACATCTTCACAATCTTTCTATATTTTCTCCTTCAAGTACTTTATGGTCCATGCTACTAGTTGTATTTAATCTCATCTTGTCTTTGCTTTCTTTATTTTTTAAATTATGAATGCAAGTATCACCAACAAACACAAGTATTTCAATGTGCAAAGAATGAAAATGAGGATTGTCCATGAAATGTCCATGTACAATTCGTTCTTTTTACATTTTTGTTTTATTTTTTATAATTACATTAAATTTAACACAATAATATAATAATTCCCTTTTTGGGGAATCTATTTTCTTTTGTGCATTTAAAAATATTTTATTAGCACCATATTCTTTGGGGCAGAGGAGGTAAAACCTATTTCTATATACTAACTCATCTCCCCTCTTCTTCCTTGTATCAAATAAGTAAATTAAGTAAAACAAATGGACACATTGAGCATAACTGAAGATATCTTTTCCATTTGGCACCTCTACTCCATCACCTCTCTGCCAAGAGGTGGGAGACATGTTTTGTCATTAGTCAGTCGTTTGTCAATAAGCATTTATTAAGCATTTACTATGAACCGGGCGCTGTGCTAAGCTCTGGGAATCCAAAGAAAAGGTAAAAGACAGTTCCTGCTCTCAAGGATCTCACAGTATTAAAGGCAGAGATAAAATGCAAACAACCATGTCCCAATTATTGATAAAATAAATTTGAAATAATCAACAGAGAAGGCAATAGAATTCAGGAGAATTGGCATTCTACCTTTTTTTAAGAAAGTAGGATTTTAACTGAGATTTGAAAGAAGTCAGGTTATGATTAGCCACTGTAGTGATCAGATTGCTGCCTTCTCCTTAGGCAAGTAGGTGGTTCAATGAATAGAGTCCTGGGTCTGGAGTTAGAAAGATCCATGTTTGAATCTAGCCTCAGGTATCTATTAGCCAGGTGACTTGGGGCAAGTCACTTAACCTCAGTTCCTTCAACTATAAAATGGAGTTAATAATAGCACCCTCTTCCATTGTTGTAAGTAATCAAATAAAATAATATTTGTAAAGCTCTTAGTCCAATGTTTGGCACATAGTAAGTACTATATAAATGATAATTATTATTATAATAATTTTATAATTGTTATATTATTATATACTATATTATATGTCATATAATTATAAAAATTTCATATCTACAAATTTATGTAGGCTGTTCCCCCTATCTGGAACTGACTTTTCCCACATATCTTCCTATTGAAATACTTCTCTGTCTTCAAGTCAAACTCAGGTATCACCTTTGAAGGAAATCATCTCTGATTCTCCCAGATGAAAGTGACCTTTGTCCCCTTCATATTCTTAGCACACTTCATCTTGACCTTTTCTCTGCACTTATCATGGTGGACCTCATACCATACTTCTTTGGAGACATGAAAGAGTACCAAACTTGGGATCAAGAAAACTGACTCTGAATCTCACTTCTGACACTTACTAGATGTGTGATCATGGTTATATTGCTTAATTATTCTGAAGTTTAGATTCCTCATCCACAAAATTGGGGAAATTATTTTATAGTAGGAAAATGTTCTGTTAACCTTTAAGTACCCCAGCAATCAGGGTTATTTTTATTATTAATTGTTTGAGGGCAGGGGGTTTCTAGCTTTTTAATCCTAGAATATGACATAATGACTTAAGCACAGTAGATGTAGGAGACATCTAGGTAACTCAGTGGAGAGAGAGCCAGGCTTGGAGACTGGAGATACTAGGTTCAAACTGAACCCAGACACTTCCTAGATGTGTGAACCTAGCCCTTACTACTCTTCTACCTTGGAATCAATATACAGTCTTGATTCTAATATAAAAGTAAGGGTTTAATTTTTAAAAAACCATAATAGATGTTAAATAAATGATTACCAAATTGAATATCTAAATTTGAACATATTCACCTGTTCCTTAGTAGCCTAATTCTGTGCATATTCTCATCCTTCCCTATTCTTCCCCTCCCAAAACCCAACCCAGCCCAGAGCATTGCTTATTTAAAACCCATTTGGTGCTATTGCATCTGTTATAACACATACATATTTTGTGATTTCTGGCCTGCAATAATGAGATCCTGAAATCAAACAGGAGGAGAGCAGGTTAGATTACCCTTGGGAAATTATAAAGTTATTTGAATTACCCAAAGCTACTCTTGGAAAAAAAAAAGACCTATCTTTTTCTTTCTTTCTTAAAAAAAAAAAAACAAACCTCTTACCTTCTCCCTTGGAATGGGTACCAAAAATATATTCCAAGGCAGAAGAGTAGTAAGAGCTAGAGAATTGTAGTTAAATGACTTATCCAAGGTCACACAGCTATGAAGTGTATGAGGCCATATTTGAACTCAAGATCTTCCCAACTCTAGGCCTAGTGCTCAATCTACTGAACCACCTGAGAGTCCCAAGACCCATATTTTTCATAGCAGTAGTCTTCCAAGGATACTGCAGAGTTGCAAATTATGAACCATTACAGTTTCCTAAGCAATGAAATGGAGAACCGCCCAATGGGCAAGGAAGAGATGTAAATATAGCTGGTTTGATCAAGTTATAACACATTACAAAAAAAGAATTACTGAGAAGGAGTGGCAGAGAGGGTTTCATCAGAGAAATGTAGGAAAAGAAGATGGGCTGGTAATGAAATGATTGAGAAACAACCTGATGAACCTGACAGACACCCCAGATGATCCATTGGGAGACCTTGAGGAGGGCCTCTCTCTAGCACCTTGGACAGGTCCTGACGACCAGTATATGGGATGACACAGACAGGAATCAAACGGGATGTTCAGGCAGGGGTAAGTCATGATGTGCCCCATTGGAGGTAAAACATTACATGGATGAAATCTCAGATCTCTTGGAGTGCTGTTACGGGGAACTGTTAACAGATATCAACAATGTACTATTGGGTGCACAGGCTTTTCTTCCAGAGCCTTTTACTAAGCCGATTGAATAATTGTTATTTTGGTGGTGATATAACATATTCAAGGAAAGAGGCAGGACTCTGGAGTCTAGAAATGGTTTAAATGGAAATGGTGTGCTACTGACTCTCACCTAACAGTGGGAGGATATAGGCATGGGCAAAGGAGACAATTCCTTCAGAATGACTGGCTCACACTTGCCATAGGGGTGCTCACTGGTTTCAGATACAGAAATATGGTTGTTTGCAGCTCTCTGCCCATTTGATTATGTCTTCCTTGAGAGCAGGAACTGTTTTTTTTTACCTTCTTTATAACCCCACCACTTAGCACAATGCCTGGCACATAGTAGGTCCTTAAGGATTACCAGGTGATTAATCAATTGACTGGATTTAGTTTCTTGGTCATTCCTAGGTCAAGATCTTCTATAAAGGAACCCAGGTCAGTTAATGGTTTTGCCACTGGTTGGAGGAGACCTCTAACATCAGTTGACCACAGCCAACTTGTCCCAGAGCATAGTGGCATTAATAGTAAGTTATGGGAGATAAGTAGTGCTTCTATAGTCCCCGACCCTCTTTCACATGTCTCTGTATCTCTCTCCCTCTGAACTTGATAATTACTCTTCCTTTATGGGTCATGTATCACCTCATTTTCTCATCTCACCAATTGAAAAAGCCCTGGAGGAGTCATTGCGATGGCAGATGATGCAGAATAAGGGGACATTTTAGCTATGGATCATTAACCCCAGATAAAGGGAAAAAATCTTTAAACTTTTAGTTTTAGAAGTCATTGCCAAGTAGGAATCAGTCAGAAGTAAAGGATCCCAATGAATTATAATGTGTGGGGGAGTCAGGAGGATTCAGGTGACTTTTTTAGGGAAGTAGTGGGGTACAATGGAGGGGCCTCTTACTCTGGAGTCAGGGTACTTGGTTCAACTCCTGGTTTTGCCCCTCACTACTTAAGTGATCTTGGGAAAGCTCCCTTAGCTTTTCTGGGAGTCAATTTCTTCATCTGTAAAATAAGGGGTTAGTAATAAATTATCTCTAAGATTCCTTTCCATTTTATGTCTATGATTGTATGTGAGGGCTCAGTTTCTTGGAAATGCTCCAGAGTTCTTAGGGACCAAGAATGGCTTGAGACCTACTTTAGCACTCTGGGCCACTTGGGATTGTGTCAGTCCAAATTGGAAGCAGGTCCAGGCAGGTATCTGGAGAGAGTGTGAGGCGGGAGTTGACTGGAACGTCTGCTCAGTGAAATTCACCTTACAACCAGGTAGGGGTTTGGGGACCCCTCTTAAAACTCCAAAGAACTTAGAAAATAGCCCCCCAAGCAGTAAACAATTATTTATTGATACTCCAGCCAAAATAATTGCTTGACCTTGCCTTGGAGGTAGCTGAATCCCTCCTCCAATCAGTCAGTTCAAAATTTAATCCAGTTAATCCCTTTGAGGACTGGCATCATTTCCAAAGGAGACTGTTTTCTTCACTACGATGATGTGAGAGGAAGTGTTGGGATTCCTGAGTGGCCCGTCTGTGTTTACTGCTGCAATATTAGAAATAGGTAATGAAAACAGGAGTTGGTTTTTTTTTCCCTTTTGCCAAGGATAGATGAGTAACATCTGCAGTTACTCAAACTGGGAAAAAATAAAAAGGGGGATCAGTCTCCTAGCTTCAGGATACAACTGCCTGCCTTCTGGGACCAGGAGCCAGGAGTAGGATTTTACTGTAATTCATTTCCAGAAAAGTTTGTTGATGATTGTAAGAATCAGGTGCGTTGCCTTTGTACCATCTAAAGAAAAACACTTAGTATCAGGAGAGCATGGTATAAAGACTAAAGCCCTTGTTGAAGTGGGGTTTTTCGTTTCTATTCATCTGGAGGATAAAATACAAGCTACTGTGACATTAAAGAGGTAGCTGTGACTCAGTATTTAAGAGCTTTGGACCCAGAGTCAGTAAGACTTGCATTCAAATGTAGCCCCAGATATGTCCTAGCTATGTGACCTTGGACAAGTCACTTATTCTCTTTATGCCAGACAAAAGGATCCACTGGATCTCCTAGAGAAGGAAATGGAAAGAAAACCCCACAGATAGCTATGGTCCATGGGGTTATGAAGAGTCTGGCACGACTGAACAGCAGCATCTCTGACATGAAAGCCTTTTACAGTCTGGTTCTAGGCCAAGGGCTCTGAATCATTTTTATGCCATGGAACCCTCTAGCAGTCTGGTTAAGCCTATGGACCCTTCTTCAAATAATGGTAATAAATGCATAAGAGAATAGCTTAGGCATTGGGAGTAGTCAGTCACTTTTATGGTCAGTTGGGAAAATATCTTCTATTCGTGTCACTGTTTATTGAAGGATGGGCATTTGGATCATAAGCTATCACATCTAATTTGGCATCTGGTAACCTTTTAAAATTAAAATGTACACGGTGGGATGAAGACAGATTAGTTTGTGATTTAGTTTAGCATTTCTCCAGATATTAGACTGTAAGCTTATTGATGATAAGGAGGAATCTTTTACATTCCTTCTAATTAGAATATGTAATTGTTAAATACTTTGTTATCTTATGTCACCCAGGCATAGCACTTTCTTCATTCAAACATGTTAAAAAATAAATTCATAAAATAAAATGCATGGGATTACAAAGGAAGTCAAATGTGTGTGTGTGTGTGTGTGTGTGTGTATGTGTGTGTGATATTGCCCCTTCCAAGTTCAAAGACCTCAGGCTAAGTCCCTGTTTTGGGGGGTTAGCTAGGAGGCTCAGTAGATTGAGAGCCAGTCTTAGAGATGGGAGGTTCCAGGGTCAAATCTGGCTTCAGATACTTCCTAGCTGTGTGACTCTGGACAAGTCACTTGACCCCCATAACCTAGCCCTTTCCATTTTTCTGCCCTGGAACCAATATACAGCACTGAGTCTAAGATGGAAGATAAGGATTTTTTTTTTCTCAAAAGAATCCCTGTTTTAAACTAGTTTCATAGACATTATTCTTTTTTTCCTCATGCACCCTAGTTCTAGCAGAACCAGAAAGCTTTGTAAACGGCTTTCATGTCAGAGATGCTATCGTTCAGTCGTGCCTGATTCTTCATAACCATAGCTGTCCATGGGGATTGTCTTGAATGGGGAGAGACTTGTGGAAGACAGACCAACCAGCAGGCTACTGCAATATTCTAAGCCTGAGGAGAAGAGAGCCTGTCCTAAGGTGGTAGCAACAGCAGGATCGGAGGAGAAAAGGAGGGAGGCTACAAAGGCGAAATCAAGGCTTGCCACAGATTGGACATGAAGCATGACAGATAATGAAGGGTTGAAGATTGACTCCTAGGTTGCCAGCTGGGGGATACAGATGACAATGCATTTAACAGTGAGAGGGAACTTTGGAGCAGGAAAGGGCTTAGGGTAAAAACGATGAGTACAATTTTGGACATGTGGGTATAAGATGTCTATTGGGCATCCAGTTTGAGATATCTACTAGGCAGATGGAGAGGTGAGACTGGACACACAGAAGTAAGGGCTGGATAAGTAGATTTTGAGAATCATCAGTATTGAGATGATAATCAAGTTCATGGGAGAGGAGGAGATCACTAATTGAAGTACTCTAGAGGGAGAAGAGAAGAGAGCCCAAGACAGAATCCTATGGTGTATCTATGTAGGAAGAGAACCAGGAGAAAGGGATGTGCAAAACCTTAGAAGAGAATATCAAGGAGAAGAGAGTGATCTACAATGTCAAAGCCTGCAGAGAGGCCAAGAAGGGTGAGGAGGGAGGAAAGTCATTTGGATTTGACTGTTAAGAGATCATTTGTAACTTTGGAGAAAGCAGTTTAAAGGAGACAATGAGGTTAGAAGGCTGAAGCAAGTCATTCATAAAGAATGAGAGAAAAAAACTGAAATGGAAATTGTTTTCTTCTAGGTTACCAGGAACCTCAAACTTGGCAATTATTATGGTCCTTTTCCAGTTCCCATTCTGCTTGATTTTTCTGTGACATTTACTCCCCTCTTTTTCTTGAAACTTTTTCTTTCTTTTACTATCATAGTTCTGCTTTTTTCTGATGGTTCCTTGAAAAAATGTTTCTTTGTTCCAATACCCTCTAAATGGAATATTCTCCAGGGCTCTCTCCTTTGCCTGTTTTCTCTACATAATCTCTTCCTCAGCAGATGTGGATGTCTACCCTCTCTCCATCTGATCCTCACCTCTCTCCTGAGCACTAGTCTTGAATCTCCAGCTGACTCCTTGGCATTGTCAAGTTTCTAGGTTTTCCAACTCTTTTCTTCTATGGCTGTGATTTCATCAGTTTAAGGAGCTCACGTTGAGGAAACCTATTCAACCAACAGCAAAACACCTACTGGTCACTTAACCCTATTTGCCTCACTTTTCTCATCTGTAAAGGGAGCTGGAGAAGAAAATGGCAAACCACTTCCGTATCTTTACCAAGAAAACCCCCCAAAGGGTTCATTTAGTTGGATACAACTTAACTGAACAGCAACAAAATGGGACCTGTTAGGATATATCAACTCATTTGATCCTCACAACAACCCTAAGAAATAGATGGTGTTAGTATTCATATTTTACTGAAGGGGAAATGAAGGCAGACAGAGGTTAAGTGACTTGCCCAGGGTCACACAACTTGTATCCGAGGACAAATTTGAACTCAGGTATTCCTGGATCCAGGTCCAGTGTTTTATCCACTGTGCCACATAGCTGGCTAGAGCTTGTTTTAGGTAAAGAAAAATATCAATCTGCTAGAATTTCTAACTCCAGTTCCTAGCTCCCTTTTCATTAAATTCATCAGAAACAATTTGTTCTAAAAGCAAAGACTATCCTATGATTGTGCAGAGGTGGCTTGAATAAACTGAGATTCCTGTCTAAAATCTAGGAACTAAGCAGGTTATTTGCTTTGGGTAGATTTAGAATCCACTGAAAGAAGTGTCTAGAACAGGAGTTCCTTGGCCATTTTCAGTCATGGTAAGAAACACTTTTAAGTTTAACCTGTACTATTAACATTTTCTCCATCGCTTTCTTAAATCTAGACTATCAACAAAAGAGTAAATCAAACCCTGATTTATAGCACATTAAAATTTAACAATTCTCTTTCCTCAGCTGGAAGGAGTTGACTCTGGAATCTTCCTTTGAGAGAACACCCCTTTCACAGTCTGGTGAAACCCATGGCTCATTATCAGAATAATGGTTTTGTTGCCTACATTCAGGGGCGTGTTGGAGCCAGCTCCTACTGGTTTGGGAGAGTCAGTTGTTAAATGTTCAATGTGAGCATTTATATCTTGGAAATCACAAATGCTTTAAATCAAGGCTTGATTTATTAGTTTTTCAATTGTCTATTCTTAAGAATGTGGTAGAGAAAATGTTGATAGTGAAGATTAAACTTAAAAGTGTGTTGTGTGTACATTTCCCCTCCAAAGAGTCATTCCTTAGGTATTTGCCAGCAAATCCTAACCTATATTACTAATAAAAGGAAATGTTCATTTTGCTAACAGTAGTAAAAATAAAGATGTGATTTTAGATCTCATCTGAACTCACAGAGCCCAAGAAATTAATCAATGGATGCCATTTTAACCTATAAACTACAGGCTATGATCCTCTGATTTAGTACCAGAAAGATGTGAGACAGCCATGGTAAGGTATGCTCAATGTAAACTAAATGCTTCCTAAATGTTTGGTGATTGAGTGACAGATGCTGAGATGATTTTCCCCCTACCTTAGAGGTGATCTTTTTGAAGAAGAGGCTTAAGGGGTGTCTTGCATTTTAATTCTGGCTCTAGAATCATATATAGAATTTTTGCTAATTTAGCTCCTTAATTTTTTGAAAGGAAGATAGTCTTTCTAGAACCATTGATTAAAGCTGGACCACAATGATATGATATTTGCTCACAGACTGCACCCTGGATCAGTTACAGTAATGTGACTGTGCTATAGCATCTATATATCATTATGTCACCAGTGGTTTTATGAGTTCTGATGATGTCCATCCTTTATTGAAACAAATGGAAGGAATTACACAGAAGAGAGGCAAGGCAAAGCTTGCTAGAATTGTGCAGGCATGTGTAGCCACAGTGCAGATTTCACAGAGTATAAATTCTCCATCAAAAATGAGCTTCTGAGAGTAAAATGTAGTGATGGAATAGGAATCAGCTTTCCAAATAGGGAAAAATGAGTCCATTTCAGGGCACAACAGGGAAAAAGAATTGTTTATTTAACAAGGGCCTACTGTGTGCCAGACACTGTGCTAAGCAGCGGGGACACAAATAAAAAATAAAACAGTAACTGCCCTCAGAGTTTAAATCCTTCTGATGCTGAAAGAGTAAATAAATACAAAATTTTGAGGAAAGAGATTTCCCTGAAGACAGCTAGAAGGCCTGGGAAAAGGTGTCTTAGATAGGGATTCTTAGGTTGAGACCTATAGCCTTAAATTTTTTTAATAATTGGTTTTCTTTGTAATATTTTATATTTTATTGTATCTAAAACCAATATTCCAAGAAGGGATCATTGGGCTTCATTGGACTGCCATAGGGGTCTATGACACAAAGAGGGTTAAGAATCCCTCTTTTAGTGGATATTTGCCCTCTGAAGTTCTGCTATACCACTCTGAAACTCTTTGATTTTATGTAACTAGCAAGTTGTTGACACTTTATTGTTATTTTTGAATTTTCATATTTAGTTCTTTAAATATGGCAGAATTAGGCAGATTTGTACTCAGAGGGTTCAAAATCCTATTTTTGATGCTTACTATCTTTATGGTCTTTACCTCATTTCTCTGGACTTCAAATCTCTGATTTATTCATTGAATGAATTAGATCAGATAATCGCTAAAGTTGTTTCTAGCTCTTCAAACTATTTTTAAAAAGTCTTAAGGCTGTTTATTTGGAATAGAGCTGCAAGTCTCATGAGCCCACACTTACTTGGAGACATTGTCTTTGCATTTGTGCTAAGGGGAATTCTTGACTCCCAGTTGGGAGTTGGCACCTGACTGTGCCAGGTACTGGGCAAGCCCAAAGCTAGCAGCCTGCGTATTTATGCACGTGCTTCTCTAGTGCTTTTCAATCCTGAGAAGCTTTCAGATGCCCATCAATTGAATAGTTAAACAAGTTGTGGCATATGATTGTGATGGAAATGATGAGCAGTATAATTAAAAAAAACAACAAGGAATGAATGACCTACATGAAATTATGAAGAGTGAAACAAGCAGAACCAAGAAAACATTATATACAGCAACAGAACTATTGTTTGAAGAATGATTTGTATATGTCTTCCTCCAGAGAAAGAACCAATAAATAAATAAGACATAATTATATATATATATATATATATTATGTGTATATATATATATATATATATATCCTTTCAAATGATGCTTTCTCTAACAGGAAAAGAGGAAGGAGGGAAGGAGTTAACTGGATATTTCAATATAACAAATAAAATTAATTAAAAAGTTATAATAATAAAATTGTTTTAGTAAAGCTTTTTTTTTTTCAGTTTTGACACTGTCCTTCACAGATATTGCCCATCCCCACTCTTGTCTTCCAATAGAACTCTCCAGTGTTTTTAGGAATCCAAGAAAGCACAATAGCCATATCTGATAATATATGCCTCATTCCACTTCTAGTCACTGAACATTTATTAAGTGCCTACTATGTGCCAGGTGTGCTAAGCACTGCAAATACAAGTACAAAAAAAGAAAGACAAAGCTTTCAATCTAATGGGATAAGAGGACACATAAAAGTTGAAAAGCTGGGGTGAGAGATTCACCTATAGGGAAAGAGGATTGCCGGGAAAGCCAATGAAGTCAAAAATGAGTACATGAGGTAGGAAATGAGATGTCTTTAATCTACCAGCTCTTTGTCAAGAGCAGGTAGGCATACTTCATTATCAGTTCTCTACTTCCAGTTCTTCCCTATTGCAAAACATATGTTTGTATCTAGGGGGTGTTCCCTTCTGCCTTTGACTTTCTTGAGATAGTCCGTTCTACTAAATAAAAGGCAAATAAAAGCTTCCTTGCCTCTATTCTCAAGCTTTACTTACTTATTAAAATCGGCCTTTTCTTCCAAAGTCATTGATATATTAGGGAATATTTTGAGCCCCTGAGTGAAGGGGATGAAGTCATAATCAGACTCCGGGAGACTTGGTGATTGGAAGTAAACAACAACAACCTGTATTTACATAAGACTTGGAACCTCACAATACCTTTGTGTATATATACCACAATGAAGTCAAATGTTGAAATAAAGGTTCCCTAATTCCCTAAAGGTCTGAATATTTACAAAAATATTTGGGGCAATACTTTTATAGAGACAAAGAATTAAAAGTAGCTCTAGAATCTAGAAATAGCTGATCACTTGGGACATGACTAAATGAATGACAGTAAAGAATGTAATAGAATTTTACTGCATCCTTAAGAAGTAATGTGTAATCTTCTGTGCCTGTATGAGTACAGGCTTCAGGTTAAAGGTGAACATGAAAGAGAGATTTACTCATCCTTTCCTTGGTCTCCCATTCTTGGAATGTACACAATCCCAGAACTTTCTTATTCTCTCTTTCATCTACTCTCACTGGGTGGATCTCACCATTCTAGACTCCATCCTTTCAGAGAACTGTCTCTCTTCATTTGGGGGTGAAGAAGAAGGAAGAAATGCAGAAAGAAGACCTAATGACCCAGCTTTGTCCAAGAAAATGGACAAATGGTTTTCTGGCTTGTTACAGTTTGAGGGCAAAAAAATCCCACATCTATTTTACTTTTGCCTTTTGGGAAGTTTATGGTATTTTAAAAAATCTAATTTATAAGATTTTCTCTCATTTTTACCTCAGAACTACCAGCTAGATTAAAAAAAAAACAACAAAAAACAAACCTCCAATAATTTAGCCAGGGAATGGAACCATTCTTTTCTTTTTTCCAGTCCCTTTCCCCCTTGCAACCTCCTGTTAAAACCTAAAGATATAGTTGGATCTAGAAACAGTTAAGAACAATTTTATTTTTATATAAAGAAAACCAGTGGTGGTATTAATGAAGATAGAAGGCACAAATATGGTTTTAAATGATAGAAACATTTCTGGAATGATTTCCATTTCAAATAGCAAGAAGGAAAAACTGAAAATAGCTACTTCTTTCTTCTGGTACCTTTTTTAAATGGAAAGTCAGCAATCCTTGGGGCTCTGATATCCGTTCTAGTTGCTAAAAGTGGAGATAGCTGCCTAGGGTCAGATTGTACCTACCATGGGCAGCTGTAGCACTTCAGTGGTCAATCTAGTCTTCTGTTCCAGTCATCATTCAAAAAAAAAATATATATATATATATATGTCTCCACTCTTTCCTCTCCCTTGAGAGCCATCTCTTATAATAAAGAATTTTTAAAAACGACAGAAAGGAAATAGTCCAGCAAAGCTAATAACCTTCAAAGTATAAGTTTCAGCCTATCTCTGATGGCTACCATTGCTACACCCACCCCTACCTTCACTCTGCTTCTACTTTCTAGTCTCTTTCTGGATGGGAAGAATATAATATCTCTATGACAACTACATCTCCTGGAGACCCACCAGCCTTGCTTTGAACACTCTTTGCCTGCAAAGGTTCATATTAAAAGTGGCTATTGTTGTTATTCAGCTATTCATTCATGACTGAATCTTCATAACCCCATGGACTATAACATTCCAGGTCCTGAAGGCTCATCTTCTGATGTCATGCATTTTCATACTGTCCATGGGATTTCCTTGGCAAAGATACTGGAGCGATTTGCCATTACCTTTGGTCAGAATTCTCTGCTATGATCTATCAGTCTTGGGGAGTTCTGCATGGCACAGCTCATAGTTTCAATGAGCTATGTGAGCCCCTCCACCATGACAAAACAATAATCCAGGAGGGGAAATGTGGTTACAGAAGAATATAAAAAAATTCATTGGTGCTTTGGAATGCTATATGAACTAATGCAAAGTGAAGTTAAGAAGAACCAGGAAAACAATAGACACAATGTTTATATCAGAAAGAACAATCCTCCCAGATTGAACAGTGTATAATTATAATGACCAAGCTTGGCCAGTAAGGCAAGTTGAGAAAAAATACCTTCCCCTCTTTATAGAAATAAGTGATATGGGATATGGAATGTTCCATTGGTTCTCAGGTTCAGTTGATATGTTTTTTGCTAGACTGCTTTTTCCTCTCTCTTTTTAAAAATTCTTAGTTACAAGGGATGTCTCTCAAGGGAGATGAAGAAATAGAGACACTCACACACATATATATTTATGAGTGTGTGTATATAATATACGGATATGCTGACAACCTTCCTTTTTGATAGCTGAGCATTTATGTCCATGATAGCTACCATTTTGGTGTCTAACAGAAATGCTGGGAAAAGACAATGGTGATCCCTAGGGCAGGGGTTACTAAACCAGGCACCACAGAGCTTTCCTATAGATTAAGATCACTTTTCCCTGAAAGTAGGAGAAAAGAGAAAAGGATAGTCAGATAGTAAGGTATGAAGAAAATCAAGGCAGATAGATGGCCAGGAAAAATAGAGAAAAACCTATACAGAAATACAGGAAAATAGAGAAAGAGAAAGATAGAAGACTTAGTAATTCTGAGATGAGTATTAGTTTAGGTAAACCACTGGCAGCCTTTGCTGTTTACTTGGTTTCTGGATTTCCAATTGGTATAATTTAACATTGTCCTTTGACTCTTTCTTTTCAAAACTTCACATGGTCAGACAATTACAGATCATAACAGTATTACTTACAACAGTAAGTTGGTGAATAAAATCAAAATACCTGCTGAATTCAGTCATTCAGATTTGCTAGAAAGTCAATATAGCAACAAAGTTCAGGGGAGGAAAATGTAGGCAACATAAAAACAAAAGATAATAAAATTGTGCTTAAAAACAAAGATCTGTGATATAGATTGCAATCTAGCAATAACAGTCAATAAATTTTTTTAAGTCTTTCCTTCCATCTTGGAATCAATACTTTGCATTGGTTCCAAGGAAGAAAAGTGGTAACGGCCAGGCAATGGGGGTTAAGTGACTTGCCCAGGGTCACAAAGCTAGGAAGTATCTGAGGCCAGATTTGAACCTAGGACCTCCCACCTAGATGCCCCCTTAGTCAATAAATCTTTGAGTTGCCGGAGTCTCAGAGATAAGTTGGTTTGCCCATAATCATACTGCTTCAACCTGAGTCTTCCTGACACCCAAATCTATCTGCCATGGAAGGTTGCTTCTGCTAAGAACACAACTGACCATAGAATAAAATAGAACTTATCCCAGTGTTAATTAGTATAGTGAGAACCGAACACAAAAGTGTGAGGGAAATGGAATATGGTTGGATAATTTTGTTTGTAAGTGGTTATTTGCATTTGAGATCAGCCAGTTGTTGCTATATGTCTAGGAAGCCAAATTAGTCCACCGAGTGCAAAAATCTGTCATACTTGTTTGTGAGTGTCCTCTAGGCCAGACAGAACCAACTTTTTACTTTTTAGATTGGTTGAGACAGAGACCATAATTATTCAGACTTGCAATTTTGAATCTGCAATTGATACTACAGAAATTAGAGCTCTAAAAAGAGAAAAACTCTCTTGTAGGAATCTGGCTCTTTTTGTTCAAATGGTTTAAGTCAATTATGCCGCAGCAAAACTGTGACTAAGATGACTTGACCAGAGCTTTGTCCAAGGATGCTTGAATTTAAAGGTTATTGATAGCACTTTTACTCCCGTTGCCTAGAAACCACTAGATTTATTGCCTAGTAAGAACAATTAATAAAAATTTGATGCACGCAGTTCCCCCATAATGGTCTTTTGGTGTCCTGAGGTATCTCCCTGAAAAGTGATAGTTAGAAGGTTTTCCTCTCATCTCTGGTGTCATATAGTCCCAGGAGATAAAATTGCCAGTTATGACTCTGAGAAGCAATGGTACTGAGTAGGTAGAATTTTCAGACAAGATTGTTGACCCAGAAGAAAATTGATGCTAAGATCCAATAAATCAAATGACATTCTCTTGTATTTGTGAATGACAGTAAGGTTTTGGGGGATAGAGAACTGGCCTTGGAGTCATGAAGATACCAGATTTAAGTCCTGCCTCTGACATATACTGGCTTTATGACCCTACAGTGGTCATTTGACATTTTAATGCTCAACAACAGCCTAGAACCTAGGCAACTAGCAGTGGGAATTTCCTCATCTTGAAACTTCCTATACCAATAAAATATTGAATCTAGACCATATTTCTGTCTAAAGGATTATAGTTCTAGAACTAGAAAGTTCTACAGAATCTGTTTAATCAAAAGTCTTCACTTTATAGGTGAGGAAACTGAGGCAAAAGGATGTTAAATAAAGACAATAACAACAAAAAATCTAGAATTCATGTTTTGAGGTTTGCAAAACAATTTAAATACATGATCTAATTTAATACTCATAACAACCTGAGAGGTAGTATTATTAACATCACTATTTTATAGAATGAAGAAACTGAGTCTGAGAGAGTAAGTGCCTTGACTAAGGTCACACAGATAGTATTTATCAAAGGTAGGAATTTGAACCCAGTTCCTCTGATTTGAGAGCCAGTTTACTTTCCCTTGTACCATACTACTTCCTATATGAGAACTGCCTTTCTTCAATTCTCCATTTTAGATTGTGTATGGACAGTAGGATTAAAGCAAGGAGACCAGTAGACTATCATTGGATGACTTTGACCCCCATGACCACTACTAACTGGGAAGAAAAGAAAGTAACTTTTTGCTCATAGAAATATCAGTTCACGGTTATTGTTTTGGAATATTGTTCCTAGAGCAGCACTTTGTTTAGCATCTTAGGGAGTCATGGGGTCTAAGAAGAACAAAATTACCAGCTCTTCTCATCTGGGAGAATGACCAAAAAATGAAGAGGAAATTATTAATCTTATTAATAAACATGATTATTCCTAGAGCATTTTGTGGCTTGCTAGGAAAAATAATTAACTTTAAAAAGTAAACTAGAATAAAACCTAAAATTATAATTAAAGAATGGGGATGACAGTAGTATCAGGCATCTCAGCAGAATATCTGAATAGTGCAAAAAAGCAGTGAATCATTTCTATAACAATAATGGTATTTATTCCTTAGTACAATAGCATCCTAGCAGCCTAATTGCAAGCAGACTGGGGTTTGGAAAATAGAGTTAGAGTATAAAAAATCCAGGAAGAAGAGATAAGATCGGAATTTAAAAGAACACGCTTAATGCTACTGTATGGTTCCATTTTCAGATATCAGGATTTAATATAATAAGAAAAGGCAGAGAAAATGAAAATTGGGAAGACCACTGAATAGGAATTTTAAGAAGGGGATTTGCAGCATAGTATTTGAAACCTCCTGATTTTGATTATACTTTAATATGAGATAAAGTAAAGATGAGGTGAATCAAAGGTAAATCATAATTACAAGTTTCTGCATAATCCATGGCAAAAATATTAAAGATTAGATTATGGAATTTTGTTAGTAGCTGCAGACAAACTTTTACTATTTGTGGTTGCCAACTGCCATCCACATGAAGCATTGTGAAAAGTAGATAAAAATGACTTTATGTGAGGGAAAAAAATCACAGAAGTATTTAATAAGATTTATGGATTTTAAAGTCTTGTCCTCCTCCATTCCAGACTATAATTTAAACTAAGAAACCATGGCAGAGAATGTATTCCAAAAATGGAAATAAATGTAAATATGAATTCTACTTAGAGTGGGGAAAAAAGTTAGAAATGTAACAGGGAGCAGGAGGGGAAGGGACTAAGCAGATAGATTGTCTTCATGGTTTAGGGACCTCAGATTTTGTTGGTGTGGGTTTGTACCACCACTGATGCACGTAGCAACTTCTCTACAATTTAGTAGAGCATAAGATCATATATTTAAAAGAGACCCTAGGGATCATCCAGTCCAACCTTCTCATTTGACAGATGAAGTTCAAAGAGATTTGTGACTTGCTCATAATCGCATAGGTAAAATAAAAAGTGATGGGGATAATATTTAAGGCAAGATCTCCTGACTCTAAATCCAATGGGTTTTTTCTATGCCTTGAGAGTACATGTATACAAATGTTATTTATTTTTAGAGAATCCTCTTTCACCTTACGCTTTGTGTTAAATCTCTTCCATGACAGGTAAATAACTGGTAAACATATATCTTCTCTGTTTTATACTTCCTTGATATTAATGATCAGGAAACTGTTGAACAAAGTTATCTGTTATTATGTATTTTGATGAATTGCTTATTTTTTGTTGACTACAAGAAAACACTTGATTTGTTAGAGTAAAATGCCACATTAAAGGCTCTCTTCCAACAAGTTATCTCCCGGGTATATGGCTTTGTGCATAGTAGACAATGTATCTGCAAATTGAACTGCTGGATTATGGTAGTGAGGGGAATCTTTTATCTCTGGTTTTTAGTGTACTTTTAAAAGGAAAGCAATCAACCAACAAATATTTATTAAGCATTTGCTATATGATATGTTCTAGGGATAAGACAACAACCATGGAAATTGTTCCTATCCTCAAGGAGCTATTGGGGGAGACATCATGGAAGCATATGGGTAATGTATAAAATACATAGGAAACAAATATGAGGTGATTTTGAAGGCAAGGGGGAGGAATTAGTTATCTGGGAGGACTGGGATTAGTCTCTTGTATCTTGATCTGGATTGAGCTTTGAAAAAGATAAGGAAGGGGCCATCAGGGGACTGAGAACCAGACCCAGAAATGGGAGTTCCTGGGTCCAAATCTGGCCTCAGACACTGCCTTGATGTATGCTCCTGGGCAAGTCACTTAACCCCCATTGCCCAGCCCTTACCTCTCTTGTGGTTTGGAATGAATACACAATATTGATTCTAGAATGGAAGTTAAAGCATCTAGAGAAAGAACTGTTGGAGTAGAAATGTAGGAGAAAGCATACAATTTATCACTTGTTTAAATGGGTATATGATTTGAGATTTGGGTTTTAAAAGATTACTCTCCTTCAAAAATGAGTAATATGGAAATAGATTTTGAATGATAATACATGTATAACCCAGTGGAATTGCTTGTCAACTCTGGGAGGAGGAAGGAAAGAGAGGAGGGAGACAACATGAATCATGTAACCTTGGAAAACTTATGGGCAAATTTGATCCTGGAATAAAATAAGAAAAAATTATTAAAATAGAATAAAATATGGTTCTTACACTAAAAAATAAATAAAATGGGAGGTGAGGGTTAAAAAAAAAAGAAAGAACAATATTAGGAGTTCTAAGAGGAGGTGAGGAGGAAGGGTATTCCAATCATGGGATACATTCTGTGCAAAATAAGAGATGGGAGAAGTAATGCCATGCATGAGGAAGGCCATAAAAGAACAGCCTGGCAAGGCTATTGCATTTGCGAAGAGGGTTCCTATATAATAAAGGCAGCCAGGTGCCTCGGTGGAGAGAGCCCTGGGCCTGGGATCAGGAAGATTCAGTTTCATGAATTCAAATCTGGCCTCACACACTTACTAGCTGCGACTTTGGGCAAGTCACTGACTCCTGTTTGCCTCAGCAAAAACAACAAAGTCCTTATAAATCATGAGGCTTGAAATGTAGGTTCAAGTCAACTTGTGAAGAATTTTAAATGTTGAAGGGGTTCATATTTGACCCTAGAAATAACAGGGAGCCACCAGAGGCCAGACCTATGCTTTAGAAATAATACTTTGGAAGCCTTTGAATCGTAAAATGGAGAGATTTGAGGTGGGAAGGCCTATTAGGAAGTTATTTTAATAAATGCAGTCCTTAGGGGCCTGGAATCAAGTGGTGGCCCTGTGAACAGGAAGAAAAAGAGAAGAGAGGAGAGGAATTGTGTAAGTAGCCACCAACTGGATAGAGGAGGCAGTAGACCTGTGTGACTAGAAATATGGAGGTCCCCTCAATAAGAATGGGAAAATTGGGTAGCTCAGGGGATTGAGAGCCAGGCCTAGGGATGGGAGTTCAAATCTGGCCTCAGACACTTCTTAGATGTGTGACCCTGGACAAGTCACTTAACCCTCATTGCCTAGCCTTTATTGTTCTTCTATCTTGGAACCAATATACAGTATTGATTCTAATTGGGAAAGAAGGGTTAAAAACAAAACAAAACAAAACAAAACAAAACAAAACTGAGAGTTGGAAAATTCAAAAGAAGTAGCAAGTGGATAGACATAATTTGAAATTAACTTTTAATGAAGACCTTAATTGATAGACATCATCTGTTATATTAAATGCACCTTTACATTTGCATGTACCACAAAAAGACAGAAAGAAAATCATAAAGGAAGAATATTAGAAAGTATTATTTTTGGAAATTGGAGTAGATAATTTTGGAAGTGAAAAAAAGTGCAGAATATAATACACATCAGGAAATATATGCCTAAAGAAACAAAATAAGAATTCTATTTCTATAGTTGTCTAATTTTTGAGGAGAATGCATCAGACATCCATTTCAAGGCATTATCTGGAACATGTAATTAATTAATAGAATACTGGCTCAGTGCAGTTTTACAAAGATAAATGACATTTCTTCATCAGTATTTTACCTTTCTGACCTCATTCTTATGCATACTGGAAAGTGAACCGATTAGAGTAAAGTGGAAGTCTATTAGTTTAGATATCACATTCATAGGATGTCAATCCAGATTGAAAGTTTTTGTAAGTCATTATGGCTGGCATAGTAGAAAGAGTAATGGATTTGGAGTGAGAGAATCTGGGTCCAAAAATAGGCCTTGGTCTTTAATAACTAAACAGCCAGGGGCAAATCATTTTACTTTTCTTTATGTGCCTCAGTCTCTTTTTCTATAAAATAAAGAGTTGGGAAATATAGTCTTTTCTGTTTTTTGATACTCTATACATTTAGGTCTTTTTTTTAAGGCAGAGGGTGTCAGCCAAACATAATTTCTTCCCAATGTTATTGGGGGGGGGGTGAAGTTTTATTAGCCATATTTCTTGATCCTTTCAAATGAAAATGGACCATCAAATGTCTGAAAGGATTTGTTATCAGTTTTTTATATTCTATAATTTCAACTAAAAACAGGGAATTCAATGATCAGAGGCATCTTAGTCACACCTCCCATCCCAACAGTGTTATGCATGATGCTAAATAATAAGTTATAATTATTATTTTAGTCAGAATTGTTCACTTTTTAATTAATCATTTTCCTACCAATTGGATATAATCCCTTATTATTTCCTTTTATTCTATTCTTCTTTGTACAGTTAGCTGCTAGGTGGCACAATGGATAGAGTGCTAAGCCTAGAGTCAGGAAGACTCATCTTCATGAGTTCAAATCTGATTTCAGATGTGACCTGGGGAAAATCACTTAATTTTCTTTGCCTCAGTTTTCTATCTGTAAAATAAGCTGGAGAAGGAAATGACAAACTTCTCTGGTATCTTTGCCAAGAAAACTCCAAATGTAGTCACAAAGAGTTGGACATGAATGAAAAATAGCTCAACCATAACACTCTGAACACCTATTAGCTATGCAATGTGGACCAGTCATTTATATTTCTCAGCCTCGATTTTTTATATATAAAATGGGACTAATAAAAGCACTCATCCTTTGGAGTTGTGTGGATCAGTGGAAATTCACAAAAATGTCAAAGTGATCATCATAAAGTGTAAGAATGGTCACATCACTCCTCTACTTAATAAACACCAGTGGCTCCCTATTACCTCCAGGATGAAATACAAAATCCTCTTTTTGTTGTTCGGAGTCCACCTTTCCAGTCTTCTTACCCCTTACTCCCCACCCCACTCTATGATCCAGGACATTGGCTTCCTTACTTTTCTCCTATTAGACAGCCTCCCCCCCCCCCAACTCTAGGCATTTTCTCTGTGTTCCCAATGCCTGGAATGTCCTCCCCTCTTCATCTCTGTCTCCTGGCTTCCCTGGCTACCTAAAGCCCCAGAGAAAATTTTACCTTTTACAGGAAGCTTTTCCTAATCTTCCTTAACGCTAATATCTTTGTAGCAGCTAGGTAGGACAGGGGGTGGAACATCAAGGTTCAAATATTACTTCAGATTAGCTCAGTGAACCTAGACAAGTCACTTAACCCTGTTTGCCTACCCCTTGCCCTTCTATCTTAGAATTGATACCAAGATAGAAGATATGGGTTTAAAAAAAAATGCTAGTGCTTTCTCCGAGTTAATAAACTTACTTGCATAGAGCTTGCTTATACAGAGTTGTTTACATGTCTTTTCTCCCATTAAATTGTAAACTGCTTGAGGACAGACACTCCTTTTTGTCTTTCTTTTCATCCCCAGCACTTAGCACATTGCCTGGTACATGGAAGGTTTACTTAATGTTGACTGGCCAACTGTGACAATACTTTGCAAACCTTAAAGCACTATAGAAATAAATAAATATGATTATGTACTCTTATTTGATGAGTAGAGAGATTTCTAGCTAATTTGTAGAATTCTTGAGTAAAGAAGTATATGTGATATGTTTAGGATTTGTTTTGTGTGAGAATATTTTGGGGGAGGGCAAAGGAATGGGGGATTTTCTAAGCTATAATTTCAAGGTAGGGAAATCTCCACAGATTAGGAACTGAGCCATGCTTTTTAGTATTAAAGAGTTGCCTGTAGCATTGAAAGGTTACATGACCTGCTTGGGATCATATATGATTTAGACTGGACTTCAACACATGTCTTTCTGGCTCCACTTCTTTCTAATATAGCTGAGATTTCCAATACACTGTCTACAAGACGACTGAGTGTTCCTGGAACCAAATGAAAATATAATTAGGGCAAGTAGTTGGCTTAGTAAATAGAGAGCCAGACATAGGAGATCTTGGGTTCAAATCTGATCTCAGACACTTTCCAGCTTTGTGACACTGGGCAAGTCATTTTCTTGCTTAGAAAGGATTTTTGGTATCTATTCTGAGAAGGCAAGGGTTTTTTTTAAAAAAAAAGTATAATTGATTTATACCTAAAAACAAGTAAAAAACAATATAACAGATAATACTAACATTTGGTTTTCTAAGGAAATAGGTAGCTTGCAGGGTTCCAAGTACCAAGCACTTCAACCAAGTAGGGGTCCTGTTTTTATTTGTTTGACATCACAGTCCTGTGACACAAAGGCTCTCTCCTCTGGATGAGGTTATTCTATGATTAAGGTTCCTTTGGAGATCCAATCCTTATGGTGTTACTCTTTACAATCACCTAAAGATGGGGGGGGGGGAATCAAAAAGCAAAAAGATAGAGTAAATAAAGCTTCGTTCTCAAGCTAGAAAACAGAGGGAAGGAAGTGTTCATTTGCCCTTTCTACATAAGTAAGCAAATATTTGAAAAAATGATGAATCAAGTAGAAAGGAGTGAAACAAATGGGATCCCAGGAGTAATTCCCCCCCCCCCAAATGCTACAAACATAGTTACTTAAAGGCTTTATGATATTTGTAGATAGACTATGAAGTCCAAAGTAAAGAAGATATACTCTAGCTTTCTCTATGTGGATCAATCAAATCTTGGATAAAAATGAACTAAGAGATCAGTTCGCATATCAAAGTTCTCTGATCTAGAGCCCTTTTTAAAGGGCATTGTTGTTGTTCAGTCATTTCAGTTATATCTGACTCCGTGACTCCATTTGGGGTTTTCTTGGCAAAGAGACTGGAGCGATTTGCCATTTCCTTCTCCAACTCATTTTACATATGAGGAAACTGAGGTAAACATTTTTAAGTGACTTGCCAAGGGTCATGTAAGTTGTCTGAGGCAAGATTTGAACAGGCCTTCCTGATTCTATGACCAGTGCTCTATCCACTGTACCTAGCTGCTCTATTAAGGGCAAACAATATAAAAAAAAACATTATCCTCTAAAAATGAAGGCAAATATTGCCAAAAAATCTTGAATATTAGGCAGCAGAAGGAAAAGTGAGCACTCAGAAACAGTATTAGCTTACAGTTAGAATCAGAGAAAAAAATAGCTAATTGGTAAGGATTTTAATTTCAGGGGTATCAAGGTATCTAGGGAGAAACTATGAATCTGAGGCAAAAAATGGCAAAGCAGTAACAGACAAATGAGTAGTTAAGAGATGGATTGAAGTACTAAATGTTTAAAGAAATAAATAGGATGTATATACTGAAAGAACAGAGGTAATATAGACTATAAAACTCAGGCCATTGCCTTGAAAAACTGAAAATATTGTTACTGTTTCTAGTAGAAATTATATCATGAGTTAGTGTTAGTGTTTTATTAAACAAGAAATAATGCTTCCAAATCTTTCTGTTCAGAGGAAGAGGGAAGACTTGTCGTCCAATTTCATTCTAATTCTTACAAAGGAGACAAAGCCCATAGAACCAGAAAATATTCAGTCTTGGAGACATCTCAAAAGGCATCTCTTCCCATCCTCACTTGGACAAGAATTCCCTCAACAACATATTTCACTAGCTGCCATCCAATTTCTGTGTGATGATCCCTGGGGATCTGTTCTCCCTACCTCCCAAATATGCCCAGTTCAATTTGGATAGTTCTAATGATTAGGAAGCATATTTTCTAATAAAAATCCTAAATTTTCTCCCACTCACTCCTCCCAATTCTATGCCTTGGGGTGAACAAAGAAAACTATGCCTCTCTTTCAAATGAGAGCTTTGGATTCACGTCTCACATTCCATCCCCTTGGTCTGATTTCTCCAGACTTAACATGTTCAGTTTCTTCAATAAATTTTCATATAGCATTCTTCATTTTTGCCAATATGACTGTTAGCATTGATATCAAATCATCTTTTCATTGGCTTCAGATTCTAATTTGAAAATAATCCACTTTCTCTGATAATAAATACCTTTAAATCTAGTAACAGTTTCTGATGTCTCATACTTTTTTCTTTGCTCTTGAGCTATTTTCCTGGGTAGCTAGCTGCCTGAGTAGTAGAGCAGTTTTGGAGAATGGAAGGAAGTTGTACTCCAAGGAAACTCACCAAACAAGCTGACCATCTTTGCTTCTTTTCTCTTCTGTTTGCCTACCATTCCTCACTCTCCCCTTTGCTACCATGGAATGAACCCCAAGAATGAATGAGTGGCCACTGTTATTCCTTCTGCTATTCAAAGCCAGGCTAGAAACTGAAAATGATTTTTAAAGCTTTTTCTCCAAGTTTGATATTACTATACAATTGTTTACTGTGACTTACACCACCACATATAAATGAAGGCTTCCTATGATTGATAATATGAATTGAGTAGTGTAGCTTGTGGATCTCCTTTCTCTAGGGATAGAAAAGCAAGTATAGTTCACAGTATGAAGTGGAGTCAGTTGTATACAGTAGATGGCACTCCTCATCTTTCTTTTGATGGCATTGATGGTGCCTAAAACAGAAAATGAAGTTTATTGCTTTCAGGGAACAGATTTTCTCCAAATTTCATAAATATAGCTTAATAGAGGTCCACAGTTTTCTTCCCTTTTCTTTTTCTAAAATAATAATTACGGTCTCTATGAAGGACCCAGCTTTAGCTCATAGCAGATAGGTTGTTTCCAAAACTGAAAATCCCAATGTAATGTTCAAAGTTGATGTCCCTCAAATAATCTAGAAAAATCTCTCAGATCGTGCCCAAATGAGGTGCTAGTGTCCCCTGATGCAGAGTTATTTGTCCCAGAATACTTCAATCTTTAATTACCTCAAAGATGTGGAATTTTGTCTGTATGGATGCTCCTAAATCTTTCTGAACTTGGTTGCACTGATCTTTGGAATTGAAGACGAACAACCACCTACTCAAAAGAATCTTGAACTTGATGTTAATATGGCAAAGGCTATTTTATTTCATCCTCTCTAGAATGAGGACTCATAAGCCAGTGTTGTAGCCAGCAAGCAAGTACAAGGATTGGGAGCATCCAGGCTTCCTTTTATTAACACAAATCAGTCCCTGCCCTCATTCACCATTGACTGGTTACTAAATTATAATCTAGTCAGGAAAGCCAGCTGATCGGCAGCCAATTTACAACCCCAATCATTCACATGGGTTTTAATCAAAGTAAAGCAACTTCATGTATTAGCCTCTTGAAGGCCTAATCTGTCATGTGGGGAAAAGGAGTTTAAGCTAGGAACATGAAACTTAGTTTAATTTTCTTTTCTTTTTACTCCATCATACAGGTTTATGAGAAGAGTCCACCATCTTGTCAGGATCTACTCCTCACAGTTACAAGCAGTCTGTCCTCTATGTTGCTTATGAAATGAAAAAAAAAACCCTCTAAATTTAAAATATTTGGGGGCCAAATTATACAATATACTTGGAGAAGCCAAATCCTAATCAGTTAGGAAAATGACTTCTTGGGACATGGCATAAAGGATAATAGAAAGGGTCCCCAGAAAGCCATATGTGAAGGACCCTAAAAGATATCTAGACTTAATGCTTTACAAAAATCAGTACACCAGCTATACTTTGAGTTCTATCCCCATGAAGTTCTAGAATGCAGTCTTATATTTTCCTTAATTCTCAAGGGAACTCTACTATTTTATGTTCTATTTTTGTCTCCTTAGATTGAATTATAAAAGCCATAGTTACTCTTATGGAAAATGCAGACATTTTCATAAAATAATACTCTGGGTTTTGAAAGGAATTAACATACTTTTTCCCTCAATTTTGTTTTTTATTGACTTACTTTTCCAATCATTGTCATTTGCTTTATACTTCAAACATGCATCTTCTAGGGAACTGAAGAAGTAAAAATGCATTTCCTGTGTTATAGCTATCCCATAATGTTTTATCACCTTTTTTATTGTTGTTTTTAAGGGGAAAACATAAGGGATATGTTAATTCTCTGGTTACAAATCTACTTAAAAGCATAAGAACACTGAGGGAGATAGATTATATATTAGTTGATAAGGAAAGCATTTCTTAAGTCATTTACTTAGAAACTTTGAATACTTGGTTTTCAATAGCAGAGGAAGAACTTGAAGCTTTAATTTGAGGCTCATGGGTTGAGATGATCCCATTTCTTCCACATATTTCACAATGGAAATGTGATAACCTGAGATGAATTTAGCCTACAAAATCTTCCTAGCTCCCATTTTAAGTGTATATGTCTAGTGCAACATAACTGCTCGAGGCACACAAAAATGTGGAGGAGGAAGAGTTCCTGGGCTACTTGTCCAACTTGTCTGATGACTGTGGTGCATGTTAGGTTGCTGATAAAAAGCCTAATACCCACCAAAAATGTATAATTACATGATCTTATTCCTTGGGGAGAGAGACTAGACTTTTCCCTGCGGCCATCTGGAGATCAATTTATGCCCTAAAGCATTAGGGATTGGGTAGCTCATATAATTTTTTTTTCACACTGAGATAGCCATATAATTTTTTTTTCATTCTGTAACCACTTCTCTTATTTGTGTAAAATTCTACTAATCACCCTTCCTCAAATTTCTGAAAGATTAGGTTATTCTTTTAGATAGTTTTATGCCTATGGATCTGAGTCCACAAAATCTCTCATAGTAGAGCAATAATAAATATGGATTTTATTTGGTTTTCCCTTCATGCACAGGCTGTATAGACTGATGAATACAAAGGGGTGTTTTGCATGTATATGCACATGCCATGCTGCCTCAATATTATATATAGATATATATGCATATGTATGTGGGTAAATATGTTGATAACTACATATATACATATATACCCCACACATTTATCAACATACCCACATGTATACACATTTATCAATATATATAATACAAAATATATATATAATATATATAAAATGTATATAATACAAAATAATAATAAAATTGATATAAAACAAAATATTGAAGCAATGTTGTATGTGTGCATAATATAAACATGTGTCTGGATATAATGGAGTGTGTGTAGGGATTTATACACAATTTTCCATTTCAACAATCAGGTTATACAACTTTTACACAGAGAAAAGATTAAAGTCAATATTTTTTATTACTCAATAACCAGAGAACCAAATTTGCAGGCATGTATACAAGCGTCCACACATATTTACATATATTTTTCTTGAGACAGTGTGGTCTATTACATTACATGTTGGATTTGAAGCCAGAAAGACCTGAGTTTGAATCCTGACCCTAACTAGATATATGCTCCTGGGCAAATTGTTTAATCTTTCTGGGCTTCAGTTTCCTTAGCAATATAATGGAAGGTTTGAATTCAATGACCTCAAAAAGTGTCTCTCAGCTCTAAATCTACAGAGCTATTCATCTCCTATTACGTCAGTGGTTAACGTGTTCCTTAAGATATACCTTTCTCTCTCTTGCCATTAGATTACTATTTGCTGAGATAGATTCTTGTTCCTGAGTCATTGGCTCCCCTTAGCAGCCCTTTTATATTGTCTTCAGTCTATCCTATTCTTGCCAGGTAGGTTTTAAACTCACTCAACAACTCCTGTTCATGGTGGGGGAGGGTGGGAGGCTTAGTAAATAACATCCTTGTAACCAATCCCCTCCCCCTTTCTAGTGATCTCTTTGGAGTCTTGGGAATGTTATAGTTTTAGACAACTCACATAATGAAGCAAATTCATCA
Organism: Monodelphis domestica; assembly: GCF_027887165.1. Lineage (NCBI taxonomy): Eukaryota > Metazoa > Chordata > Mammalia > Didelphimorphia > Didelphidae > Monodelphis > Monodelphis domestica. Next base: position 209,611,144 of record NC_077230.1, read on the forward strand.
TCTTCCTTCCTGCTTGCTTAGTACTTTACCCTCCCCAAAAGAGTCTACAGGGTAGGGTAAGTTTCCCGTGTTATCTATCATCACATTCATTGGGCAGTCCAATAATAGGGTGGTATAGTAAATAGAGTGCTGGACCTGGAGTCAGGAACCCTTTAGTTCATGTCCAACCTCACACACTTACAAGCTGTGTAACCTTGGACAAGTCATTTAACCTCTATTTGCCTCAATTTCCTCTACTGTAAAAGGGAGATGATAATAGTACCTACTTCCCAGAGGGAGGGTAGCTAGGTGGCACAGTGAAAAAAGTGCTGGCCCTGGAGTCAGAAAGACCTTTCTGAATTCAAATCTGGCCCCAGACCCTTCCCAGACGTGGCACATGGGGCAAGACACTTAACCCTATTTGCCTCCGTTTCCTCATCTGTAAAATGAGCTGGAGAAGAAAATGGCAAACCACTTCAGTATCATTAAGAAAACCCCAAATGGGGTCATGAAGAGTCAGACATGACTGAAAACAACAATAATGCTTTGCAGGGTTGTTTTGAGAATCAAATGAGACTCTCTCTATATATACACACTGCTAAGCACAGTGCCTGGCACATAGTAGGCACCATGTAAATTCTAGCTTATTATTATTGACAGTCTTCTGTGAAGGTCTACTGCCATCACTGAGAAGTGCTACCATCACTGTTCAACAACTAAGTAGTTATGGTATTGTTTCACCATAGCAAGTAACTATACATTGTTACTTCCATGGGTGTCACAGATATACTTTAGTGACCATGATTCACTTCAACAGAGAGAGAGAGAGAGAGAGAGAGAGAGAGAGAGAGAGAAAGTCTACTATCTATTAAAGTGTAATGAAGCTACCTATCTTGGAAGTTTCTTTTTTAAATTTTTCTTTCGTATGCTTTTTTCTCCATTATATCCTGTTGGGATAATCTTTTCTGTCTCAACTGTCTGCTATTGTTAGCTAAAATGTGTGGGTTTAAGTTTTATCTTGAGACTCATACTATCTATTTTGGCAGTGAAGGCATGGTATTCTAGTGGTATATTGAAAATCTTTTCCTCTCCCTCTCTCCTCTAAGCAAATATTTTACCAATAAGAGGTAGGGGGAGGTGGAGGAGAGTACAGAGAATAAAATTATGTGAGCAAATCGCTCCCAACAGTTATTGCTGCTAAAATGAACCACCCGAGAACTTTTAATACTATAGCATAGCTGAGCACAGCAGAAAGATCATGGGGCTGAATTAGGAGGCTTGGATTCTAGTTCTGGCTCTGCTGATAACTTGGCTAAGTCATTCCACCTTCCCAGTAGTCCTTTCTTATCTGTAAAATGTGGGGATTGGATTAGATGATCTCCCAGGTCCTTTCCACCTCTTACATTTCTATACCCATCCTTTTTCAGTGATATAATAAATATACTCACTCAGTAGCATTCCTTTCTAAACTGGGGTCTTGACTCCCCCCTATTTGGTAATTCAGTGCCCTATCCTAGTAATGCTTCTCCATTTATTTGCTGCTTCACACTTAGTAAAGGGTGACAGGAGCTGTCTGTTATTTTAATCTTTGTATCCCCAGCACTGAACACATAATAGGTACTTGCAAAACATTTACTGTATTGAATTGATAAGGGAAAGAGAGAGGAGAGGGAGAAGAGAGAAAAGAATGGCAGTGGGAAGAGGAGTAAGCTAAGGAATGGTATGGATTGACTCCTCAGTGAGAAGGCAGAAAGAAGGCAGCCCTAAGAAACAGGGCACCCTGGTTCTCTCACTCCCCCACTTATTGGTTATGAGCATTTCTCCAAACTATAGGAACAGTCCTCACTCTTGAACGAGTGATAGAGAAACACAGCTCAGAAAGTCAAGCTCCTTCACCATGTACTGTGATAAGGCACTTAAATGCCACGGTGATATACACAAGATAAATAGCAGTAGCGTGAGCTGGGGAGCCCCCAAATGTCAGCCTGGCACTGCAGAGGTATTTTAGATGATCTGGGGGGAAAGTACACACCTTTTATTTGTAGGCTATATTCTTTTTAAGTCCCAGACTGCTAGGAAACATTTCTAGCCTTGTTGTGAAGCGTTAGGCTATCTTCCTCCAGCAGTCGCAGCACCGCCATCAGCCCAGATAAACACTCATCTCGTATTTCATCCGTCTTTGTACATCTGTGCTTAAGGTAATATCTCCCCATTGACACTGTCACTGTAACAGAGCACAGTGGCAGTCCTGGAAGAGGCAAGGCTAAGAGACTCTCTGGCTCCACGCTATCACTCTTCTAATGGCACCGAGACCCATTACCTCTCTCAGCACCCTTTAGCAGAATTACTGACTCAAAGCAAGCCTTTCCCTCCTCTCATCAGGCACTCAGACCTGAAAGCCCAGGTAATTTATGCCCATTTGGAACATCCTGCCCATCCTTTCTTTTGACTCCAGGGTCAGGCTCTTATCTAGAAAAAGGCATTGCAGCAGGAGCTGAACCTACTGGGGTATATTATTGAATTTGTGCTATTATTTCTGCATTTAGAATCAGTGCCTGGAAACTTGGATGTTGCCTAGGGCAGAGGAGAGAGAGGTGATCAAATGTGGGAGACTTTTCTGATCCCTGAGATGTACCCAAGACACAAGAAAAACAGTTACCCCCCTCTCTGGTATACTGAACTCTCCATTCATGCCCAGCCATGGTGATGATAAGTGATCTAGGACCTAGATAAAGGGGAAATATGTAAAAGAATGTACCATTTCAATAATTCAATTCAGTTCAGTTCAACAAGTATTTTTAAGTATGAATAAGGCCTGTTGTGCTAAGTTCTGGGGCAAGAAAACACTATACAGTTTCTGTCCTACCAGGAATTGTAGTCTGTTGAAGGAATATAGCAAGATACAAACTGACACAATGCCAGAGAAATTGCAATGGCACCCAAGGAGAGGTCCAGAGAAAGGGCACAAAGAAAATCTAAGGAAAAGGCAAATCTGTCTCAGCAAAGTAGAATGAAGACTCAATTTTTACTTCTTCCATTCTTCAGTTGGGGCCCATCTCTGCATGGCTGGCAAAAATTATCCTTGAGTATAGCAGTATGTTGTATTGTTGTTGAGGCATTTCAGTCATATCCAATTCTTTGTGACTGCATTTTGGGGGTTTTCTTGGCAAAGATACTGGAATAGTTTGCCACTTCCTTCTCAGCTTATTTTACAAATGAAGAAACTAAGACAAAGATGATTAAATGATTTGTCAAGGATCACATAGGGGAGAAACTTCTGAGACCTACAGAGCATGCCCTGTGTGCCATCTTTGGCACCTGTGGCATAGTTTCACCATTACTACTGTAGTTGATCTAGGAACTGTGGGATCGATCCTTAGAAAGAATGAAAGAAGGATAGGTAGACTGGTAGGTGGACTCAATAAACCTAAATGTCCCATTATGTTCAGGGGGCATGACTTGGAACCTCAAAACCAGGTGGGGACTCAAAGCTATGTCACATGAGGTTCAGTTGGAGGAATTTGGGATATTTAGACTGACATAGAAAAGATTCAAATGGATCTTGATCTTCAAATATTTAAGAAAGTCTCCTTTGAAAGCAGAAAGGAATAAGAAGGGGAATAAATATCTATATATTGCTCATTTATGTTAGGTGCTGTGCTAAGTGCTTTTTACAAATATCTCATTTGATCCTCACAAAAACTCTGAGAGGACAATACTATTATGATCCTTTTTTAAAGTTTAGGAAACTGAAGCAAACAGAAGGAAAATAATAATAATAGTTAATAATAAAGGTTAATTATAAATGTACCCAAGGGAGCACAGCTAAATAATTGTCTCAATCTGTATTTGGACTCAGATCTTCCTGATTCCATGTCCATTACTCTATTCACTTCACTTCACCACCAGATGCTTCTCAAGAGACAAGAGAGTGAGGAAGAAGCACACTTGCTTTACTTGGCCCTGGGAAGTTAGACCAGTACCAAAAGGTGGGAATTATAGGGAGGCAGATTTTAGCTTAGCATAAGAAAGAACTTGCTAATGGGTTGAGCTAGTCAAATAAAGAATGGGTTACTTCAAAAGGCAGTGAGTTCCCTTTCATAAGAGGAGATCTTCAGAAGATGGTGGATCATTTCTTTTTCTTTCTTTCTTTTTTTAATTTAGAATATTTTTTCATGATTACATGATTCATGATCTCCACCCCTCCAACTCTCTCCTCCCCCTTCCCAAATCCAACAAGCAGTTCCACTGGGTTATACACATATCATTGTTCAAAACCTATTTCCGGTTATTCATATCTGCAGTAGCATGATCCTTTAACATCAAAACCCCAATCATATCCCTGTCACATTACGTGATCAGTCACATTTTTCTAATGCATTTCTGTTTCCAAAGTTCTTTCTCTTGATGTGGATAGCATTCTTTCTCACAAGTTCCTCTGAATTGTCCTGGATCATTGCACTGCTTCGAGTAGAAGTCTATTACTTCCAATAGTGCCATAATATATCAGTCTCTGTCTACAATATTCTCCTGGTTCTGCTCCTTTCACTCTGCATCAATTCCTGGAGGTCATTCCAGTTCACTTGGAATCCCCCCACTTTATTATTCCTTTGAGTACAATAGTATTCCATCACCAACATATACCACACTTTGTTCAGCCATCCCCCAATTGAAGGGCATCCCCTCATTTTCCAATTTTTTGCCACCACAATTAAACCAACTATAAATATTTTGTACAAGTCTTTTTTCCTTATTATCTCTTTGAGGTACAAACCCAGCAGTGGTATGCCTGGGTCAAAGTGTAGGCATTCCTTTAGCACCCTTTGTGCATAGTTCTAAATTGCCCTCCAGAATGGTTGGACCAATTCACAAATCCACCAGCAGTGCATTAATGTCCCAACTTTGCCACACCTACTCCAGCATTGATCACTTTCTTTTGCTGCCATGTTGGCCAATCTGCTAGGTATAAGGCAGAACCTCAGAGTTGTTTTGATTTGCATTCCTCTAATCAAGAGGGATTGCTGGATCATTTCCTAAGGACATTGTGGATGTGATTTATCTTTGAAAAGGACTTAAAGTCCCTTCCTACATTGATATTTCTTGATTCAATGGCCACCACAGAGTTGAGAATGTTTCTTTAGGAATACTACAGATGATGTGGTATGCACATAGTGATGCACCTATATACAGGTATTCCCCTAGTAGAACATAAACTCTTCAGGGACAGGGCCTGCCTAGTTTTTGTTTTTGTATACCCAGTATCTAACATGCCATCATATCTATAGTAGGTGGTTCCTGGTTTGTTGGAATGAATTGCTGGATGTCTACTGGTAACATGGAAATATCATCATTTCTAAAATTCTTTTCCTGATAGTAGGAGAAAATAAGAAATCAATGAAAATAATGCCAGTCTACAAAGACACAATCAAGCAGAAATAGTTCTTTCCACAGAGCACAGCCTGTGTGTAGAAATTTCTGAGGGAGGCATAGCCCTCTAACATTATATGACTAGGTACAGTGACCTGGACAGTTGGGTGGCACAAAGAAAACAGTGCCAGGCCTGGAGTCAGAGAGAGTCATCTTCCTGAATTAAAATCTGGCTTCAGACATGTCCTAGTGGTGTGACCCTGGGCAAGTCATTTAACTCTGTTGGCCTCAGTTTTCTCCTCTGTAAAATAAGCTGGAGAAAGAAATGGCAAACCACTCCAGTGGTTCTTTGCCAAGAAAATCCCAAACTGGATCTCAAAGAGCCAGACCTGACTGAAAAATATGGAACAACAATAGTTACATATAAGGTAAAACTTATCAAACCCCTAAACTTAATGACAAAAATGTGTTCCTTTAAGCTTCTGGAAAGAATTTTCTTTCCTACTTTGTGCAGAATGTTAATAGTTGGCTAGGGTTTTCTCTTGAAGTCTCAGGTATGGGTAGACATAATGGAAAAGTGCCTTGAATGATTTGGCAGTCCCAATTTAATGAGACTGGTGCCTGTTTAAAAGTCAGAACCTGTATAGACAGCCAGTTTCATTTAGCTTACTGTCATTCACACTGTCAGAATTATTCTTCCTTTTAAAAAAATTTAATTGGATGAGCTTGCTGAAGAATCATAACTAGATGTGGAAATATCCAAAGTTATTGGCCCAGATAAATCAACATCATAGGCTCTCAAGAGAAATATCAGGACATAGGTTAAATTTTATTCACTGAATTGTCTCTATGTAATCTGAAAAAAAAACAAAACAACAAAAAAGCCCAAACTAAAAAAAAAAAACTTTACTACAAAAGAATAGTTTAATTTAGACTCAAAGTATCATTCAATATTAAAATTATAAAGGAATTTATAGATCACATAATCTAATTCCCTCATATTAAAAAAAAATTTTAAACCCTAACCTTCCATCTTAGAATCAACACTGTGTATTGATTCCAATACTGATGAGCAGTAAGGGCTAGGCCATAGGAGTGAAGTGCCTTGTCAAGAGTCACACGGCTAGGAAGTATCCGAGGCCAAATTTGAACCCAGAACCTCCCATCTCTAGGCCTGTCGCTCAATCCACTGAGAAGGAAAATTAAAATTTAAGGAAATAGAAGCTCATAGTAGATAAAATTACCTTCCTTGGGTCACATCAGAGGCAGAGCTAGGAATAATTTTAATCATTATTTCTATTATTTTTATAAAGTCTTGACAAATACCTTACTCATATTCTCTAATTTGATCTTCACAACATTGTGATGTGAATACTATAGGTATTATTGTGCCCAAATTTCAGTTGAGAAAAATGAGACTCAGGCAGTTAAGTGACTAGTCCATGGTCACATAGTCAATAAATATTTATTTAATGCCTACTATGTGCCAGACATAATAATAAGAGTTGAAAATACAAAAATATGGGAACTGATGAGATCACCCAGTAAAGTAGTATAGAGGGAGAAAAGAAGAGCATCCAGGGCAAAACACTGTGGAAAATGATTAGAAGGTCTGCCTTTATATTGCTAGTAAGTATCAGAGGCAGAACTCAAACCCAAGTTTCTTCTGACTCTGAATCCAGCCTTTTTTTCACTATACCATACTGTCATCTTTCATAGAGGAATTGCTTAATGTGACAGGCTTGCCCTTGAGGGTTCTCTCAGCTTCTACAAGTACCGGTGTGATACCCCGGCTACCTATCCTTCTTTCATCCGCTCTAAGAATCATACAGTTCCTAGATCACCTACGATATCCATTTTTCTGCTGGTTCCTAATATTGGATCTTTGTCTAGTGACTAACAGTCTACATATTGCATGAGAATTTCAACTTTATCCATATTCCTGTTCTAAATGAAAACAATAGGCATAAGCAAGTTGTAGCTGAAGGCTGTAGCAGGCAGGTTGTGAACCAAATAAAACTATCATTATAGGTCAAAGAAGGATCCCCTGTGGATCATTGTGTGGTCCTTCAAATGCTATTGTTTCTGAGTGACATTGTTTTGATTACATTAAACTCCACAATATTACTGAGACTCCTGGAGGAGACGTGTGATCACTTTGAGTCATTTGTCCTGTCTCTCTACAGGAGTAAAAGTCTCCTCTTGTTCCAGAGTCAATACTCTTTCCACTGTACCATAGTGCCTCCGTAGAATCTATAACTGGGTCTGCAAAGCCCTGGTCATTATTTATAGGCGCCCACAAAATCAATAGCCTTTGGTGAGTGTCCACACTCATTGCAGCATAGAAGCTCTCCAATAATGAGGCAGCCATGGTCACCACTTACCTCAAACAAGCAACTCTGCAGCACACCCTGCTTTTATAGCTGTCTTGGAGTTCATCCTGATAGCTATGACAGCATAAGCCTTCTTCCGGTCTTGGTGCTGATAACGATGATGCCCTTGACTTTTAGATCAAGTAGCCTATGTCCAAAATGAAAATCAGTGATCCCAGAGCAGCCCCAACTAATGTAACTCAATTTGTCTGAACCTCTCGTCTAACATACTAGGTTGGACTCACACCATGAGGATTCCCAGAGATTAACAACCTCTATTGATGTTTGTCTCACCCAGATAACTCTGTGAATTTCTAAAGATTGCTTCAGTTCTATCACTGCTAACAAACCAAAGCTGCTATTCAATTGAGAACCATAGACTATTTATTCCAGATAGTTATGAATAGTCAACCCACCGGAAGTAAGCTGTGGCTTTCACATTCTCAGAAAGTATAGGCTCAGCTCCTTGAATAGTTTGGGTCTTGAACCCCTCCCAAGGCTCCACTGGGGAAGGCTTAACTAAGTTTCTCTGAAGAGGAAGGAAGAGAACTAATGGTGATGGTGGAAGCTTTAGCCAAGTAGAACCATCCCTTAAAGCCTCTATTACTTTTCTACAACTAGATAGGGGATTTTCTCCCTGTGCTGTTTGTCCAGAAAAAGAAATCCCTTACTTGCCATTGCTTCTACATTCCTGGTTTGTGCCATTGCTCCCTTTTCCCCTCATGGTATTTACCTCATTCTAAACTCACTTCTGGATTTTTTAAGCATTTAGGTGCTAGACACTATGCTAAGAGCTGTGGATACAAATATGAAGAAGGAAGGCTTAGACAGTCCCTGCTCTCAGAAAGCTTACATTCTAATAGGGGAAAATAGCATATATAATGGAGAGTTGTCCAGAGAGTAGTGCTTTGCAACCAAAAGCCATAGGGATGGTGACTGGAGTCACTGGGCAAATGATTAATGCAGCCTTTCTGGGAATAGTAGTATTGATTTGCTTACACTATTCTCAGAAGGAATGTTAAAAAGGGGGTGGGGTGGGTATGTGTATGGTAGTGACATAACATGGAAATGATTAAGAAGTGGTATAGTGGACCTGATATTTTGCTTTATAAGAAAAAGATTTTTACATTGTTTTTAAAGAGCATATTCTAGGTCCCTAGTAGACTATTAGCTCACATGCCACTCTTAGTCAAATGTTTTGCTGTACACTAAATTAACGGCTTCCAATATCTTTTGTTCCATGAACTCCTTTCAATAACAACAAAATGTGATGCAAACCCTCCAGGTTATTCGATAAACTACTCAAAATATTCTTTTACATTTATTCATTAAGTACTTATAACTGCCATGATAATTTTTGCCTAAAAAGCTCCAAATTAAAATTTTACATTATATAATAATAAAATATGAACTTTTATTTTGCTCTCATTATGAAAACTCTAAGCAGAAAATTATAAAACTAATTACAAAATAATTACAATTTTTATATGGGACTTTCCATAAGAATTAAAAGAAGTTAAAAAAGTACTATTATCTGTAAGATTTCATATTAAATTTCTTCATTTTATAAATTTTCTTGAATATAAATAATAGCTTATTGAAATAAATGACAATTTAGAAGACAACATACTACAGTAATCACATATAAATTTCATTTTGTGTTGGACTTTTTATTTGAATAAATATTTGTAATATTTGGCTCCAAATTAGACAGTTTTAAATCCGGTTCCATATCCAGTTTCTTTCTATATTTTGATTTGAATAAGAATAAAATGCTCATCGAATATATGGTAGAAAATGGTAAGATAGTTTTATAAGTTGTTTTGTAAGAAATGGAAATTCATTTTCTATTTTTAAAAATTTTATTTAATTGATTAATTAAGAAAAAAAATGTCCATGGTTACATGATTCATTTTCTTTCCCTCCTCTCCTCCCAACCCCTCCCATAGCCAACGAGCAATTCCACTGGGTTTTACATGTGTCATTGATCAAGACCTATTTCTATATTATGCACTAGGGTGATCGTTTTAGAGTCTACATCCCCAATCATATCTTCATTGATCCATGTGATCAAGTAGTTGTTTTTCTTCTGTGTTTCTACTCCCACAGTTCTTTCTCCGGATGTGGATAGTATTCTTTCTCCTAAGTCCTCCAGAATTGTCCTGGATCACTGTATCGCTGCTAGTAGAGAAGTCCATTACATTCAATTTTACCACAGTGTATAATGTTCTCCTGGTGGTTCTGCTCCTTTCGCTCTGCATCAGTTCCTGGAGGTTGTTCCAGTTCACATGGAATTCCTCCAGTTCATTATTCCTTTTAGCAGAATAGTATACCATCACCAACAAATATCACAATTTGTTTAGCCATTCCCAGGAATTCATTTTTTAGTTTAACCAATTGATGAAAATAAACAGTTAGTTACAATATAAAATATTACTTTTCTACTGACTCACATGCATTATCAAATAATAAAAATTCCATTGTACATATTGTTCAATTTTTAATTTAAAATTATATTTAACAATATAAACCAACTTTTGTAAGGAAAGAACGTCTTCATTTTCTTCTCTTCTTCTTCTGGCATATCAACTATACCCTCACAGAAACTGTACTGAATTCCTTTCAACAACTTAAAAAAAAGGTGTTGTGAACCCTTAGGGTAGCATCCCACATGTATGAAGGGATCAGAGTTACTGACCAGTTCATTAGAAAATCCACTAGAATAAAGAATAGTAAATAAGTGGAAGATAAGTTTAACCAATAAAACAACTTAATAATACAATGAATGACAATAAAGTAAGATCTGTTTCAGCAGGACATTTGTAATAGTTCATGATGGTTTCAAGAAGGCTGGTAACTTATGCACATACCCAGTGATTATAGTTTTCCATCAGTCTGATATTTGGGCTACAAGAATCCAAACATTTGTAACACCTTGATCATATTATTACATAGCTGATGAAGTATAATTACAGGGAAACCAGGGCCCTGAGAAAACTATTCTGGTGCCAGGTATGGAACATGAATGAGGGTGTGAAAAATGTATCTGATTTTTCATTGGGCATTGGTTTGCCCTCAAGTGTAGAAAGAACCCTTGTGAAAGTTTAGAAGCAATTTGATGGTAGATTGAGAAACTTCAAGAACATGTTGAGTTTTATGGTCAAAGTTTGAGGTAATCATGGCAAACACTAAAATTGTGTGTGTAATCATGATGGTTTCAAAACACTGCAGAAACCAACACAGAATGTTTAATATATGCATATGGTTATTATCACAAAGAATAAATATATCCAAAACATAATTGAGCCCTTATTTAGCTACTTAAGGTACCATTAAGGAATTTTGTGCTTGAACTCCTTAGATCAATCTTCCTCAATTGGGAACCACTATACTTAATAAATATTGAGGTCCCTGCTGATTGCTTGAGAAATACTGCTGAAGAGTCTATTAATCCAAATGAGAAGAAGGATTCTCTTAAAAAAAAATATTGTTATAGCTTTATTTTTGTTCAGTCTTTTTCAGTCATGTTTGAATCTTTATGACCCCTTTTGGGGTTTTCTTGGCCAAGATACTTGAGCAATTTGCCACTTCCTTCTTCAACTCATTTTACAGATAAAGAAACTAAGGCAACAGAATTAAGCAACTTGCCCAGTCATACAGCTAATAAAGATGTGAGGCCAGATTTAAAAATGAGTCTTCTTGACTTCTGGCTCACTATACTATCCACTATGCTACCCAGCTGTCCCCTAGCTTTAATGGAATTCATGTTAACTCATTAGTTTTGATGGTACATATTCATCTGCTTCCTATGCTAATATATGTTACAAAGTTATAAAGTCCTTTATTAGATTAAAGGAGGAGGAAAAAACTATATTCAGTGACATTCCTTTTTCCTAAGAAGGATTCACTATAGACAAAAGTAGCCAGGCTTAATAGAAAAAAACTGAAAGTTCCCCTAAAGATGTGGGTGGAAGTCTTAGTTTGAACCACACATAGACATTTTTTAAAAATTTGAAATAAAAGTCAGTTGAGGTGGGGAGAGTGTCAACTCCTGGGGTCAGGAGAAGAGATAGTACAGGCAGTGATAGAACCCTAGGAATGATAACCCTGATTTATGCACAGTGGCTAGGGCATGGAAGATGCTGGGGGTGATGACTTGGTTACTTGACAGTTAGAGCTGGTGGAAGACTGAGTGGTTGGCCATATTCCTCTCCCTCATCCTACTTCCTCTTTTTCTTATTCTCTTTTCTTTCCTCTTAATCAGCCCTCATTCTTTTCTTCCAGAGAGGGTCAGAAAGCCACAGCTTCTTTACTTAGTCCTATAAAGGGAAGTAGGAAGGAAAGGAAGTTGGTTTGCCAATTACAATATCAACCACCACCTCTAGCCTCATAAAGAACTTTCCCCCTTAAAGGGCTCTGACACTAAGGAGAATAAGGTTAGAAGAGGCAAGTGAGATAACTTTAGAACTAAACTAGACAATATATTACATACTTAAAAAAAATTCCCAAAGGGCAAAAAAGAGTTCAGAGGCCGTCAGCATATTTAGGAGCTAAGAATAAGATAAGGTAGGGTCAAAATAGTGAGAGACTACCCAAGCAGGGAAGGACAAACAGGTAATAGTGGTAAAAGCTGACCTAGTACTTGGAAGTTTGTAAAATGCTCAACATAGATTATCTAATTTAAGCCTCACAATAACCTTAAAGGTAGGTACTACAGGAATTCTTATTGGGCCCATTTTATAATTTAAAACTATGTTTTTTATTCCATACTTAAAAACCAAATAAAGCACACATTTCCATGTATGTAGTGAATAAGGAAAAGATTATAAATAAAAATGTGAATTTCTGTTTTGCACAATTTGATGTTTCTTCTAAAATATATAATAAAATCAGCATATAATTTTCATAAAAATAATAATGATCCTACAAACTGAATGGAATAGAGATTCAGGGTTTCATGTAGAACCTGTATTTTTTCCATTCTTCTTTGTATGTAGAAAATGCTTATATTTTTTGCTCTCATTGTAAGATTTGAAATAACCCCAAATTAAATGTTTTTACATATAATATATGTATAGTATATATATACAATCAATATATGTATTTATGTATATTTATATCAATGACACTGATGGGATGAGGAAGCCACTACTGGAATTACATGCATAAGGGATCAATAAGTGACCACTGAGGCACAGTTAGGAGATAAAAGAAACTTGGAATGATCTAGATCAGTGATGGTAAACCTTTGGCATGGGTGCTAAAGATGGCATGCAGAGAACTCTCTCTGGGCATTCATCTGCCCTCTCCCACCCCTTCAGAGGGACTCAGGCAGGTGTACTACCCTCCCCATCTCCATCGCACCTGATGACATTTTTTCATATCCTCTGCCTCTCTGCCCAGCAGCCCAATGGGAGCACACAGGGGGCAAAGTGGGTGACTCATAGATGGCAGAGCTGGAGGAGAGTAGAGTGCTCAGGCTACTCCCCTCCTCTTCTCTACACTCTTGCTGAGGATACTCATTATGTCACCCACCCCTCTACCCAGCAGCCCAATGAGGGTGCTTCCTCCCTCTCCCCTTGTGGAGTAAGGAGGAGGTGGGGTACACCCAGGACTCGGTGGTGGGGAGAGGCATGGCACACAGTCTCTGGGGTGGGGTGGGCACAGCACTTCCTGGGGGGGGAGCGGTGTGAAGGCAAGGCTCAACACTTTGTCTCTATAAGGTTCACCATCACTGATCTACATGATCAAACCAAGATGGAACAGCCCTATGCAGCCAAAGGGAGGGAGATATTTGTCTCTATGTTAAAGATTATAATTAGTCACACCTGTATTTTAGTTTATTACCTTTATAGTATATTTGCACAACACTTTATTGCCTATAGACACTTTCATGTCCATTCCCTCACTAGAGACCAACAATAATTCTGTGAGGCAGATATGGCAGGTGTTATTATCCCCATTTTTAACAGGTGAAGAAACAGAACCTCTATTAACATATGGTATTAAATATTTAATGTATTTTGTATTAATATATTTTGATATCATGACCCCTCTTTTGCCCTCCATTTTTTCTGTTGTCTTGAAATGATTTAATGTGTTGCTTATATGTGATTTGTATCCCTGGTAATAAAGTTTCTGCCACCAAACTATGTTGTGGGATTGTATCTTCATTGCTGATAGAGACATTATTATAATGCTCTGATTTTAAGAAAACCCATATAGAAACTAGAATTCATAAAAGGTAATTATGGAATAATTCTTCACATTACAAAAGGATTCTTCAGTTTACAAGAGGATTCATTTTATATTTCCTTCAAAATTCAAGAGCTCTTAACTTTTTTGTGTGGCACTCCTATGGCAATCTGATGATGCCTATCAACTCCTCCAAATTATGTTTTTAAATATAAAATATGTATTTTGTATATTTATATATCATATATAAATATACATGTTTTAAATATATAAAATGAAACACATGGAATTTTTAAAAGTTTATTATATTGAATTATAATTATTAAAAAGTTCCAGACCCCAAGTTAAGAACTTCTGCTTTAACTTGGAATATTCCTTAATGCTCTTAGGATTTTTGTTTTGTGATTGACTCAACTTACACAAGGCTTTCTGGGGAAAATGTGATTACATAAAGAACCACATAGCTGCATCTACTAGAGATGCTTACCAAAAAGGCTAAGAAGGAAAAAGTCGACACCAGCCCCCAAATTTTTATGAATGAAAAGCACTTATTGTGTGTCAAGCATGGTGCTAAGAGCTTGATGCAAAAGATGATTCCTGCACTAGAAGAGTCATTCTGTAATGGCAGAGAAGGAAAGTGATAGGTAAGGAAGGGCATTTGGGTATGGAAAGTCACTAATATGGTGAATAAAAACCTGAAGAGACAATTAATCTGGGTGAAATTGTTGACGTGTCGTTTTAGATGCCAGAATAATGTTGAGCTGGTTATACCTTTCAGAGCAAAGAAACAGGTCAGGAGAAGAGACTACTTGGCAGTAGGGCAGATAGTGAAAAGATGGATGGATGGATAGCTGTATATTTATGACAAGATTATCTATCCATAGGTGACAGGTGATAGTGAGCTAGGTTAATAGAGACTTTTCAAATATGTGTAATTTTTAAAATGGATTACAGAACTACAGGAACAAAACCTAAAAGCAGTTATAACTTTGACAAAAATTGAAGACAAGGATGTATATATGTACTTTTAAATTGAATTTTTCAGCATAGTTGGCTATACTTTATGTCTCTGATGTTTTTTAAAAAAAAAACAACAACAACCTCCTGAATGAATTACTTTTGTTTTGGGATCACAGACATTTCCATATCAGAATAGAAAAATGATCTGTCTGATTCAATATCCATTCTACTAGTTTCACTGCTGGATAAGTCATTGGAGAAACCAAATTACTTCAGTGCAGGCTATTGTCCTGTTGAATAGCTACATCACATTCTAGGATGGAACATGTAGAATGCAGATGATTTCTTATATACAAGTGGCTTGTGTTAATCTTCTTTATTACTGATAGAAGAGAAGAATGCACTAGGGAACTGGCATTGATACCATGAGAGATTTCTAGTTCCATCTGCTGAGGATCAGCATATATGCTGAAGTTCTCAGACTATAATTTTGCCTTATCTGTCATTCTTATTCTTACAGCAATCCCTTTTTGATTTTTACTAAACTATCTGCATCAGGAAATTCCCCATAGCAGTGAAAGCTAGAGATGCATCATATGTTACATTCCCAGAGTTGAGTTCCTTCAAGCTATTGGTAGAATAGTTCTCTTTACATTTGGGAGGATAGCTGTTAGCTAGGGACTTTGGGAGGCTTGTTTTGAGTTTGCTGTGAAGGTAAGCTGAATGAATGGGTATCTTGGGTTGCTTATCTTATACAGTATCTGACTTCTAAGAAAGCAATTTCAGTTTAGTGCATCTAAATCCATAAATTGGATTTTAAGTTGGAAGGGACTTTAGAGACTGTCCAGTCTAGCCCTCCCACTTCAGATATGAGGAAATATCATTTTTGTCTACTTCTAAGTCGGGCAAGGGAGAGGCAAAATGACAGGGACTGTCCTAGTGCAACTGTCTTATTGGTATTATTAATCTATGTGCATTGTCTAATAGCTTGCTTCATTTGTGGCATAATGAAGTTAGTCCTGAACCTAACTTCTGGTCCTAGTGTTTTCACTAAGGAGCTATGTGATTCTGAGCAAAATGCTTAGCATTCTGGGTTTTGGTTTCCCCTTCCATTAGATGAGGGTAATAATATCTGTCCTGACTATCTCATAGGACTCATGGGGACTCAAAAAGATAATGCAAGGGAAAACATTCTGCAAAGGATAAAGGGTTATACTGCTATAAGGTATTATTGACATCTATACTAGTTGTACAAACTCATTTATGAGCTGGATATTACTAATTCTTGCAATGTATGAGAGTCACTATGAAAAAAAAAACCACTTTTTAAATTAATGGCTTTATGTCTGTCATCATCTCCAAGAGCCCTGGATTTGGATTCAGAAGACTTGCCTTGGTTCAAATGTCATGGCGACTGTGTTTTGGCTTTATAACTAGGCAAACTGCTTATCTTCTCTCAACCTCCCAGTTCTTGATTTGTCAAATGGGGAGGATATTTGTTTGACCTACCTCATGTAGTAGTTCTAAGAATAAAATGGGACAATATAAACATGAAAATATTTGTATTATAAATATGAAAATAAAATATCTTATAAATCATTATCAGCTCTATAAATGAAAACTATTGTTATTATCAATATTATTATTGTATATTGGGTCCTTTAAAAATGTTTTATAAAAACCAGGAGAACATTGTACATTATGGCACAATCAAATGTAGTGGACTTCTCTACCAGCAGCAATGCAATGATCCAGGCCAGTTCTGAGGAACTCATGAGAAAGAAGCTATCCACATCCAGAGAAAGAACTGTGGGAACAGAAACTCAGAAGAAAAACATGTTCAATCACATAGTGCAAAGGGTTATGATTAGGGTTTTGATGTTAAAGGATCACTCTATAGGAAATAGGAATAACATGGAAATAGATTTTGAACAATGATACATGTATAACCCAGTGGAATTGCTTGTCAGCTCTGGGAAGGGTAGAATCATGAATTATGTAACCATGGAAAAATATCCTAAATAATAAAAAAAAACCATTTAAAAAGTGTTTTGTAAGAGTCTAGTCTGTTTTGAAATTTTGTCTTGTGTTTTCTTCAGGATGTATAGAGTTGTTTTCTTACTTTGACACCTTTGAAATATATATAGAAGGAGAATGACATAACAGTAAAATGTGGTTTCAAAGGTGACTATAGTTTAATACTCTAGTTTCTCTGGTAGTTTAAAATTTGTCTTAAACTGGATATCTTTACAAATTGGCATTAATCTTAAGAAATGACTTCTATACCTAACAATGTTGTAGACAAGTCAGAAAGGAATAAGGATTTCGTGGTGATGATGAGTTCAGTTTTAAACATATAAAATTTAAAATGATGATAGAGCAGGCAGCTGGAAATACAAGACAGAAAAAAAATTCTGGAGCAGCTAGGTGGCTAAGTGGAAAGAGCTCTAGGCCTAGAATGGGTAGGGGGGGGGCCCTAGGTTCACATCTGACTTTACTTTCTAGCTGTGTGGATCCTAAGCAAGTTACTTAACCCAGTTGCCTAACCCTTTCCCTTCTGTCTTAAAGCTATTACAAGGACAAAAGGCAAGGGTTAAGAAAATTGCTTAAAGAAATCTATTTCAGTTAGCCTAATTCACAATTGCAAGCCAATGTTGGTGTCATGCCTTTCCTTTTCTAGATTCAATTTTCAAAGATTAGTCAATCATTCCTATCTCAAAAAGCAGATCCTGCTATTTTTCACATGACCTGTGGGTGGTGATAATGCCCCATAGCCAGGAAACCCAGGAAAGAAGCCCTTCAATGTTGCTGTACTTAACTAAGGTTAGATGAGCAAAAGAAAAAGAGAGATTGCTTGGCTAGAGAAGAATAGCCTTGGAGTTGATTCAAGTCCTGCCTCTGACACAGAATGTATAATTTTTTTTAAATAGCTCTTCATTAAAATAAAAGAATTTATGTAACTAAATCAGTGGATCAGAGAATTCTGTTGGCATTAAAAAATAAAATTAAATGCTGAGGTACATATTGGTACCTTTCTCACTAATTTTTCATCAGTCTATATATACCGAATCCTAGATTGGAATCAATCCCTGTGGTTTGTATTGAAACTTGATCTAGCATCAAAATACTTATCTCTGAACTGCTGACTCCTCTGTGTCTCTTTGGGTTGAGCTGGTCCTTGAGAAGGACTTCTTATTCCTTCTCAATTCATCTTATTTCAGAGGTCCTGCTTCCTTTATATATGGTAGAAGGAAGAACAGAACAGTTTCGGAGGGCATCTTGCCACAGAATAAAAAAAAAATCTCTAAAACTTTCTTCTCAGGCAAATGACTCATGTTTCTTCTGAGTAGGGAAATAATCACTCATATTCTAAGGCATCCTAAGATTTTGCAGGACATTTCTCTCACAAACTGCCAAGATGTAGACAATACAATGTTATCATTTCCATTTTTCACAAGATTCATCAAGGTCAGATGACTTTCTTTGTTACAGTATGTATCTTCAGAAAGAATTTGTAAGTTTTGGAATATCAAGGTCTGGTACAAGGAAACATGGTAGCAGGTTGGTAAAGCAATGGAGGGGACATATTTCCAATATGATGGGCTGGTGGAACAGGTCAGGTTGGCAGGGATGGGATACCCGATCCCAAACCCGTAATCCGAGTAGGTTTTTATAGGGTTCTTAAATGGGTCTACTAGGATGGAGCATTGAGGGAAGGGTGAGAGGAGGCTGGACCTAGGGACATGCTAGTGGAGGAAGGAAAAGCTCCTGGGAATTGGGGGCTAATTGATATTCAAAATTCCCACCTGTGGGGAGAGGGATGCTTTGGGCCTTTATTATGGCTCTTACTCTAACAGCGTGACTCAAGGGTTTGGGGACTTTCTGGGGCTGCTGGGGTCATTACACACAGCTCGTGTGTGACTCAAACTCAATCTTCTTTGCAGCACACATCATAGGCTTTTTTCTTGCCTTCCCTCTTCACCTTAACTTAACCAGAGGTATACTGTGATTCCATTAAATAGTAAATTACTGCTGGGGCTGGTGCCAGGAGAGCTGACTGCGTTAACAAGAGGCAATCGGGTCTGCTCATGTCCATGTTGGGCATTAGGGTTAACCCTGACAGAGTATATAGCCTGGGAAATAAAAAGACCTAAACTTGTGAGAGAACGCTGGAGGTGGAACATAGCATTAACGTCCCCACATTATGCTTTCTGGCTCCTTAACCCTGGCAGATTCCTTGACTGTGAACCCTGGTGGTCAGTCACTTCTCAGCCTCCAGAGTCTCTGGGAAGATCTCTAGACCACTTTTTCTTTCCTTTAGAATTTAGCTTCCCATTCCCCTGCACTACATGAGGATTTCTCTCCTAGTGCAGCCTCTAGGGGGCACATTGGAGAGTGCTGGGCAGAAAGTCAGAAAGTCCTGAGTTCAAATGTGACCTCAGACACATACTTTGTGACCCCTGGACAGGTCACTTATCCGTTTGCCTCAGTTTCCTTACCTGTAAAATAAACTGGAGAAGGAAATGGCAACCCATTTGTGTCTTTGCCACAAAGAGTCTGACATGACTGAATAACAACAAGACACTCCCACCAAGGAATTTCTTTAATTACCAGCCTTACTGGCCCTACCTAAGGGAGAATGACTCTGAACAGTCTATTATTACCAGACTGAGTATAGGTTTGTGGTTTAGGGGCACCTAGAGAGATTTCTTTAGAAACTGTTGTCTTTCCTACATCCTCCTTTTTTTTGCTTCTTTTATCATATCTTTCCCAAAGATTCCTAATATAAGTAGCATTGATTTAGCACTTGGAAATTTGCAAGGCATATTACATATATTATCTCTTTGAACTTTACAACAACTTGATAAGGAAGATACTATATATGAATCCCATTTTGTTGTTAAAGAAACTGAGGTTGAAAGATATTAATTAATGTAGAATGATCACACAGCTAATAAATCTCTAAGGCAGAATTTGAATTCAGGTCTGTTTCCATGGAACCACAATAACTTGCAGACTCTATAATTTGCACCATTTCTCTTTGAATTGACACCTCAAAATCAAAATGGCTAAAACTGAATTATCACCTTCTCTTCCAAGCCATTTCTTTTTTTTTTTCTAATGCCTCTATTTCCACAAATAGTGTTGCTATTTTCCTCAATCTCACAGGCTCCAAACTTCATATTCATCCTTGATGGTTCCATCTTTCTTGATGTCACATTTAATCCAGCACCAAGTCTTGAACCTAGAGAAGGCAGCATGGTGCAATGTAAAGTGATCTTGCTTGACATCGGAGGACCTGTCTTCAAATCCTGCCTCTGAGACTATCTAGAGAGAGTTGGAGAAGTTACTTAACCTCTCTGGTCCTCAGAATGAAAGGACTGAATGACTCTTCCTGCATGATTCTTCTTTTGAGTTTTACTATCCATCTGTTTTCTCTTTTTCATTCTTCATGCTACTACTTGTGCTTGTCTTAGGTTCAAATCCTTCTTTTGAAATTTACAAGCTTTGCAGCCCTGAGCCTTAGTAATTTTAAGATGAGGAACAGTTAAAAAATTACCTCTTATATGAAATCTATCCTGATGCCTTAATTGCTAATACATTGGTCTTATCCAGAAAATGCTGTTGTATTTCAGTTATGTCTGATTCTTCATGACTTGTTGGACTATACTGTAGATTTTGTGGTCCTTTTTTTCTCCAGTATAAGGTAAAGGTTAAGAGACTCGCCCAAGGCCATACAATCAATAAATATCTGAGACCAAATTTGAATTCAGGTCTTCCTGACCCCAGGCCCGTCGTTCTATCTACTGAGCTGTCTAGCTGTCCCATCCAGAAATTACTTTGTCTATATTCTGTATTTACTTATCTGTATATGCTATGTTAGCTCTACTCCCTACTACTCTCCTTCCTCCATTAACTCCCTTACAGGGTTTTGTTTGTTTTGGGTAGAATCTAGCATATGGTAGGCAAGTGACAAATTCTTATTATATGAATGAATGAGACGTGCTTTGTAAATTTTAAAGCCTACATAAATGCTAATTATCAATATTATCTTCTACTCTATATCTTTGGTCAGGATCAAACTTTCAAGTTGAAATTCTGTTTTTATTTTTAAAACTCTTACTCTTTGTCTTAGAACCTGTGTATTTGTTGTAAAGCAGAAGAGTGGTAAGGGCTATGCAACTGGGGTTAAGTGACTTGCCCAGGGTCACACAGCTAGGGAGTGACTTAGGCCAGATTTGAACCTAAGACCTCTTATTTCTAGGCCGGGCTTTCAAAACTGAGCTACCTTAGCTGCCCGGTTATAATTCTTTTTGATGTAAACTCTGATCACTCTAAAAAGAAGGATCTCTTTCTGAAGGAAGTTTTAGTGTCTATCAGCCTACATTAGGCATCTATAATTTACTGCCTGCTGATGGTTATTGATCATTTCATATGAAGAAATCACCTTGACAACTAGATTGTAAGTTCCTTGAGGCTATCACTTTGGGTCCTCTAATCATAGAGCCTCATGTATAGCAAACACCCACTGTTTGTTAATTAAATCAAACCTTTATTTTTGGATTTTTTTTGAAGTTAAAAAAATTACTTTAAATTTAAACATCTAAACAGAACATAATTCATAATAATCTCCTTTCTGAAAAAAAATTATTTTCCAAGTTTAAAAAAATCTAAAAAAAAGCACAAGTCAAAACTAAAGTAGAAAGTAGCATGTGCCCATATTATGAGGGAGATAGCAGATGCCCTAGAAAAAATCAGGCCCAAACCTAGCTCTGAGGGTTGAGTAGAGACATCTGATTGATGGGGGAAGTAGGTGGGTATGTATGAGGAGGATCAATAAGAGACTGGGTCCTGGCCCAAAACAGGACTCTCAGCTCTTCTCCTTGGTCAGGGAAAGACAGGATCTGGATCACTCTGCTCATTACTCCAGACCAGGGGTCCCCAAACTTTTTACACAGGGGACCAATTCACTCTCCCTCAGACCGTTGGAGGGCCGGACTATAAAAAAAACCTATGAACAAATCTGTACACCGCTGTCTGGAATAGCTGAGTCTGCAGCACTGGCTCTGATGGGCCTGTCACACCTGCCACAGGCCCATCACTGCCACCACTATACCAGGCAGCAGTACACACAGTGTGGAATCCCCTCCCCCAGCTCACCATTCGCCATGCTGACGTCTTCCATTGTGCAGCCACAAAATCCTTTGCACCGCACCTTGTTCTCCTTCAGTTACTCTCAGAACAAGGCACCACGCAAAGGATTATGTCACCGGAAGTAGTAATGTATGTGAACGACTGACCACCAATGAAAGACGTGCTCCTTCCGGAAGTGCAGTGGGGGCTGAATAAATGGCCTTAGGGGGCCACATATAGCCTGTGGGCCATAATTTGGAGACCCCTGCTCCAGAGGTTCTGGTATAAGAATGGGGGTCTCTTTATTATTACTTCCAGAGCCCTTCTCTGATGTGCCTCCGAAGTCAGGGTTATCTACCCCCATAGCTAAGCTCTCATCCTGTTGGTCAGAGTACTCACAAGGGCTCTCTAATACAAATGTCTCCTTGGGCATCAGTAGATATATTCTTGGATTAAAGGGAGAATTCCAGATTTTCTTCTGCAACGCAAAAGAAGCAGGAGTTCACTTGGTAGTTAGAACCAGCAAAGGGGGCCATCTGAGTCCACTGCTTTCAGCAGAGTTTGCAAGAGGGTTTAATGATTAGGTTCCGGGGCCTTGAACAATAGCTCCCCACCACACTTAAGGAAATCATTCCAGCAGTGCTGTATTATCAGCTGCAGGAGGCTATTGTGTCTATTCAGAGCATGTTTCATCACAATAGACACTTCTCTAAAGAGTGTCTAAGCTGCTTTCAGACCCAATAAAAGCCCTGACAACATCCTCAACCTTGAACCAGTGTGGTACTTGCCTTCGAACTCTGATTGTTAATCATAGAGTGGGCAGTTACCATTCTTGAACTCTAGTCTGAACCAGAATTCCTACACCACGTAGTCATGAAAGAGAGCTGATAGTTGCATCTCAGAGACTTCTCTAGACATGTTAGAAATTATTGTGGCTGCCCCCAAACTTTCACCATGGTTCCTTGCTTTTTGTGGTTCTTGAGCTCCAGTGGTGGTAGTGCTCCCAAGGAATTCCTCTCTCCAAAGCCTATTGCAGGAACTTCAATATTGTCTACTAGTTGCCCACAGACAATCAGGGTAACTTGCAAACCAATCTGATGGGGCCAACCATGGCTACGTTGGTGTTTAAACCCATGAAACAGGTCAGTGTGGTATCCCAATGATGGGCCTCTTATCCATGAAGAACTATTGGAAATTAATCCTTTGCACAGCATGAGCCCACAAAGCCCCAAAGACACTGAGAAATGACAAGCTGTGAGTCCTGCCCCCTAATCTGGTATCACCAGTGATTAGGGTAAGGGAATCTCCTATCTCTAAGTCCCTAGCTAGAACCCCTGAGCCTTATTGTTTGCTGTGCTGAGATGACAAAAACCAATGATAGGGAATGACATAACAAGCATTTGCAGTTCAAAAACACTTTAAGGTTGACACAGCATCTTCCCTCCAATCCTGGGCATTATTATTATTATCTCCATTTTACTGTTGAGGAAACTGAGACCCTTGGTGAAGAGACTTGCCTATGATCACAGTGCTGACACTAGTATGTGTCAGAACCAGGAAATGGCAAATATGTCTATTGATTAAAGTAGAGGTAACCTCAAATTTAAATCTCCTTGTTCCTCCAAGGTACATATTATCATACAAGATTATAATGTTGGGGGCAGCTAGATAGTACAGTAAATAAAATGCCACACCTGGCCTCAGGAAGACCTGGGTTCAAATTTGACCTCAGATGCTTCCCAGATATGTGACCCTGGAAGTCACTTAACCCTGATTACCTAGCCCTTGCCACTCTTCTGTCTTTGAACTGATACTATGATAGGTGAGAGTTAAAAAAAATAAAAATGTTGTCAGAATCTCTTTGTCTCTCGGTCTCATATCTTTCTAATCTGTACAACCAGAATTACTTAATCATTTCTGTAAATTTAACTCTGCCCCAGAATAGAGACTCAATCTTAGCTCTATTCAAGAAGAACATAAGATAGGGTAGGGCCAATACATCACCAATTTAGCATCAAATTAGTCTTGCATTAGATGGTGCTGGTCCTGTTCTGATTTCATGCCTGAATTCCAGGATCTGGGTATGCACTAAATAAATGTCGATTAAATTGAATTTAATTTATCTTAACTGAGTCCCTGACTTAATTCCTTGCAAACTCCCTTAGTTCCTCAAGGACTAGGGTCTTGCTTTTGCTCTCATCTACTTATGATCATTTCAAGGAGTCTGAAAACCACTCTCTATAGCTGGTCCTCATTACTTTCTAATGGATTCCCCCCGACTCTCCACTCATCTCACCTGTTGCCTATGCTGGCACTCCCTAATGAAAATTACTTGTCTCCAATGGCCCACCGCTTGAGCTACCTCCAGTTACTTGTTTTTGAACAGTATCCCTTCTAAATTAAAGAAAAAATTAACAGTGCACTTGGGTGAAAAATAAAATAACTTGACTGCTAGACAAAATTTGGATTTATATTCATTTATTGTTCAATATGAATAATGGTGCAAATCATTTTTCTTGCCTTGATTAGGTTTGATTCCTTGAGTGTCTAGCTCATATGAATATTGCTCATATAATTATTTTCTGAAATTAGTAACCATCCTGCCACTTGGGGTTATAATTAGAATAAATCCTGGATATTCACAGATCCATAGAAGCAAAAAAAAAATGGATACAACCCCAATTTTGTCAACTAATTTTCTTATCCATGATTACTCTTTGTCAACTGCCCATTGCCCCCAGTTAATGTATCTTTTCTCCAAAGAGGAATTTTTAAATGCCTGATTACCCATCATTTTGTTACATATTGGCTCATAGCGTCTAGGGATAGGCATGGTAAGTTTTCATAATTGTTTTTAAGGCTGAGGTGCAGGAATATCAATCAATCATCTTGTTATCCCTGACCCCCATGCATAAAGTGCCTCATTCAATTCTAAATATTTATATTTAAACAGATCTTCAATTACATACATAAATACATTAATTATCTATTATCTAGATATAGTGTGCATAAATATACATGTGGCAATATGTGTGCATATAGGCATAAATGCATATGTAGTATGCATGAATATGTGTAATATATATGTGTAATATATATGTAATATATATGTGTAATATATAAATGACATTCCCAAACTTCCTGATATGGAGGCTCAGGGTGGCCTCAGTGCTTGTTTGAATTCTACCTCTAATATTTTCTAGCTATGTGAGCCTAGGTAATCTCTCTGAATCTCAGTTTCCTTGGCTGCAAAATGGGGATAACAATATCAATGGCATTTACTACTCTCTATTTCATAGGGATGATATGAAGAAAGTGCTCAGTAACCTTAATGGGCTATAGAAGTGTCAGTTATTCATGTTTATTATTTCGGGGATATCCACAATCCGACCTATATGTAAAGACATATTTAATGTAAGTGGCATTGTTGTTATTCAGTCCTGTCCAACCCTTGGTGACTCCATTTGGAGTTTTCTTGGCAAAGATACTGGAGTGGTTTGCTGCTTCCTTCTCTAGTTCATTTTACAGATGAGGAAACTAAGGCAAGGAAGGTTAAACGACTCACCTAGGGTCACACAGCAAGTATCTGAGGTCAGATTTGAATTCAAGAAGCTGAATCTTCCTAACTCCAGGCCTGGCACTCTATCTGCTGTGCCACCTAGCTGCCCTTAATGTAAGAAAGTAAAGGCTATCAAAAGCCAGGTTAATAATAAGTTAACGAGATTTATAATAACTGCCAGAGAGCCCCTTGACGTTTGGGAAGCATTTTACAAGTATTATTTCATATATTTCTGGAGTGGACTTGTGATTTCCTTAGTATGGGGGACTCCTAGTGAGGAAAATGCCTCCACTAAGGCAAACCAACACATACTTATTGCCACTCACAGTTTCAGAGAATTGCCTAGAGCACTGAGACGCTAACCCAGCCCTTCCTTCCTCCAAAGTCAAAGCCATAACTATGCTATTTGAGCAGTGGCAGGTAGGGGGTGGGAGTGGGGGGAAGGTAGTTCTAAATAGTTTTTTAAAGTTTAATTTGATTATGTTAGGATGAATATGGATACAGACCAGTTAAACCAGTCTTCTCTCCCTAGAAGAGGTGAGGTGACAGCTGGAGGAACTGATAAATACTCATATTAATAATAGTAATAGTTAACATTTATATAGGATTTACTATTTGCCAGACACTGCTAAGTGCTTTATAATTGCTATCTCATTTGAGGCTACAACAATCCTGGGAGGTAGTTGCTATTGTAATCCCAATTTATAGATATGGTATTCTAACTACTGTACCATAAGCTGCCTCTTAATCCAAAGAAATTTTATTACCATTTATCTTTAGGCGATTCCCTTACAATGATCATATTTATAAGTCATTTATATTTATGCTACTCCAATTCCTTTTGCCTACCCCAGAATAAAAATGTACAACCCCTAGAATCTATGGGCCATCCAAGGATTAGACCATATTTGTAGGGAACCAGCTTCCTGGGAACAGGTATGTTTGCACCTTAATTTTCCTGAGCATAAATAGGAGCCACATACTCTTCTTGTATGAGTGTGTCCATCAAACTGGTTTATGTGCTCCATATTGGAGTATAATGTGAGCTGCTTACATTTATGAGCCACTAGAAGAGAAAACCAAGAGTAAAGAATGACATCAAGAAATTGTAAGGTAGGGAAAGAGGACAGGCTGGCCATATAGCAAAAGAAAGAGATGAAAGGTGGACAACCAGAGTGTTTCACCGGTCCCCTTGTGATATAGGGAGATAATGAGGAAGGCCTGCTGCATGTTGGATGGACCTTTGCTGAGTTTTTAGAAGATGGAAAAAAGAGTCTTACAAGATGTGACTCTTACAAGAAATGAATTAATAGGTTGCCATCTACATTAGGTGACTTCGTGGCATAGTGGACACAATGTTTGGACTGGAGTCAGGCAAGTTCTGAGTTCAGTTTTGGCTATACTTACTAATTGTGTGACCCTGAGCAAGTCCCTTAATCTCTGCCTGCCTCAGTTTCTTCACCTGCAAAATTGGGATAATATCTATCCCATCAGTTTGTTTAGAGGCCAGAATAAGATATTTGTAAAAATGCTTTGGGGGGGCAGTTGAGTGGCTCAGTGGATAGAGCACCAGGTATAGAAATGGAAGATGGAAGATTCAAATTTGGCCTCAGACATTTCCCAGCTGTGTGACCCTGGGCGAGTCACTTGACCCCCATTGCCTACCCATACCACTCTTCTGCCTTGGAGCCAATACACAGTATTGACTCCAAGATGGAAGGTAAGGGTTTAAAAAAATAAAAAAATAAATAAAATGCTTTAAAAACCTTAAAATACTAAATAAATGTGAACCCCTGACCTGATGAGATGTCAGATCCATTTGAGTATGTTGTACTAATTTCTATTTAAAGTTCCAACCCTCCCCAACACAGATCCCATTCTCTTCTCCAAATTTATTTCCCTTCTTGATCTCATGCAGAATTTGGAAGGTCAGAATGCTCCGTCCCATTCCAGTGCCCACCACTGAGGATGCCCTCTCTAGGCATGATGACTTGAACTCAGTGTTAAGGAATCAGATATGAGGTTCTAGCCAGAAGTATTCTAGAAAACATATGACTACAGGTTTAATTTGAATTATTAACATTCTCTCAGTCACTTTCAAGGTCTAGACAATCAACAAAACAATAAATCTAGTCCTGATCGGAGGCATCTGATGATTTCTGACTCACCAAAAATGTAATAATCAGAGCAGGTGCCAACTGGTTCCAGCATGCCCCTGGTTCCAGCCTGTATCTGTGGGATATCATTAACACTCAGATGCCCTCTTCAATGTATTTTGAATCTGAGCTATAAAGAGAAACCTAAGAAGATCTAACCCACACATAGATGCCCAGGGGAACACAGACATAGCCTGTGAGCTCCTCACTGGAGGTCAATAGCCAGGACCATAGAGAAAGGTGAGGAAGAAGTACTAGCCCAGAGCATTGGAGCCATTATAAGCTTCCAGGTACCTTACCTGGCTGGTCCTTTGTTCTCACATTCTCCCATCAACTAAACTCCAGCTTGGCTCTTTTATTGCTTATTGTAACATTAACCTTTCCTAAATACTCTTCCTCTACTCTTTAATCCAAATTCAGAGAGAACTTCCAAAATTTCTCTCTGTTAGACTATATCAGTTGCTGAAAGCCTTTAGTAGATCTGTGCCTCAGTGGAAAATAGGTTTAATTACTTTTACTGAACTGACAAGATTTATGTACTTGCTTGATATCAGTTTTTGAAAACTATAACTGGAGGAATCAATTCTTTTGATCTTCAGAAACTTTTTGGCTTAAATAAAAACTATTTAGGACAAATAATCAAATGATTTTTATTTTATTCTTTAAACCCTACTTTCTAACAAGTCTAAGATAGAAGGGGAAGGGAGTTAAGGGACTTGTCTAGGGTCACACAAACTAGAAAGTGTATAAATCCAGATTTGAACCCAGGACCTCCCATCTACAGGCCTGGTGATTTATCCACCATGCCACCTTGCTACCTGCCCCCCCCCCAACATAAAAAACAAACAAACTAAAACTAAACATTTTCAACCAATAATTGTATTCTTCTGAGGCAAAGTTAAGTTGAAGAATATCCAGAGAAGAGCAACCAGAATGATCACACCTATGTTATAGGAGAATCATTTAAAAGATCTGGAGATGCATAGTCTCAAGAGAAGGACTCATGAAGGATATCATAACCATCTTTGATATTTGAAGAATGGTTATGTGGAAGAGGGATTGGATATTTTCTGGATGACCAGAGAGGGAAAATCTAGAAGTAACTGATAGAAGTCACAAAGAAAAACAGAGTTATTCAAACGTATAAGAGGTAATGGATTTCTCTTTATTAGAGATCTACAGAGGCTGGAGGATCATTTGTTGAGAAGATATCATGGGAATTGTGTTTGGGGAAGGAGGATGTGTTGGTTGTATGATACAGTGAACTGAGAACTGGTCTTGAAGTAAAGAACACCTGGGAAGGAAGGAAAGAGAAATTTGTTAAGCACCTACTATGATCAAGTACTATAGTAAGCATGTTACAAATATTTACAAATATTAATTCACTTGCTCCTCACAGTCAATTATTGTTTTTTAAATATCTACTATTTGTCAGGCATGGTGCTAAGCACTAGAGATACAAATGCAAAAAAGGGGGAAAGATAGTCCCTGTCTTCAAGGAGCTTACAATCTAATGAGGAAAGACCACACACACACACACACACACACACACACACAAGCTGAAAAGCATAGGAGGAAGTATCCAATGGGAAATTATGGTGGAGAAGTGAATCAAAAAGTCCCAAAGTAGTGAAGCCAGGTGAGAAATGAGATATCTGAACTGAACTCTCTCCTTAAACAGAGGTTTAAAAAGACCCTGAAAAGCAAGTGCTATTATTATCCTGATTTTACATTTGAGGAAATAAAGGTAGATAGAGATTGAATGCCTCGCCCAAGATAACTCAGCTAGTAAGTGTCTGGAAGCTAGATTTGAACTCATGTCTTACTCCAGGTACAATACTTTGTCCACTCTGTCATCACTCAGCTGCCTACAACTTGGATTCAAGTTCTGCCTCTAATATATATATATACCTCAGAAGTCTAGTCAACTATGCTAAATCTGTTACAAAGAAAATATTGGCTCTATTAGTAGAGGAAATTTCCATACCTAGAGTCCTTATTCCAGTGAAATCATAGGACCAGATTCTGTCTCGACATATCAATTGTATTAGTATATAAGTATATATAAATATATAAGTCTGTGATTCCATGACTTAGGTAGAGATTGTTTTAAAATCTGTTTTTTAAGAATTTATAAAAATTCTCCATTAACTATAAAGATTTTTGTTGAGCACTTATGATAGTTAACATTTAAATAGTGCTTTTAGCAGAGCTTTTACTAAGGTAAGACAAAGGCTTTGTTCTAAGGTGCTAAAATTTGTAGAAGAGGGTATCACTCCAGGAAATGTTTGCTCCTTTCAGATCTATACCATAAATGAACTTCTCCATACTTAGTCCTGCTCTCAGGGATAGCAGCCTAACAGAAAATCTCTGTTGCCCTGGTAGTCACATACCTTGCAAGTCCTGTATGACTGAAAAATCTGTTACCCTAAAAAAGAACTACATATCCCAAGAGTCCACTGACTTCCTGTCATTAGTTACTTCCTATAGACAGAGGATAAAGGGCGTGGGGGCTTTGGAGGCTCCCACTCTCTGATGTAGAATCAGCATTGATGGTGGTGAGTGGGGTTGACTAAAAAAATGACTAACCAGCCATGGGCATGTGATCTTTATTTTGTATCTTCTTTATTCGTTGATTTCTACTGATCATTAAAAAATCTCTTAAAATATAATATTATTATTGAGATTTAATTTTAACTTTTACAGTCCCCACACTGGAAACAGTCAGTCCTTCTGGAGCATAGAAGTCTGAGGCTAGGCTTCCTTCCCACAGTGGTCACATGCCAGCTAAAACCTCAATCCTTTCCCCAGTGTCTCCTCTGTGGCTTTCTAATACTGTCTCCTCTTGTACCAGGCACCTATTTTGACACCAGATTTAAGGTTTGCAAAGCATTTCATGTACATTATCTAATTTATTATTCACAACCACATTAAAGCGTTGTTGTTGTTCAGTCTTTTCAGTTGTGTCTGGCATTTTGTGACTCCATTCAGGGTTTTCATGGCAAAGATACTAGAGTAGCTTGCTATTTCCTTTTCCAGGTCATTTTACAGATGAGGAAACTAAGGCAAAGACAATTAAATATCTTGCCCAGGGTCACAAAATTAGTAAGTCTGAACCTGGTTTTGAACTCAAGAAGATGAGTTTTCCTGATTTCAAACCCAGTGCTCTATTCATTTTGCCAACTAGCTGCCCCAGTTTGATAATATGTTCCCCATTTTGAGATAAGGAAATAGAGGTTCAGTTATTTGATCATACTCAAATAGTATTATAGGTAGGATTTGAACAAAGCTCTCTCCTGAATCCGAATCAAGCTTTCTTCTGAGATTTTCTCCATACTATATTTAATCATGAACTTTTCTCCTATTTGTAGATCTGATAGCTATCCCTTCCCCTGCCCCCACATGTCTTTCTAATTTCTTTAGAATGTGATCTTTTATATTTAGGTCATGTATCCATTTGGAGTTTATCTTGGTTAGGTGTGAGGTTTTGATCTAAAGCTAATCCCCATAATGCTCTCCAATTTTTCTAGCAGGTTTTTCTTATGTAGCAAGTCCTTATTCCAGTGACTGGGGTCTTTATGTTTATCTAATAATAGGTTCCAAGATATATTTGTTTCTGTGTGTTGTGTAGCTAATCTGTTCCACTGATTAATTTCTCTATGTTTTAACTGTACCAATTGTTTTGAGAATTATTGCTTTGTAGTATAGTTTGAGATTTGCCATTGCTAGGCCTCCTTCATTTCCAGTTTTCATTATTTCTCATGACATCCTTGGCTTTTTTGCTTCCATATGAATTATGTTATTATTTTTTTCTAGTACTACACTGAATAAAAAATGTTATTTTACCCAAATTAATTTATATTATCATTTTTTATTATTTTGACTTCCTTTCCCACCAGCAATTAATATTTTCTCCTTCTCTTCAATTCTCCACATTCCAAATAAATATAGAGTGGTTTCAATTGAATGAAATCTAAGGGGAAAATGTCTTTTAAAAGTCCCAAATCGGGGGGGGGGGGGGGGGAGCAGGTAGGTGGCTCAGTGGATAGAGAGTCAGACCTAGCAGCAGGAAGTCCTAGGTTCAAATCAAACTTCAGACACTTCTTAACCATGTAACACTGGGCAAGTCTCTTAACCCCAATTGACTAGCTCTGTTCTACTTTGGAACCAATACTCAATATTGATTATAAGATGGAAGGTAAGGCTTTTAAAAAAGAGGGAAGATAAAAGATTTTTATAGGGGATGATAGGATGCTTATAGAGTAGAATATGTACTCAAAAAATAAACAATGGCAATTTGAGACATAAAATTTGTTTAATTATTAAAAGAGGTTTATAACATTTTTCTTATCAAATTCTTACACTGCAATATATTACTTCAGATTTACTTGAGGACTCTTCTCCATTCTCTAGTTACCCTTTGAAGACCATTACCAAAGTATGTTTCTTGTACTACCTGTAGATTTCAAAATTAGATATTGGTCCATCTCAGAAATGAAATTCTCTTGCTTTCAGTTCCCATTTGATCAGAGCACCAAGTACATCTACCTTGGCAGGTAATTTATTGCTTTTGTTTGCACAGAGGAATGGCTGATGGGAAAAACTCCACAGAAGGAAAAAGAAGTATGGACAGTACTGCATTCATTTGGAAAGAAAAGCAAGAAGAGCAGGTGTTCTGAAGGTTAGGCAATGGGGATGGTTGAATTAAAGACATTTCTGACCTACCACGAAGAATGACCTATGGGATCATTCTAATTGGCCACTAACTCTATAGGCTGGGGAGTAATCTGTCAACAACTCATCCTATTATTTCACTCTCTAACCCCACCTCATGCCTTCCAGATGACCTTGAATCCTAGGTGCCTGAGGACTGATTACTCTAGGTCTCAAGAGTCATGAAAAAATAGACAGGTAAACAGAGAGGAGTGATAATGTTTTCCATTGGATATTTAGGGAACAAAGATGAAGAGATTCAAGGCTCTGTTTTTGGACTCTGAATATAATTTCCTGTGAGCCAGGAAGCTATTTTACCTCATTGCTTTAGTTAATACCTTGTAAAATGGGGCTAATCATTTTAATTTACGTCACACAATTATTGGAAGAATTAATTAATGTTTATAAAGTTTAGAAATTCAAACCATTATTAAAATGAACATAATCACAGGGTTTTTAAGTAACATGGACATATATACACATATCTGCTAAATTTGCTGAAACTTCTGTATATGATGTATGTGTTAGGTTGAGAAAAGAGACTTACAAATGGAAAAGCAGCACTATGTGTTTGTAGTTCTACTGTATACCTGTGACTATTGTTCACTAATGCAATCTTCATACAAAAACTGTATGACCTAGCAATTCCTTGCCTTTAATTGCAGAGCTTGATTCATAAGGGAAAATGACTCGTAGAATATAATAAGCACTCAGGTGCATGTTCTTTAAATGTCTGCTGCCATGGCAACCAGTTTCCAACATGAAAACCAGGAGGCACATTCAGTCTTTATGGGAGTTGCTTTCCTGAAATGTAGAAAAGGGATTCCTTGATTTTTAGAACTCGGTTTAATGATCCAGAAACCTACAGTGAATCACATGAACAGCCTTTTTGAATGAGTACTACTTGGGCTGTTACTAAAATCTTTGTGAGTCAGAGGGCCTGGGTATTTAGATGCTCTAGTTTAGTTCCTTGGACTTTGAAGCACAACTAGAATGAGGAATTCTGGTATTCAGGAAAGATTACTGGAGTAACTAGCCTTTCTCGGTCAATGCATACTTGTATTATAACTTATCCCAGGTAAGCCCCATGAAAAGCATAAGAATGGGTCCCCAGACTGATAAGCTCTGACCTTCTACTCCTCTAACCTCCTAAAAGAGGCTGCAGCCAGGGTTATGGTGGGGCGTTGGGTCCTGGGAATAGGGTATATGCTGGTTATGAGATCCTGTTCATGGCAGCTGGGAGCTCAGCAAGACAGCAAGGGTGGCTGCATGGAGAATTATGAGGTACAGATGAGGCTGAAGGGCTAGACAGATAAATAGATGAATGATGAATAGATGGATGGATGGATGGATGGAAGGATGAATGAATGGATGGATGAATGGATGGATGGATGGATGGATGGATGGATGGATGGATGAATGAATGGATGGATGGATGGATGGATGGATGAATGGAACAGCAGAAAGACAGATGGATGAATGGATAAGTAGATTGATGAATGGATGAATGGATGGATAAATAAATGGATAGATAGATAGATAGATAGATAGATAGATAGATAGATAGAAGAGAGCATTTACTGCATGCCAAGCACCATCCTACATGCTAGAATAAGAATAAAATCAAGTCAGATAGTTCCTTCCTTCAAGAAACTTATATTCTAATGGGGAAAAATGAAATATAGAGTGATGTTGGAAAGTGGTAGGGGACATAGTGAAGAAACAGTCAAAAAGGAGCACATAGGCTAAAAGCTCACCTATCAGATCTGGGAGATACAGGGCTAGAGTCCAAGGTCCTAGGGTTAAAGGATAAGGATGATGGCTAGAAAACAGACATGGTGAAGAGAAAAATGTGCCTCCCTGAATATTGGCACATTCGGGTAAAGCCCTAGTCACCCCACTCTAGTGCTATTTTGAGATCATTAAAAAACAAAACAAAACATAGCCTCATGTTGAAGATAGAAAGGAAAGACTAAACTTTAGGCTGTTCATAAAATGAGAAAATTCAGGTTGTAAAAGGGGCAGTCCATGTCTCAGGTGATCACAGTGGCCTGTTTGAATGATAGGGGATATGGGGTTGATTTTGAGGAGGTTGATTTTTGTGGCTGAAAAAAATACCTGTAACGCTGCTTATTCCTGGAAAACCAAGTAGATTTAATTTCACTCCTCACCCAGGGTTCTCCACTACCATAAAAAGGGGTAGGTTTGGGGTATTCTAGTTCTCTGTAAATGGCTGTAGACTCTCCCTATGTTCCTCCCTCAATTTTGGTAGTAGGTCCCTGAACCCAGTTCCATTAGTCACTAAGATTAGTGTTCAGATAGAAATATTTGCTTTAAAAGGTATAATCACAATGATCTAAATTCATTTCCCCAACACATAGGAGTCATCATCCTCACCCTTCCTCCCACTTCAGTTTCTGTGGAGACAGGGAACAGATTCCTAGTTGAGCTTGCTTCCCGTAAGGCAACAGCTCCAGTTGCAAGTCCCAAACCCAGTTAGGCTCACATCTCAGGCTCCTACTTTCTCAGAGCGTGCATGCTGGACTGCTTGGTTGTATCATTCCACTTGCAATCCTGGCTCCCAGAGAGTCATGGCTCAGACTCAAGATTCCCTGCTGATAGTCCCCAGAACCTGAAACAAACCGAGGAGGACAAACAACACAGGATAAAAACAAAACCCCCAAAGACGCTTTCTTGGGGAGAGAGGGAGCAGGGCAAGGAAAGGCCTCTCCCTCTCACAGGTTCAATTGCTGGCCAAGTGGGTTCAATTCATGGTGGCCTCACTCTGGGTGAACTGAGATTGTTCACCCTCTAAGCAGGGCAGATAAAATGGTTGAAAAAAGAAACCAAAACTGAAAGAGCTCAGCCGAAGCGGAGACTGGCGCAATCTTACACAGTTTAAGACCCAGGCAGCCAATCACAGTAGGCTCTTCCCACCCCGTTGTAGGGAATTTAGGCGTTCTTAAGACCAACCGGAGTTACGCACCCTTTAGACTAAAAACTTCGCCAATATCACAGTGATCAAAGAGTTGGAACTTCTGTGTTGGGGAGAGAATTAAAAAAAAAAAACACCTGCAGGACTTTAGTCTAGAAAGATAAAAAGTGAAACAGATAATAAAGAAAGCTTTGAAATTGTGAAGTATGTGAATAGGGCAAGTAACAAAACGAAAGGAAATGCTCTTAGGCACAATTCTTTATGCATGCTGATGGGACTCTTTTTTTTTTTTAAACCCTTACCTTCTTCCTTAGAATGAATATTGTGCATTGGTTTCAAGGCAGAAGAGTGGTAAGGGCTAAGCAAAGGGGGTTAAGTGACTTGCCCAGGGTCACACAGCTGGGAAGTGTCTGAGGTCATATTTGAACCCAGGACCTCCCATCTCTTAACTACTTTGTAGACAGGTGGTAAAGTTCCAGTATTCTGGGCCTCAGGAAATGGGACAGGCTGAAAAGACACATATAGTAAGGAAGCCGGACCTTAGGCTTACTTTCTTATAAGAAGTGGTTGACAAGGTGAGCAAATACCTGGCCCCATGCCACCTTTTCCATTTTGACCATGTCCAGGAACTAAGTCAGGGCCAAGAGACCTTTTGTGAGTAGTCTCAAAGGAAAGAGAATGAAGACTCAATTATAACTGCTTATTCAGGTTCTTTAGATCCCACTGACTGACCCTCAACAGCCCAGGCTACTGCCAGACATTTGATCAGTCTCTCAGATGGTTTGAGAAAGTATACATGAGATAAGCTTGGTGGTCCAAGAAAATACTCCCTTTTCTTTCTGGTTTCTTTTTCCTTATTAAAAACAGTTCAAGGGGGTACCTGGGCAGCTCAGTGGATTGAGAGCCAGACCTAGAGATGGGAGGTCCTGGGTTCAAATTTGACCTCAGACACTTCCCAGCTGTGTGACCCTGGGCAAGTCACTTGACCCCCATTGCCTAGCCTTACCACTCTTCTGCCTTGGAGCCAATACATAATATTGATTTTAAGGCAGAAGGTCCGGGTTTTTCTTTTCTTTAAAAAGGGAAGTCCCTGTTACCCATTGAATGTAGAAGCAGTTTTCTCTCTATGCCAGAGCCAGGTGGTGTTTGGTGGTTTCTCACCCCACCAAAGCAGTTTGTAAAACAAACAAGAGGGAACAAATGGGCTGCTTGTAGCATTGTGGTCCTAACCTTTACTTTCGAAAAGTATCGGTTTTCAAACAACCAAGTACCTTGAAAGCCTGGGAGGAAGCATGGTATGTTAAAATGAGAACTGAACTGGCAGCCAAGAAACCTGAGTCCTAGTGTCAGCTGTCACCTGCTTGTTGTGCCGCATTGGACCAGCCACCGTCTTTTCCTGGAACATGCTTCCTAATTGGCAATGTGAAGGCTTTAGACTAGGAGACCTCTGGGCTTCCAGTGACTCAAAGAAGCATTTAAGGATCAACTGTGAGCCGTGCTCTGTTCCAAACACTGGGAACTCAAGGTCAGAAAGAGACCGGTCCCTGCCCTCAGAGAGTTTACATTCTTATAATGATATAATAATTAATATAATTATTACATTATAATATACATTATTATATAATACATATTGTACAACAATGCACACATGTAGAAAACACTAAGATAAAAGATACGAGTTAGCTTTAGGGGAAAGACATGAGCAGCTGGAGAAACTAGGAGAGGCTTTGGGTAGATATTAGCTTGAATTAGGACTTAAAGGAAACTAGGGACTCCTAGATACTAGCCTATGCGAGACCATGCAAAAGCACTAAGGCGGGAGATTGAGTGGCATGCATTAAGGAACCATCGCTGTTAACAAACCAGTGTCAACATGGCAGCTTGGTCCACATGGTAACCAGTTATATGGATAGCTATATTTTAAAATGATTGGGTCATGGGCAGCTAGGTGGTTCAATGGATTGAGAGCCAAGCCTAGAGAAGGGGAGTTTCTAGGTTCAAATCTGGCTTTAGATATTTATTTCTTAACTGTGTGACCCTGGGTGAGTCACTTAACCCCATTTGCCTTGCCCTTCTGTCTTAGAATTGTGACTTAGACAGGAAGTAAAGGTTAAAAAAAAAGGATATGAGGTTTTTATGGACTATAACCATATATCAATTAGTATGATGTAACTGTGAGTGGAGACAGAATATGTGAATAAACAAATGTTGGTAATTTTTCTCCTTATAGTTTAGTCTTTAATCATGAAGAGATATCACTGGTTTTAAATATCCCTACCTCTCCTTTATCCCTACTCCCTGCCCTCTAATCTGTCTTCTTCCTAACTGGAAAATTTTAATACATTGTCCCCTTTGAACCCTTTTTCCAACCCAGGCATACTGGCAATAGGGTTGAGACTTGGCCAACTGGTAAGTATCTGAGGCTAGATTGAACTCAGGAAGATGAGTTTTCCCAACCCCAGGCCTGACACTCTAACCACTGTACCACCTAGCTGCCCCTGGTAATAAGTGACAGAGAAGGAATTGTAGCCCAGATCCTGTGATACCAAGTCTAGAATTCTTTAAATTATACTGCCTGTATTTAAGGGTTTTCCTTCATTGATCACTTAAATAATCACTCTCTTCTATCATATCCTTGGTACTAATTTGTGACTAGAAGGGTTGGTCTTCTTGAGTAAGATTTCCTAAAATTCCGATTCCCCCATTCCTTTTTTCCCCTCTCTCCTAAATTCTAAAAGTAAGACTATTTTTCCTTCCTCTTTCACTTAAGAAAAATGGAAATGAACTTTCATAGGACTTTAGATAGCTATTTGCAGAAAGGACAAATACATTGTTTTATATTTCCTTATCTTTAATTTTCTGATGTTGCTGCTGCTGAAAATGAAGACTAACTGAGCCCAGGTAGGACTTGGAAGGATGCCAGGCAAAAAACACAACTAACCTGAAAGTTGTAAACACAAAGTCGGCCCTTTTTGTGCTAGGTTCTTAGGATTGAATCTCTTGTCATGCTTCCTGTGTACCAGCTGTGCTCTTTGAATTTGATGTTGTCCCATCAAACCACTCTCTTTTCCCTTGAGCCCAGTGGTGCTCACTTACTGGCATTCCTCTTCCAAAAGTGCCTGCCAGAGAGGCAGCATGGTGTGTGTATTGGGGAGAGCCCTGACCATGAGACTGGCAGGCCTACATTCTCAGTCCTTGCTCTACCAGTTCAGTACAATGGGAAAGTCACTAAACCTCTCTCTCAATGAGCTTATCTTTAAAATACCCGCCCTTCCCCTCTCAGAGAACTGTTGGAAAGAAAGAATTTGGTCAATACTTTTGTAAATGGCTAAAGGTGAGATCGGGCAGCTAGGTGGAATGGTGGATAGAATGCTGGACCAGGAGTCTAAAGTTGACCTCAAAAACTTACAAGCTGTGAGACCCTGTGTAAGTCATTTAACCCTGTTTGCCTCAATTTCCTCTTCTGCAAAATGAGCTGGAGAAGGAAATGGCCAACATCTTTGCCAAGAAAACCCTGAATGGGGTCAAGAAGAGTCAGATGTGACTCACAAGAAAGGTGAGATGATATTCCTAAGGGTGGAGTGCTGCCATGCCCTCCCCACCTTCACCAGCTAAAAACAGATAGTCCTTCTCAAATATAGGCTTTGGAGTCAATCAATTGATTAATAATGAATGGGCTTTGGAATATATGTGACACGTCCTTGGAACTGGAGTGACATTATACAGCAGTTCTATCCAGACGAAGAATGGTTGTCTGCAAAGTCGAGAATTGATGTCTTTAGAGCAATTTAAGGATCCCAGTAAAATCGGCGGGAAGAAGCTGCTCCAGCCTTGGCCGAATTTTTCTTCCATGCCCTTCCTCCCACCCCTCTTTTGTTTGGAGGAAGACCTTGAGAGCCTAGACAAGATCAGAGTATTTTAGATGTCTCCTCAGTGTCCTAGTGGCGTCCCCAGATCGCCTGACTCCAGTGTCTGCATTCGGAGCCAGGGATGTGATTCTTTGCCTCACAAAGAGCTCGGCAAAGAAAATGTGTTATGCCTAAAGACAACTCCTTGACCATCTCACCAAAGGGAGAGAAGGGCTTCCAGAGTTGTGAATTGCCCCTTTGCCCCATGTGTTTTCTAAATGTAAGGCTATTTTCCTCTGGATTCTGTATGTACAAGTAGGAGAGCATGTCAGAGACCTCTAAGGGGAAGTTTTGTATTATTGCATTTGCATTGCCTTGGTAAATAGCCCTTTCTAAAAGCTACTTAAGGGGGGCAGCTGGGTGGCTCAGTGGATTGAGAGCCAGACCTAGAGACAGGAGGTCCTAGGTTCAAATCTGACCTCAGACATTTCCTAGCTGTGTGACTCTGGGCAAGTCACTTGACCCCCATTGCCTAGCCCTTACCACTCTTCTGCCTTAGAACCAGTATTGATTCTAAGACAGAAGGTAAGAGTTAAAAAAATAAAAATAAATGAAAATAAAATCTACTCAAGTCTGGCTGCCTAAATAATAACCGGCTAATGATATTGGGAAGAACACGCTGGAATGGGGACTGAAGACAACAGTACGGTGAAAGGCACCCGGGACATCTCAGAGATAACCTCGGATGCCTGAAGGAAAGATGTAGCTTTGTTCTGGGAGGTCTGACTTATCAGTGTGAGTATGAGTCAGGTGAGGATCTCAGAGTTTGTGAAGGCTACATATTATTACTATATAATCTCATTTCTTATTTTTGGACCTTCACAGGATCAGATTTAGAATTGGAAGACAACTTAGAGATCATCCAGTTCAACCTCCTTGTTGAAATCTTATAATAGAAAAGGCAGCTAGGAAGTTCAGTGTATTGACAGCTAGATCTGGAGATTCAAGGTCCTGGGTTCAAATTTGATCCCAAATACTTCCTAACTGTGGGCAAGTCGTTGAACCTCCATTGCTTAGCTCTTACTGTTTTTCTGCCTTGGAACCAATACACAGTATTGATTCTGGTGGAAGGTAAAGGTTTAAGAGAGAGAGAGAAAAAAGAAATTTTATAATACAAACCTACCTAGTAAATAGAAAAATTGGTTATAGAAATTCTAGACACGCAATCATTTATAGTTGCCCAGATTTAGCCACAAAATAGGCATTTAATAAATTTTTAGATTGAATTTGGCCTCAAGCCAGTTTTAAATATGAACCTTACCCATG
Source organism: Monodelphis domestica (assembly GCF_027887165.1). NCBI lineage: Eukaryota > Metazoa > Chordata > Mammalia > Didelphimorphia > Didelphidae > Monodelphis > Monodelphis domestica. The sequence goes on from NC_077230.1 coordinate 209,651,688, forward strand.
TGCTATCTATATTTTTGGGGAGTGGTGGATGTTGCCAGTGATTAGGGGATTGAGGGAGTAGGAGGAAAGATTGGACCTGTAATTTCATCAATATAGAGAGCTTCTGGGGAGGAATTTATTCTACCTATGCAGACTGGCTCCTCTGGGGCTTATGTTTTTTTTAATCTAATTTTTTAAATTTCAATAACAAATTTCTACATAAGTTTTCTAAAGTCATATGATCCACATTTCATTGTCTCCCTCTTTTCTTCTTTCTCTCCACCACCCCACCAAGCTGACAAGCAATTCAATCTGGGTTATATATGCATTATCATGCAAAATATATTTCCATATTATTCATTTTTGTAAGCAAATAATCTTATAGAACCAAAGTCCCAAAACATATGCCTAAATAAACAAATGATAAATCATGTGTTTTCATCTACATTTCTACTCCAATATTTCTTTCTCTAGAGGGGGAGTCAAGATGGAGGATTAAGGGAGCTAGGCAGCTCAACTCTCTTAACACTCTCCCCCCTAAACAATTTTAAAATAATCCCTCAAAAGGGCAGCTGGGTGGCTCAGTGGATTGAGAGCTAGACTTAGAGATGGGAGGTCCTAGGTTCGAATTTAAACGCAGACACTTCCTAGCTGTGTGCTCTGGGCAAGTCATTTAACCCCTATTGCCTAACCCTTACTGCTCTTCTGACTTGAGACCAATATATAGTATTGATTCTAAGATGGAAGAGTTAAAATAAGCAAATAAATAAATAATGCCTTAAATCAAATTTTGGAATAGCAGAACCAATGAAAGTTTGCAATGGCATTTTTTTTCACCCTAAGAAAACTTAGGTCATCAGAAGTCTATAATGCAGGAGTAGAAGCCTGCCTAGAATCAACACACAGAGTTGGCACCAGCAATGGCAGCCTCAAGAGTTCTCAGCCCAGAAATGGTAAAGGGGGTCAGGCAATTGTTCAGAAAGAGATTAGAGTGGACCTGTTGCTGGCTCTGGATCCAGCTGGACCTGGAACTGATTGATGATTCTTTTATTTTTAATTTTCTTTTTTTGGGGGGGGGTTACAAGAATCACTTTATTTCCCTCCCTCCTCCACTCACCCTTTCCATGGCCGATGCACAATTTCATTGGGTATTACCTGTGTCCTTGATCAGAACCTATTTCCATGTTGTTGATGTTTTCACTAGGATGTTCATTTAGTCTACATCCCCAACCATATCCCTTCAACCCATGTATTCAAGCAGTTGTTTTTCTTCTCCCACAGTGTTTCCTCTGAATGTGGATAGTGTCTTTTCTCGAAGATTCCTCCATGTTGTTTGGGATCACTGCATTGACACTAATGGAGAAGTCCATTATATTTGATTGTACCACAGTGTATCAATCTCTGTGCACAATGTTTTCCTAGTTCTCCTCTCACTCTGCATCAATTCCTGGAGGTTGTTCCAGTTCCCATGGATTTCCTCCACTTTATTATTCCTTTTAGCACAATAATATTCCATCACCAACAGATACCACAATTTGCTCAGCCATTCCCCAATTGAAGGGCATCCCCTCATTTTCCAATTTTTTGCCACCACAAAGAGCGCAGCTATGAATACTTTTGTACGTGTCTTTTTCCTTATTATCTCTTTGGGGTACAAACCCAGCAGTGCTATGGCTGGATCAAAGGGAAGACAGTCTTTTAGCGCCCTTTGGGCATAGTTCCAGATTGCCCTCCAGAATGGTTGGATCAATTCACAACTATACCAGTAATGCAGTAATGTCTCAACTTTGCCACACCCCCTTCAGCATTCATTACTTTCCATAGCTGTCATATTAGCCAATCTGCTAGATGTGAGGTGATACCTCAGAGTTGTTTTGATTTGCATTTCTCTAATTATAAGAGATTTAAAACACTTTTTCATGTGCTTATTAATAGTTTTGATTTCTTTTCTGAAAATTGCCAATTTATGTCTCTTGCCCATTTACCAATTGGAGAATGTCTTGATTTTTTGTATAATTGGTTTAGTTCTTTATAAATTTGAGTAATTAGACCTTTCTCAGAGGTTTTTGTAATGAATATTGTTTCCCAATTTGTTGCTTCCTTTCTAATTTTGAATGCATTAGTTTTGTTTGTACAAAAACTTTTTAATTTGATGTAATCAAAATTATTGATTTTACATTTTGTGATTTTTTTCTAGCTCTTGCTTGGTTTTAAAGTCTTTCCTTTCCCAAAGATCTGAAAAGTATACTATTCTATGTTTGCCTAATTTGCTTATAATTTCCTTCTTTATATTCAGGTCATTCACCCATTCTGAATTTATCTTGGTTTAGGGTGTGAGATGTTGATCCAAACCTAGTCTCTCTCATACTGCCTTCCAATTTTCCCAGCAGTTTATATCAAATAGTGAGTTTTGGTCCCTAAAACTGGGATAGTTGAACTTATCATAGACTGTCTTGCTGAGGTCATTTAGCCCTAGTCTATTCCACTGATCATCCTTTCTGTCTCTTAGCCGGTACCAAATTGTTTTAATGACCACTGTTTTATAGTATAGTTTGAGATCTGGGACTGCAAGGCTTCCTTCCTTTGCATTTTTTAAAATGATTTCCCTGGATATCCTTGATCTTTTGTTCTTCCAAATGAACTTTGTTATGGTTTTTTCTAATTCAGTAAAAAAAGTTTTTTGGAAGTTCAATGGGTATGGCACTAAATAAGTAAATTAATTTGGGCAAGATTGTCATTTTTATTATGTTAGCTAGTCCTACTCATGAGCAATCAATTTTCTCCAATTGTTTATCTCTAGCTTTAATTGTGTGGAGAGTGTTTTGTAGTTGTGTTCATGTAGTTCCTATGTTTGTCTCGGAGATAGATTCCTAAGTATTTTATATTTTCTAGGGGGATTTTAAATGGAATTTCTCTTTCTAATTCTTGCTGCTGAAATGGATTGGAAATGTATAGAAAAGTTGATGACTTATGTGGGTTTATTTTGTATCCTGCAACTTTGCTAAAATTGTTGATTGTTTTGACTACCTTTTTGATTGATTCTCTAGGATTCTTTAAGTAGAGCATCATATCACTCCAAAGAGCGATAACTTGGTCTCCTCATTGCCAATTTTAATACCTTCAATGTCTTTTTCTTCTCTAATTGCTACTGCTAGTGTTTCTAGTACAATGTTAAATAATAGAGGTCATAATGGGCATCCTTGTTTCACTCCTAATCTTATTGGGAAGCCTTCTAGTTTATCCCATTGCAGATGATGTGGGCTGATGGTTTTAGATATATACTGTTTATTATTTTTAGGAAGGATCCTTCTATTCCTATACTTTCTAGTGTTTTCAATAGGAATGGGTGTTGTATTTTATCAAAGGCTTTTTCTGCATCTATTGAGATAATCATGTGATTTTTGTTGGTTTGCTTGTTAATATGGTCAATTATGTGAATGGTTTTCCTAATATTGAACCATCCTTGCATTCTTGGTATGAATCCTACCTGGTCATAGTGAATAACCCTTGTGATGACTTGCTGGAGTCTTTTTGATAGTATCCTATTTAAGATTTTTGCATGTATATTTATTAGGGAGATTGATCTATAGTTTTCTTTCTCTGTTTTTGACCTGCCTGGCTTTGGGATCAGTACCATATTTATGTAGTAAAATGAATTTAGTAGAACTCCTACTTTGCTTATTCTGTCAAATAGTTTGTATAATATTGGGATTAGTTGTTCTTTGAATGTTTGATAGAATTCATTTGTGAATCCATCTGGACCTGGGGATTTTTTCTTAGGGAGTTCTTTGATGGCTTGTTCAATTTCTTTTTCTGATATGGGGTTATTGAGGTAATCTATTTCTTCCTTTGTTAGTCTAGGCAATTTATGTTTTTGTAAGTATTCATCCATATCACCTAGATTGCCATGTTTGTTGCCATATAATTGGGCATAATGGTTTTTAATGATTGCCTTAATTTCCTCTTCATTAAAGTGAGGTCTCCCTTTTCATCTTGGATACTGTCAATTTGGTTTTTTTCTTTCCTTTTTTAAATTAGACTGACCAGTACTTTGTCTATTTTATTTGTTTTTTCAAAGTACCAGCTTCTTGTCTTATTTATTAAATCAATAGTTCTTTGACTTTCAATTTTATTGATTTCTCCTTTGATTTTTAGGATCTCTAATTTAGTCTTCATCTGAGGATTTTTAATTTGTTCACTTTCTAGTTTTTTAATGTGCATGCCCACCCAGTTCATTGACCTCTGCCCTCCCTAATTTGTTAATATATGAACTCAAGGATATAAATTTCCCCCTGAGTACTGCTTTGGCTGCATCCCATAGGTTTTGAAAGGATGTCTCATCATTGTCATTTTCTTCAATGAAATTTCTAATTGTTTCTATGATTTGTTCTTTGACTAACCAGTTTTGGAGAATCCTTTTGTTTAATTTCCAATTAATTTTTTATTTACCTCTCCATGTACCCTTACTAATTATTATTTTCATTGCATTGTGATCTGAGAAGGTTGCATTTATTATTTCTGCTCTTTTGCAGTTGTTTGCAATGTTTTTATGCCCTAATACATGGTCAATTTTTGTGAATGTACCATATGCTGCTGAAAAGAAGGTGTATTCCTTTTTGTCTCTATTTATTTTTCTCCACATATCTACTAACTCTAATTTTTCTAAGATTTCATTCACTTCTCTTATCTCTTTCTTATTTATTTTTTTTTATTTGATTTATCTAGTTCAGATAGAGGAAGGTTCAGGTCTCCCACTAGTATAGTTTTTCTATCTACTTCATCCTTGAGCTCCACTAGTTTCTCCTTTAGAAATTTGGATGCTATGCCATTTAGTGCATACATGTTGAGTACTGATATTTCCTCATTGTCTATACTGCCTTTTATCAGGATGTAATTACCTTCCCTATCTCTGTTAGCTAGATTTATTTTTACTTTGGTGTTTTCATCATGATTGCATCTCCTGCCTTCTTTTTATTAGTTGATGCCCAATAGATTTGGCTCCATCCTCTTACTTTCACCCTATGTGTATCTACCTTCCTCATGTGTGTTTCTTGTAGACAGCATATGGTAGGGTTTTGGATTCTAATCCACTCTGCTATTCTCATGTGTATTATGGGTGAGTTCATTGCATTCACATTTCGAGTTATGATTACCAGCTGTGTATTTCCCAGCATTTTGATTTCTACTCCTAGTGCTGCCTTTTCTTCTTTCACTATTTCTTTCTACACCAATGTTTGTTTTTAATCATTCCCCCTAGTTCCGACCCTTATTTTAATTCCCTTTCTACCCTCTCCCTTCTTATGCCCCCCTTATTTTCTTTGCGGCCTTTTTGAAACTACCCCCCCACCCTCTCCCTCTCTTATACTGCTTCCCTCCCCACCAGTCTGTTTGTTACCCTTCTACTCCCCTATTGGGTGCAAGTCTATTCTCTGCTCCAATGGATTGGATTATTCTTCCCTCTTTGGGTCAATATCAATGCACATAATAGTTGAGTATTTCCCATCTCCAACATCTTTACTCTTCCAGTGTATTGATGTTTCTCCCCCTACTTGCCATGAGCTTCTTTGTGACATATAAATTTACCCCCTTTTGTTTCTTTTCCCATTTCTTTTAGTATTAACCTCTTTTTTTAGCTCTAGTTGTATATGTATACATATATACATGTATATGTATTTACGCATACATATATCTATATACCTATTTATGTATTGTTATTTAATCTTATACAGTTTGTCACTGTTCCCTCTAAGTGTAATTCTTCTAGCTGCCCAGGTAATAATAACAGTTTTTAACAATGACCTCTTTTCTTATAGGGATACATATCATTTTAACTTATTGAGTCTCATAAAAAAAAAAGGGTTTTTTGTTTTGTTTTGTTTTTTCTTTTTTCCCCTCTTTTTAAATTACCTTTTGATGATTCTCTTGAGTTCTGTGCTTGGACATCAAATTTTATGTTCAGGTCTGGTCTTTTCTTTACAAATTCTTGAAATTTTTCTATTTTGTTGAATGACTATACTTTCCCCTGTAAGAATATAGTCAGTTTTGCCGTTTAGTTGATTCTTGGTTATAGACCTAGTTCCCTTCCTTTCTGGAATATCATATCCCATGCCTTTCGGTCCATCAGTGTAGATGCAGCCAGATCCTGTGTTATCCTCAGTGTGGTTCCATGGTGTCTGAATGACTTCTTCTTGGCAGCTTATAATATTTTTTCTTTGGTCTGTTAGTTCTTGAATTTTGACTATAACATTCCTGAGTGTTGTCAGTTGGGGGTTAAATACAGGAGGTGTAAAGATTAAAATTTTGGGGAAGCTGAGGCAGGTAGAAATTAGTTTATCTCTGTAAGGAGTATTATATTTTATGAGGTTTATTGAAGATTAAGAATTTAAGAATGTACAAGTAAGAAAAGCACATGTCTAGGCCAGAGAGAGGCCTAGAAAATCTCACCTACATCATGAAAAAAAGCCGCATCTGCTTGCAAGTGGAAACAGGGAAGAAAAAGAGCCCCTGCCATGGGCAGAGACCCTCTAAATAATGATTTTGCTTTTGGCCCAGGTGAGAATTCAGTGAGATTAGAGGGCATTCTGGGGAACTGGAGCAAGGATTTCTGGGGATTGAAGTCCTGGATTCGGGTCTATTTTTACAGAGGTGATCTGTGGATTCTTTCAATCTCCACTTTTCCCTCTTGTTCTAGATATTGGGGTAGTTTTCTTGAAGGATTTCCTATAGTATTATGTCCGGGATTTTTCTTTTGTCATGGTTTTCTGGTAGACCAATGATTCTTAAATTTTCTCTCCTCGAACGATTTTCTAAATCTTCTGTTTTGTGAATGAGATACTTCATATTTTCCTCAATTTTTTCATTCTTTTGGTTTTGTTTTATAGTGTCCTGCTATCTTGTGAGGTTACTTAATTCTAGTTGTTGTATTCTGGTTCTTAAAGCCTGGATTTCATCCCTGGCTTTTTGGTCATCCTTCTCCTTCTGGTCTGATTTTCTTTGGAGGTCATCTTTCATCCTCTTTACCTCATCTCTCATCTCCTTTGCCTCATTTTTGAGCTGGTTGATTTTGGCTTTCAAGACATTATTTTCTGTTCCCTGGTGACTTATCTTAGTTTTTAATTCTTTTCCCAATTGTCTTTAGCCTCTCTTAATTGTGTTTTGAATTTCATTTTGAGTTCTTCCAAAGTCTGTATCCAATTCACTGGGATTTCTGATTTATCGTTTGATGACTCCTCTGTTCCGTTTGCTCTTTGTTCTTTGCCTGTATAGAAGCTGTCTATTATAATTTCTTTCTTCTTTTCCTGTTTTTTGCTCATATTTACCCCTACTTTACTTCCCATAATTGTCTGTACTCTTACTCCTCTCATTTTTTTGGTTTTGGGGTTTTCTGTCAGTTTCCCCTCTTGGAGCTTTGACAGAAGATCTCTCTGTGCAGTCTGTGGGGGAGGGGTGTTGGAGCTTGGGCTTCCCTGACCTCTGAAGACTTTTGATGGGATTAAGTTCAGCTGGGTTGGGCTGGATGTGCCTTGAGGGCAAAACCTCCTGGAAGACTGAAGCAATATGGACAGTCTCTGCCACTGTGATCAGGCTGCCCGCTCTGCGCTCCCTCTCCAGCTCCTTCCCTACCACTTGTGTTCATTTCTCTGAGCCTGGCACAGCTTTGCCCGCATGGTACACCCTCCAGACAAGCGCTTTTGCCCATCCAGAGGTTCCGGCTGCCACTGGAGGTTTAGCGCTCTGGTGGAGGGGGGAGGGGTCCTGGGACCTTCCTTCTGCCTTCCCCTTAAACCCAAGTGTTCTCGAATTTCGACTTTTGGGAGGATGTAACTTTTGAATTGAGTCCAGCAGGAAAGTTCCTTGGCTCTGTCTTGTTGTTAGGTTTGATTTTCAGTCCCCTAGGAGCATGTGGTTTGTAATTGTTAAGGAAGGGTATTCAGAGGTCTCAACTTTTGCTGCTTCTATGCTGCCATCTTGACTCCGCCTCCCCCCGATTGATAATTCTAATGACTATATGAAGTTCTGAATCCAGTTCCATGGTGAAGAGAAGTGCTAGGGGTTAGCCACAAGGAAGTAAGGGCTCTAGGGCTGGGGCTAGCAGCTACAACGGACAAGGGGACAATCCTGGATAAAGACCAAAGTACAGACCAAAAAAAGTAGTAAACAAAACTCTCCTAGGGTCACAAAAACAATTGCAGACCACGAAAGCTAGTTCTGAAAATGGCAGAATTAAAACGTGTTTCTCTTGGCACAGTACCTCCACACTGCTAAGTGAGCAGAGCCCAACTTTAACATTTAAAGTTCAAAGTCAAGACATATGCTGAAAAAATGAGCAAACAACAACACAAAAGAATTTGACCACAAAAATTTACTATGGCAGCAGGAAAGACCAAGACATAAATTCAGAAAAAGACAACAATGTGAAAATAGCTACCAAAAAAGCATTAAATAAGGGGCAGCTGGGTGGTTCAGTAGATTGAGAACCAAGCCTAGAGACGGGAGATCCTAGGTTCAAATCTGGATTTAGATAGTTCCTAGTCATGTGACTCTGGGCAAATCACTTAACCCTCATTGCCTAGCTTATCACTCTTCTGCCTTGTACCAAAATAGTATTGATTCTAAGATTGAAGTTAAGGATTATTTTTTAAAAGCATTAAAAAAGTAGTTAGAGGAAAAATGAGGAAAAGAAATTAGTATGATGCAAGAGAATTACAAAGAGAGATAACAATTTGATGTAAGGCACAAAAAATACTAAAGAAAAAATACCATAAAAATAGAATTGGAAAAATTATAAAAGTGACACAAAAATTCACTGAAGAAAAGAAATTCTTACCAAAATGGAAACAAAGGTACAAAAGCTAACTGAAGGAAATTAATCCTTAAAAATCAGAATTAACAAGTGGAAGTTAATGACTCCATGAGAATCAAGAAACAATAAAACAAAATCTAAAGAATGGAAAAATGAAGAAAATATGAAACATCTCACTGGAGAAACAACTTAGCTGGGGAGGAAAGGTTGAGGAGAGATAATTAAAAAATTATTGAAATACCTGAGGATCTTGATTAAAAAAAGAAAGGTTGGACATTATATTTCAAGTATTTTAAATTAAAATTTCCCTACTATCTTAGCTATTAATATATTAGAAAATAAAAGAGAAATTTAAAGAATCAGCCCGTTACCTCCTGAATGAGATTCCTAAATGTAAACTCTCACAAATATTATCGAAAAATTCCAGAACTCTAAGGTCAAAGAGAGAATATTTCAAGCAGTAGAAAGAAACAGTTATCAAAAATTGAAGAGCCACAGTCAGGCTCGTACAAGATTTTTTAACTTCCATGTTAGAATAGAATGTTTGGAACTAAGATTATAACCAAGAATAATCTACCCAACAAAGTATAATCTTTCTGGTGTAAAGATGGATATTTAATGAAATGGAGGATTTTCAAGCATTCCTAATGAAAATACCAGAGCTGAAGAGAAAACTTGACATTCAAACAGAAGATTCAAAAGAAACATAAAAAGGTAAACATGAAAAAATAATCACAAGGGACTCAATAAAGTTCAACTGTTTACATTCCTATATGGCAAGATGAAATGTAACTCCTACACACTTTATCATTGTTAGGGCAGTTAGAATGAGTTTACATAGATAAAGAGTATGGATGTAAATTGATTATGTTGGAATTATATCCTAAAAAAAATGAAGTTTTGAAAAAAGAGGATTACCCTAGGAGACCTAGTGGGGGAGAAGTAGAATGGAGAAAATTTTCTTATGTAAAAGATATACACAAGGAAGAACTTTTACAATGGAGTGGGTAATGCTTGAACCTTACTCTTATTGTGTTATGATTATAAAGTTTTCCTTTCCACAATTGGTTCAAGGAGGAGACTATACAGTTTGTATTCATAACTATGAATGTGAATGGAATTAGTTCACCCCATAAACAGAAACAGATCACAGAATGGATTACAAAACAGAACCCAACAATATGTTATTTATAAGAAACACACATGAAGCAAAAAGATACACAGAGTTAAAATAAAGAGCTTGAACAGAATTGAATATGCTTCAAATGAGGAAAAGACAGAGTTAGCAATCATGATCTCAGACAAAGCAAAAACCAAAAAAAAAAACTTAATTAAAAGAGATAATTAGGAGAACTACCGAATGCCAAAAGGTACCATAGACAATGAAGTAATGTCAATTTCAAAAATTTTTACACCAAGCTTTTCTGATAAAGATTTCATTTCTCAAATATATACTGAGAACAGAACTGAATCAAATTTGTAAAAATAAGAGCTATTCTCCAACTGATAAATGGTCAAAGAATATAAATAGGAAGTTTCAGAAGAAAGCAAAGCTATTTGTAATCATATGAAAAAATATTCAAAAAATTATTGATTAGTGAAAGAGAAATTAAAATAATTCTGTGGTATATCCTCATACCTATCAGAAATGACAAATGCTGGAGGGAATGAGGAAAAAGTTGTTATACTAATGGACTGCTAGTGGAGTAGTCAACTGGTCCAACCATTCTGGAAAACAGTTTGGAACTATGCCTAAAGTGCTATAAAACTATGCACAAATTTTGATCCAACAATATTCCAAAGAGATTTAAGAAAAAGGGAAAGGAACTATATATACAGAAATATTTATAGCAGTCCTTTTTGTCATGGCAAAGAACTGGCAATCTTGGGAATGGATACTCATTGCTTGGGGGATGACCAAACAAGTTGTGGCATATGCTTATGATGGAGTACTATTATACTATAAGAAATGAAGAGGGGCATGGTTTTAGAAAATCATGATACATGAACTGATGCAAAGTGAAGCAAGAACTGGGAGATCATTGTATACAGTAATAATGTTGTAATATGTTCAACTAAGAAAAACTTAGTTACACTTATCAATACAATTATCTAAGACAATTCCAAAGAACTCATATTGAAAAAAAACTACCTACCTCCAAAGAGAGAACTGATGAGTCCAAACTGAAGTATAATTTTCTTACTTTCTTTACTTTTCTTTCTTTAAAAAAATATGACTAATATACAAATGTGTTTTGCATAATTTCACAGATATAATTAATATCATGTTGCAAGTGGGTGTAGGAGAGTGAAAAATTGGGGACTCAATTTTTTAAAATATTAAGATAAATAACTAATTAATTAATTTTAATTTTAAACATTTTCCATGGTTTTCATGATTCTTGTTGTCTCCCTCCCATCTTCTTTCCCCCATTCTGGAGTCGATAAGCAATTTCACTGGGTTATACATATATTATCACTCAATGCCTATTTCCATATTATTCATTTTTGTAATAAAGTAATCTAAATTAAAATGTTTTTTTAAAAAGGCTTGATTGGTTTAGAAGACTAAAAGGTCAGGCTGTTGAAATAATTTCCTTCCTCCTGAGTACAATATAACCACAAGTTGCTCCATATGCTCTCTCTGTTGTCTGGCTGCTGGAAGATGATTGGGCAACTCTGACAAAGGATCTTTTCTCAGCTGTATCAACTTGAGATATCCTCAGTGCATTTCCTTGTTGAATATATTTCTCATAATATAGCTGAGTAAATTTTTTGTTAACTGCTAAATAAATATATCTCATTTTATTCCATATAGAACCTAAACAACCAGAGTATTGACTTGAGCCAGGCCCAACCCAAAACACCTAGGATGCTTCAGTTGGTTCAAGGGTCACTAAATAAGTCAGGATTCATACAAGGTCTAAAATTCAAGTTTGCTGACTCAACACTAGATATCAACTTCCACTGTTCTCCACTGCCTTTAAAACTTAAAAAAGATAAAAGAAAAAAAAACTTGGACATACAGTTCTCTGAGGAAGTTCTCTGAGAGCTAGAAGAAACTATCTTGTAGCCATAGGGTCTTATCAGCACTCTGGATAGTAGACTTCAGTCTTTTGACATGTTGTGTCCCATGGTCTTTTGGGATTTATTGGGGAATAAATTGACATAGTTTGTCTAGGAGTGGTGAGTAGTTGATTAGATTGTGAATGCAGAACTAGAAGTATATGGGGAGGGGCAAGGAAGGTACATGTGCAATACGTTAGTGACTCGTGAGGAGGTAGCAGGGGAATGAACTTTGTAGAATGTATTACTTGTGGAAAGTCTTTTAATTCTTCAGTACCCAGCTCATGTATACCCACCTCTTCCCCACTTTCCTAACCCAGCTAATTAAAATTTTTTCTTACACAACTTTGGTTCTCTCTTTTGCCCCTATTATAGTCAGACTTGTATAATACATATTTATGTGTATACCCTAGACCATCACTTCCACTCCAATGTTAAGTTCCTTAAGAGAAGGGACTGTGTTATTTTTTGGCTTTTATAGCAACAGTAGTCTTTCCCAAAGTGGGCACTTAAATTTTTGTTGAATTTGAATTTGTGAAGATGATACTATTTAAAATTCAAGGATAAGAGGAGGGTGCTTCTAACCCTGTGATGACGATTATATGACTCTTCAAGAGTTGGTAAGGCCAAGCTTGATTCAATCCCCTGGGGCCAACCTGGTTAAAAGCCTCTCCAAGTTTAGCTAGACTTGTCCTTGGATGACTGACATATAGGTCATTGCTAAGTTCATAATAGATGCTTTTCAAGTTGGATCCTTGATAGAACCTGCCAGAGCTTGAACTCCACTGGCCAAGCTTTTGAGAATTCCAAAACTTCTTATGCAGTGAGGGACCAGAATAAAACTTTAACAGAGGTGGATGCTTGATTGAATCTCCTAACAAATCCTAGCATTGTGCCAGGTGCATAGAATTTTAAGTTATGAGGGCCTTAGAGGTATTTTAGTCTAGCTGGTCATATAAGATAGGAATCTCCTTTCAGCATTCCTGACTGACCCTCAGTTCCACTTGAGATGCTCAAGGAAAGCCCATTTTCTTTGGGGGCAGTAGAATCAGAGGAGCTGGTTTAAAGTCTTGCTTTGGCAATTACTACCTGTGTGACCTTGAGTAAGTTTCTTACATTTTCTGGATCTCAGTTTCTTTCTTCATCAAAACAGGAGTTGGAAGTGGATGACCTAAAAGGCCTCTTTAAATTCTAAATGAATAATTTTGGATTCTTACTTGAATTGCCCTTATACTTGATACTATTCAGAAAGTACTTAGAATATTGTGATTTTCTTAGAGAGATGAGGAAAATTAATGTTGAGTTGTAATAATTTCTAAATGAAACCTAACTTAAACTTCAGGTTTTGAAGATCACATAAGTTTTCCAAATATATATGATTCATGTTGTCTCCCTCCCTTTTTCCATTCCTCCTCCCATGGTTGAAAAGCAATTCAATCTGAGTTATACATGTATTATTATGCAAAATGTATTTCCATATCATTCATTTTTGTAAGTGAAATAATCTTATAAAACTAAAATCCCAAATTACATGCCCAAAGAAACAGGTGATAAATCATATGTTTTCACCTGCATTTATATTCCAATAGTTCTTTCTCTGGAAGTGGATAACATTCTTTTTCATAAGTCCCACAGAATTGTCTTGAATCATTGTATTGCTGTTAGTAGCAAAGATTCAGTTACTATGTACATTGTTCTCCTGGTTCTATTTATTTCACTCTGCATCAGTTTGTATAGGTCTTTCTAGCTCTTTCTGAATTCACCCTGTATATCATTCCTTATAGCACAATAGTATTCCATCACCATCATATTCCACATTTTTTCACCCATTCCCCAATTGAGGGACATCTACATATATCTATATGTATATGTATCTATATGTATCATACATCTATATATCGCAGAGATATTTTTAACAACTTGAGATGAGAGTTCACTGAGCTTGGTATCATTGATCAGGCAGCTAAATGGCAGAGGGGACAGAGTGTCAGACCTGGAATCAAGAAGACTTATTTTCCTGTGTTCAAATCTGGCATCAGACACATACTACTTGTATGATCCTGGGAAAATACCTAAAACCTGCTTGTCTCAGTTTCTGCATCCATAAAATGAACTCGAGAAAGAAATGGCAAACCACTCCAATATTTACAACTGTAACTAATGTTATATTGGTTATATATATATATATATAACCATAAAACTCCTACTTATCTTCTGACCTTTCTAATTGCTCTGTTAAGATTAAAATTCTTTGCAGATTGTATCTTAATTTATAATTATCCATTAAGTAAATTAAAAGAGTGCATCAGAGAAAGAAAAGGCCTCTCATGACATTTGGCTAGCTGTTCTCTTACCAAACCTCCACCTACCTAGCTTTGGAGCCATTCCCAAGACATTTTCTTGCTCAAAATTCCTAGCCTAAGAGACTTCCTCCCTTTCTCCAAGACCTTTTTAAGCTATTTGTGATAACACTTTTCTGAATCCCTCTGCTTTGGTAGAGTTCAACCTCAGTCCTGATCAGAAGTCAGTCTTCTGGATGCCAGGAGTCAAGTGGAACAAGAGAGAAGTGTCTTCTGGTATCCCCCCATAGTGAGCATGTATCCCCCCTATCTTAAATCATTTATTGACAGATAAGCACCCTCTCTTTATTCTTAATTCAGTCAAAGGGTGGGATTGAACTGCAACCCAATTCAATCAGAGAATGGGCTATTTTCAAACTCAATATGGAATCTTCCCCTTTTAAACTTTTAAGTCAATCTTAGGGTACCAAGATAAAATGGGTATAGGCTAGGATTAAGTTTTCACAGTTCCTTATTGATATCATTTATCAATTCTTTATGTTTTAAAGATCATGCCTGTGTAATTTTTTATCTTTGTAACCACAATGCCTTGTTCCTAGGAAATGTTTTCTAAATCTTTGTTGAACTCAAGTGAATCAAACCAAGAGTATAGTCTTCTTTTAATAGGCTAAATATACCCAATTCCTTTTATTATTACTTGTGACATGATTTCTGGATCCCAGTTGATGTCTGAATACTACAGTTCATCAAAATGAAATTAAACATATATATATATATATATATATATATATATATATATATATTTATATAGCACCTACTATGTACTGCCCTGTGATAGGTACTACAATACAAAGACAATAATTAAATGACATCTGTCCCCAAGGAATTTATAGTCTATAAAGGGTTTTAGCAATTGGAGGATATCTAGATGTTCACAAGTATACAATTTGAAGAAAAAGAGAGAACTAATCATTAGGGTGATCAGGAAATACTTTCTATAGAGAATGGCACATGAGCTGAGTCTTAAAGGAAGCTGGGATTCCACAGGGAAGGAGTTATGATTTCCAAACCCAGGGGACCACTGATGCCAAAGCACAGAGGCAGATCAAGGAATACTGAGTTTGGGCAACATTAAGAAGAACATTTGGAACATTCTGCTAATATGTAGAATATATGAAGACAAATAATGTGAAATAAACCTGGAAAGGTAGACTTGAGTCAGATTATGAAAGATCTTAACTGCCAAGTAGAAAATTTTATCCTTTGGAAAATGAAGAGATACTGAAAGTTCTTAAGTAGAAAAATGATATGGTCAGGTAAACTTTAAGAAGATAATTTTGGTTATATGGATGATAGAACTGAAAGAGGACAGAGTAGAAGCCAAGAGTCCAAATAGGAGATTATTGTAGCAACTTAGGCCATAGACAAAAGCTTGAATCTAAAGGTAGTGGCAGTGTTAGTGGAGAGAAGGGTCAGATATGAAAATTTGTGGAGGTAGAATTGAAAAAAAATGGTTATTGAGTGGATACATAATTTGAAGGAAAAGTCAGAGTTAAGGATGATCTGAAGTCATGAACCTAGATTTCTGGGGGAATAATGATGTCTTGAACACAAATAAAGTGTGGAAAAGAGGTAGGGTTATTTTTTGAGAGTGTAGTGAGAGGTGAAAGCAAGTTTGGGGAAATAAGTTATGATTAGGGCCTATTGATTTTGATATGCCTAAAAAACATCATTCAGTTATTTTTTTAGTCATGTCCAATTCTTCATGACCTTTCCTTCATGACCTTCCTTCGGGTTTTCTTGGCAAAGAATCTACTAGATGGTTTATTATTTCTTTCTTCAGCTCATCTTACAGATGAGAAAATTGAGGCAAACAGGGTTAAGGAACATGAGTCTTCCTGATTCCAGGCCTGACACTATCCACTTCACCACTTAGCTGCCCTAAAAAAGATACAGGAGTGATATCCCATAGGCAATTGGTAATATCAGGACTGGAACTCATGAGGGAAATTAATTTTGGATATATAGAGATCAGGGAGTCATTTACATTGAGATGATAATTGAATTGAATTGAATTGAATCTTTACATTTTGAGGTGACAGAGTACAGAAAGAAAAGAGAAAGGACCTAGGACTTAGGGAAAACTAATCTAAACACAATTGAATATGTAGAACTAACTAAAATATTCAGATTTGATCTAGTCAAAGCAGAGTATGGTAGGATCATCACCTCTGCCTTTTGGATTAGGATCATAATCTAAGAGTTTTAGAAGAGATAATCTAGAACAATGGTGCCCATCCTTTGTGAGAATGAAAACTCTTTCAAGTGTCCCCTCTTCCATCCAATGTCATGAATAGTAATCTTCTTAGTTCCTGTCAAACAGGAAAATAATGACAAAAACTGTTATGAATTCAGTAATACTTTTAAGTAAAATGTAATTTGTTAATGATAACTTCTTTATACACTAAAAAAGGAATAAGACATACATTCAAGGCATATAATTTGTTCAGAAAAAAGTTATTGTTGTTGAGTTATTTTCATTCATTCATGACCCACTTGGGGTTTTCTTGGCAAAGATACTGGAATGGCTTGCCATTTATCTCTCCAGGTCATTTTTATAGATGAGGAAACTGAGACAAACAAGTGTAAGAGCCCAGGGTAATAAAGCTAGTAAATTTCTGAGGCCAGATTTGAAATCACATAGATGGGTCTTCCTGACTCAGCCTGGCACTCTATCTACTGCAGCATAGGTCATTTTAATTTTAATAAATTCATATACCCTTTGCTAAAACTTTGTAATCCACAGGGCTCTTTGACTCACAGATGTAAAACAGATGATCTCATCTAACCCCTTCATTTTGCAGTTGAGAAAGCAGGTACAACAAGTTGAATGATATGCCACTATACTTCAATTATATTACTCCATCTTAAGAATAACTCTTGAATCAGTCACACCCCACAGAATTGGCTTGTGTTCAACTAAAAATTCCAGCCAGCTCTTTTTGTCAAATCAGATTTGTTCCTTCCTCTAGTTGTGTAATTTTCATACCAAGATGTGAGATTTCATAGTTCTACCTGTTAAATTCAGCAGGAAGTCAATAAGTATTGAGTGGTTGACTTTCAGATTGTTTTTACCTTCCTTTATGTAATTGTATTACTTATTTCTTTTGGGTTTAACTGCCTAACTACATGACAAACCAATAATTTATGTGAATTTTGGAATTTTAGAGTTATGAAAATTTACTTAGAGATCACCCATAAGTCAATTAAGTAAAAATCAAAAGAAAGAAGTGACTTGTTTAAGGTAACATGAGGTAGTAGCAGATGTAGGACTAGCATCACGGTACTTGGATGTGCTAAAGGTCCAGAATAACCCTTTGTCCATCCTATCTGCCATGATTCCTGGAAAATATTCCTACCTTTCCCCACTTCATCCTTTTTAATCTTTCCTCTTTTCTCAGACTCTTATTAACAAATATTTCTTTTAGTAAATATTTTTTTCAGCTAGGTAGTGCAATGGATAGATCACCATAATCTGGAATTAGGAAGACCATCTTCCTGAGTTCAAATCTGACCTCAGATGCTTACTAGTTATGTGAACCAGGGTAAGTCACCCTGTTTGCCTCAGTTTCCTCATCTGTAAAATCACCCAGAGAAGGAAATGGAAAACCTTTCCAGTTTCTTTGCTTAGAAAACCACCGATGAGGTCATGAAGGTCATCCATAATTGAAAAGTAACAAGTGTGTTTTGCTAAAATTAGTGTCTGTGGTTCTAGGTTGGAGTAGGACATAGATAATAGTTCATTAGTACCACCAAGATACCGTATTTCTACTGCCAAAAAAGAATGATTTGGACCTCAAAAAACAAGTTGGAGCTATTTTATTTAACTGAATCTATAGGAGAGAACTAGGATTCAAGAATAATTATGGAAGTACTATATGAATTTTGTTTGGTGTGAAATATTTCTAACTTCAGGATAATTACTTATAGTATCCAAAACAAATGTTAGTGTAAACATGTTCTGACCAAGATATATACCTGAATTCATTTCACAAATCTGTTTGAGTTCTGTGTGTAAAAATTAAAGTTAATCTTTTAATAACAAAACTATTATATTTTGGAGATTTATTAATAATCAATTAGAAATAAAGGAATAAAAGGATTACAAAATAAAGATCACATGCCCATGGCTGATCAGCCAGTTCAGACACCCACCTTACCACCACCAAGCTCTCTAAAGAGAGACCCAAGAGGACTGCCCACTCACTAATATCCTCTGTCTACAGGAAATACATAATGATAGGAAGTTAATGGAATCCCAGGAAATGCAGTTCTTTTTTAGGGTAATAGATTTTCAATTATACATGTGGAATACCCAAGTTGTCCTACAAAGAGAGCCTACTGATAGCCAGAGCACTGAAAGGTAATCTGCATATGATAAATTCATTCTCACTTCCTGGCTATATGACCTTGGGCAAGTCATTTAATCCTGTTTGCCTAGCCCTTGTTCTTCTGTCTTATTGGTGTTATTAGGCTAGGAAGTGGGTTTTTTTTTTAAAGATAAATATCTCACTCTAAATTTCTAACTTTGTGTCCACAAGAGAATTTGAGGAGTTTTTTTCTGCTAGTTTCCAGGTCATTCCAGACTTCAGTTTATGAATTCTAATAAGGCAAAAGTAGTAAGAAAGAGGACTAGATTTACAATTAAGACCTTAGAGGGTATCTAGTCCAAGCCTTTCATTAAAAAAATACTTATTTTCTATCTTAATAACAATTCTAAGATAAAAGGGCAAGAGCTAGGCAATAAGGATGAAGTAACTTGCTCAGTTTCTGAGGCCAGATTTGAATATAAGTCCTCCTGACTCCAGATCTATCACTCTATTCATTGCGCTATATACCTGCAAACCTACTTCTCCCCTAAGCTTTTCATTTTACAGATAAGTAAATTAGGGCATAAGGAGGTCAAGAGACTCGTAAGTAGTATGAGAGGCAGGATTTGAATCCAGGTCTTCTGAGTCTCGAGTCAGCATTCTTTCCCCTGTACCATGTTGCCTCCCAACTTTGGGCAAATCATTCAGTCTTTCTTGGTTTTAGTTTCCTCATCTAAATCATAAAATAAGAAGACCAGACTAGATATTCTTGAAGATCCCTCCTAGTTGTGATTCCTATAAATCCATGCTTGATTTTATATTCTAATAAAAATCCAAGATTTTGAAATTTTGTTCAAGAAAGATCTTCAAGGAAAGAAGCTTGCTAACTCCTAAATCCAGAGAATGAACTGTTGCAGAAAGATGCCAGAAAACCTACACTAATCAAGAACCAGAATGAACTTTGGGTGTGGTTGATTGAACTAAAGGTTGATTGAAAATTTATTTTAATGTATACTCCTATGCCAAAAGGGGACTGACCCCTAATTGGTTTTTGTCAATATGCCCAGCAAACATTGGTTTTGCTGTCTCTCTTTCTTCTATTTCCCTCTTTTATCTGACTATTGTAGTTTCCTCTTAGAAGGTGAAATTAAGTATGCACCTGCAGTAAGAAAATTTGAAGGTGCAGGATAATTATGTTTAGTGATCAATTGGGGAGACTAGTCTCCCAATCATCATCATGGGGGATTGTGAACTTTAGATTACTACACCCTACTTAGATCTTAATTTATGGTGAAAATAAAATTGAAATATCCTGATTGAACAATGAAGATACTTAGTTCTTACTTTATAGTGAAGCTAGAACTTTAAGCTGTCTATTTTTAGATCTTACTACAAAAAGGTGTCAAGTAGCTATAAAGGGTAAATTAATCACAAAAAGGTTAAGTAACTAACAAAAGGTGAACTTAACAAAGTAGTGTTAAGTAACTCAAAAGATATAATCTGATCAAAGAAGATGAGAACTAAAGAATGGGCCTCTGATGTGATTGGTAGACGTGAAAATTTAGAGGAGGAGACACAAGAGTAAAAGGTCTATATATTTGGTGTCACTTCCTCTCTTTGGGACTTTTTGCAGCGGAGAGGTGGCTGGTGGCAGCGTGCTGGGCCTTTTGGCATCTTGGTGTGGCTATAGCTATTGTCCGATTCGGTGGTGAGTTTCTGGCTCGAGTTTTTCCTCCTTTACTTCCAAACTTTAACCTCTTAGAAGCCTCTAATCTCCTTCAGAGGCCTAGTGGCGGAGATCTTGAACTCTCCCTGGCTCAGGCCAAGCTAGCATGCTAACCATTTATGTCATAGTAGAAAGAATAGACTGGAATATAACAAATAACAAGAGAAAGTAAAATTCAAATAATTCATCTCAAAGACATCAGATTGGCAAAGATGAAAATGGCAGTTGCTGCATGGAGCTGTGGGAAGACAGGTGCGCTAATCCAATGTTGGAGGAGCTGTAACTTGTTCTAACAATTTTGGAAAACATTTTGGAGTTATTAAAAAAGAAAGCAATTAAACTCTACTTTTATCCAAGCCTGTTAGTAGGCTTATATACTGTATGATGTTAAAGATAGAAGGAAAGGTCACAGATGTACAGAAACATTTATAGAAGAACATTTTGTAAAAGCAAAGAACTGAAAATGAAGTAATTATTTTGGCATGCCCGTAGGGGATACATGAACAAATTATCTTATATGAATGTAAGGGGACATTATTGGGTAATAAGAAATTACAGATATGAAAAATTCAGAGAAAGTTGGGGAAACTTGTATAAACTGATAAACAGTGAAGTAAGTAGAAGCAGGAAAACAATATCCCTGAGGTCCATGATGATATAAAAGATAATGACACTGAAAGTCTTCAGAATAAATTAATGCAGTCAGTGATCACTGTGTACTTTAGATTTCAGAAGCCTGAGTGGAAGTGCGCTTCTTACCTTTTGTTAGAGAGGTGATGGACTAAAGGTGCAAAACGAGGCATACAGTTTTAGACTAAACCAAAGTTTTGATTTGTTTACTTACTTAAAGTTTGCTAACTCTGCTTGCTACTACTTGTTTGATTTGGACTGGGGAGGAGTCAATGGGAAGAGACGTAGTAATATATTTTAAAAAGTCGAGACATTAATAAAATAGTTTGTTTTTTTTTTAGGAGCCCTGGATTTGGAATCACAAATCCATGTTTGAGTACATAGTTTTTATTTAATAAGTGAATTGGGCAAATAATTTGATTTTCCTTAAGTTTAGTTTCCTACCCTGTAAAACAAAGGTTGCATTACTCCTGAAGGGGATTACTGTGAGGAAAGTGTTTTATGGAAATGCCATGGGCAAAATCCACCCTTGTTCATGACTCCAGGGTTTCCTGACAGGTGACAAATGATCAGTCAACAAAAATAACAAATAGAAGACAGCTTAATCATTACATCCATGGTATTGCTTTGCATCTGATAGCTGCTCCACCATGCCCAGGCTTGGTTTTTGTTTCTATACCTATTTTCTTGGCACTCAAATACACATAATCAAAGAGAGATAATTGGAAAAGTGATACATTAACTTTTAACAAATCACTTGATTAACATTATATATTTTTGTATTGTGATTAAAGACAGAATAAAGGTTGCACACAAGATAAATGATTTTGTCACAGGTGGCTTAATTTTCTCATTACTCTGTGAGAAGTTTTGAGCTTATAAACAATCAAGGAAAATTACTTATTGCTTTTAATAAAATGGAATAATTAATCAGCAGTTCTTAAAAGACAATTCAACAATCATTTCATTGAGGTTGAGGGGTACTGGGAACATAATTCAAATTTAGACTGGTAGTTTCTAGGGAATTTCTGAGTTACTGATTTGTGTAATCGAGTCACTGAGGCATACTGAAGCTTAATGTACTTGTACTTATTGTATGGGCCTCTACGATTGATTTGTAGGCTGACTTCATGAGAATAGGTTTCTGTGAGTGGGAAAGTTTTGGGCTTGGCCTGTAGCTGCAGTTTTGCTAGGAATTATGTACCTAAATAAAGGTTAACCCATTATAGTCTTTTGGGGATTGAGTTTAAGGGTCTGATCTTTTGGTGATGTTTTAGAGAATTAGGGTATAGGTGTTTTGCTCTTGCATTATTTCTTTTGAGACTAGGGGCAATAATAATCATGTCAATTCATAGGTAAAGGGCATTGATGAAAGAGGTCATGTAAAGGGAGTTTGGATGGGCAATCATATCTTGCCAAGGACCACTCTGTGGTCTCCTCAGCTACCACATGTGATTCTGTCAAGGCGTCGTGGTCTGATGGCTCCCAGCATGAAACAAAAAGACTATCCTCCCCCCAAAAAAAGAAGAAGAAAAATCTATTCACATGCGAAAAAGCAAACAAATAAACTTGCTCTTTGGTTATAGACTGCATACAGTGGTACATGAGCACCTAAAGTTGCAAGCAATTTCAGATATGAGCAGTCACAGATCTGGGTTTTTTGCTTTAGGTCAGGAGTGGATATTTGAATCAAGAGCTTCCACCCATGGGAGGAGCCCAAGGTGGATGAGATAATCAGTACAAGCGAGATTAGGGAAATGTTGAAAATTTTGGGGAAAATTAAACAGTTTATTGAAAAGATACACCTAGAAAAAGTTGCAACAGGTTGTGTGTTAGAGCTGTGTAAGTACACTTGTTTCACACACTATGAAAACATTCTGAAAGAGGAGAAGAAACAAACTTCCATGGACAGATTTTTGGTGAAATGGCCCAAGTGAAATCAAGGAAAGTGTAGCAAAACAGCCAACATTCAATGAAGAAAATGATGATAATTAAGTAAAGTAAAAAAAGTAATAATTAAGTTTAGCAATAAAGTTTCATATTATAAGTAATGTGTAAGGTCAATTTTGCATTTAAATGAAACTCTACCTGTTTAGATAGTAAGTTATGCTCAGCAATAGCACAAGAAATGAAAACCTTCTCCATCAGCATCTTCACCTGACCTTGAAGGTAAATAATATTTCATGAGCAAGTTTATTTTTTATATTCTTTCTTATTATGTATAAATATAATTATTTGTCATTTATAAAGTACATTTTGTACTTAAAAGCATATATGTAAAACAAAGAATTCATGTGGTTTGAAGGGGCTGAAATGGATTAATTGCATTTCCACTAATTTAAATGGAGAAATTCAGTTTGAAACATGAGCAAATTGAATTACAAACTTGGCCATGGAATGAATTAAACTTCTATGTCAAGATACCACTGTATTTAATCCTGACTCACCATCACATAAATGCATGTTAAGAAGACTCAAGAGAAGTTGTGACTGTTTCAATAAAAAAACAAACAAACAAAACATTAACTGGGTCAGTGAGGTCGCTCAGTGGACAGAGAACCAGGGCTGGAGATGAGAAGTTTTGGGTTCAAATTTTACTTCATATACTTCCTAGCTGTGTGAATCTAAGCAAGTCACTTAACCTGAATTGCCTACTACTCACCACTCTTCTTTCTCAGAAGATACTTATCAATTCTAAGAAAGAAGGTAAGAGTTTTAAAATATATACATTATTGGGGGAAACTGGGTGGCTCAGTGGATTGAGAGACAGGCCCAGAGATGGGAGGTCCTAGGTTCAAATGTGACCTCTGATACTTCCCAGCTGGGTGGTTTAATCCCTATTGTCTAGAGTCACTTAATCCCTATTGCCTAGATCAGTGATAGTGAATCTTTTAGAGAGGTAGGTGATATGAGAAATGTCCTCAGATGCATATGGAGAGGGAGAGGGGAGCAACCCAGTTCCATGTCCCTCCAACATTCTAGTAATGGACTCTGGCAAGCTCTGTTCTGGAGCAATGGTGGGTGTGCCCACAGAGAGGGCTCTGAGTGCCCCCTCTGGTATGTGTGCCATAGGTTTGCCACCATGGGCTCAGACCTTACAACTCTTCTGTCTTTGACCAATACACAGTATTAATTCTAAGATGGAAGGTAAGGGAAAAGAAAGGAAAGAAGGAAGGAAGGAAGGAAGGAAGGAAGGAAGGAAGGAAGGAAGGAAGGAAGGAAGGAAGGAAGGAAGGAAGGAAGGAAGGAAGGAAGGAAGGAGGAAGGAAGGAAGAAACACTCACCCAATGTTAAACAAGTTTTAAATGATTTTTAGGGCCTCTGACAGCAATTCAGGATTTTTTCTTTTTCATTTAAATTTATTTATTTGTTACATTAAAATACCCAGTTAGCTCCTCCCTTCTCCCTTTCTCCCATTAAAGAAGGCATCATTTGACAAAAAAGATCTATGTATACATAAAACTATGTCTTACTCATTTCTATTTATCCCTTATTTCTCTGACAGTGGACATTTACAAGTTATTCTCCAAATGATATTTCTGCTGTACATAATTGCTCTATTGATATGGAAGTACAACTAAGATACATTTCCTGCTAATAATGGATCATAGGCACAATAAATGAAGAAGAGAAAAACCAACAAATTATGGAAACAAATGCGCCTCACCTTTCTATGACAACAGTAATGACAGTCCTGGAATGCCATGCTTCAATTCCTAGAGTATTTGTGTGGGAAGATCATCAGGTATTTTATGAACTTTAATTAAACCTCAGAGAAATACCATAGGGTTGGTCAGTATATTCACTTATTAGATCAATGTGTCAAGTTCAAGAAATGTTTAGTTATAAATTGATGGTGACTTTATTGTCACCATCAGCAGCTGGTGTTCAGGTTTCTCAAGTCCTGTAATGACCGGTTTGATCACAGGCTAGCCAGTCCTCACACCCTTACAAGCAGTTGAATATTGTTTGGTTGTTTCAGGTCTAATGATGCCAATCAGAGTCACCCAGGGTTTAGCCGCAGTCAGTCAGCTCTGTGTCTGTTGGCCTCTTTTTGAAACAGTAGAAACAAAAGAACACAAAATCTCTAAGTCAGAGATCATTGGATCTCCACCAAGAAATTTTTTTAAATATCTGGGCAAAATTTGTTGGATATTACCTGGGAATGTGGATAATGTTTCTCAATAGAGGAAAACTGACCCCCTTAACACATTTCTTATTTTGTCTGTTCTTTGGTTTGAGTCTCATTTATTTAAATGCACATTAGTAATTTATATTGTTAGAACATGTTATAAATTATATTCTTGCAGTTTACTAATTCTCAAAAACTTATTTCTTTGAAAAAACATGGTACATTTTTTGGTATAACAAGCTAATGGAAATATGGCAATCCTCTTGAGAAAATATGAAAACAGACAAAAATCTCTATCAGATCTTGGGTAACTTGACTTTATCAGAACATAAGAACAGTCTTAATCTAGCCTATGTATTCTATCTCTGACAGTGACACTGAGGGGTGTTCTAAATTAAAGCAAGGTAGTCTTCTGTGAAATAAATTTCAAGGACCAGTGGTTAGCCCAAACATCATTAATTTCCCCTAATAAGCCATTATGTATCCTTTAAAAATGTATCTGAATTTTTTCTCATCTTATATATATTTCAGTTAATTTGTAGGAAGAGTCTCAAATTTATTGCCTTGGGGCAGCATTGTCCTTTATTTGTATATAAAAGTACTTAGTAAATTTCAAAGTGCTATAAAAATACAAAGTATAATTTCAATATTTTCCTTTAGTAGGCTTCAAATGGTTCAGCCACTTCTGAAATTTCAGGGTTTGTCACACAACTCCATGTTTCTTATCTATGCTCTTCATGATTTTAGGAATTTTAATTTTATCTCCCCTCTCTTACTTTTCATCTTCTACCCTCTGGTTTTTATTCCTCCCTCATACAGAATTATCTTTTTCTCTCCTTAAAAATTTTAATTACCTTTCCTTGGATCTTTTGTGTTTCTGTTAAATCTTTCTTGAGACATGAAAATCAGAGTTTAACACATTAGTTCAAGAAGCAACAATCTAAGTGTACTGTGGTAGATGAATGCTTTCTATTTTAATTGGAACACTTTGCTGGTAATGTCTAGACTATGCATGTACTAGGCATTAAAAGAAGGAAATCTACAAAGATGTATAAAACACAGGCTCTGCTCTCAAGGAACTAATAAGGGCTCTAATGGGAGAAATAAAACTTAAAAAAAAAGTTGTAATGCAGAATGCTGAGTGCTATAGAGAAATATAAATAAAAAGCTAGGACAGTTCAGCTGTCTCCCATCCAGGGGGCATCAGGGAAAGCACCAAGGAAGAAATGAAATATGAGTTGGGTCTTGAAGAAGGAGTAGAATTTTGACTTGCAAAGCTGTGAGGGAGAGCATTCCTGACCTAGATTATAGCTTAAGTAAAGACGCAGAGGACGGAAAAAAGTACTCCAGTCTGGCTAACACATCTGGTATGTGAAGTGAGTCAGTGTAAGAGGTATTAGGAGAAGAAAGGTGTAAAGATGAAAATGGAAAGGTAGTGTAGCAGGCACATTGTTAAAAACCTTGAATGATAGGCTAAAAGGAATGTAAATTTTGTTTTTTGAGGCAGTGCCCTAAGCTAATATATTTAGAATGCAGTCTATTGGATCCTTGTTCCTTTACAAGATTTTAAAATGGAAATGGAGAATCCTTCAACTTAGAAGAATTGTTGTTCACTTGCTTTAGGCCTATTCAACTCTTAGTGACTCCGTTTGGAGTTTTCTTGGCAAAGATCCCAGAGTTGATGGCTATTTCTTTTTCTAGTTCATTTTACAGAGGAGGAAACTGAAGCAAACAGGGTCACATAGCTAGTAAATATCTGAGGGCAGATTTGAACTCACAAAGATGTATCTTCCTGACTCCTGGCCAGATATTCTATCCATTATATCACATAGCTGCCCCTCTCTGGATTTACTTTGTTACTTTGCATTTATTTATCTGGGTTCTGCTTCTTTTGGTAACCCCAGAGCTTAGTACAGTGCCTGACACATTGCAGGCTCTTAATCAATGTTTATTGATTGACTTCCCAGAGTTGCTGTAAAGATCAAAATGAAATAATATTTGTAGAGCATTTAGCACAGTGCCTGGTGCATGTAATCCGTGATGGAGTAAGTATGGTATAATCTACTACCGTGGCTATTGTCCTCATGTCTTCTTCCCCCTGAGCAGAGTATCACTACTCTCTGTTGCCATGGCAATTGAACATCTCTCACACACAATTAAATGGACCATATCCTAATAAACTGTAGAAATGGCTGATTGACAAACATGGAAGTCATTTCTGAATTTTTGTGTCTTTGGATAAACATTGAATTAGAAGCACTGATAAATTTAAGAAGATATATATTTATGTCAGTTCCAAAATAACCTTTTCAAATAAGCTATTGGAACTAAAAAATGGGAAATGGGTAAAGGAAAAAACTATCTGTTGAGATTATTATAATTTCTTAGAGAATTTTTAACAAAACAAAGTATAATTATAATAGTACAATAACAGTTTACCTAGTGCATATCGATATAAAAATTGTAAATAAAATACTAGCAAGGAGATTTTAGTAATATATTATAAAGGGCATATACTATGTCTAGGCTAGATTTACACTTCAATTGCAGGGCTGGTTCAGTATCAGGAAAACTATTATTAAAACTGACCGTGTTAACAGCAAAAAAACAATAAAAATCACATGTTTATTTCAATAGATTAAAGAAAAACTCAATAAAATGTAAACCATTCTTGTGTATCTTTTATTCTAATGAAGCTTTCCTTAAAATGAATTGATTATAGAAGTAAACTAAGACTGCCTAGAAGCAGTGAGAGTCCAATTGAGGTTGTGTAACCTAAGTTTGTGATAAATCTGGTCAGAACAATTGTGTTTTTCTCTACCTTCACTCAGCTGCATAGACATAAGAAAAAAGGTGGCAAGTAGGCAAATATGGCTGAACCATAGAGTGTATTGAGGGAAGTGATGCATTAAAATGCTAGAAATAGGGGCAGGTAGATGGTTTAGGAGATTGAGAACCAGACCTAGAGACAGTAGGTCCTGGGTTCAAATCTAAATTCAGATACTTCCTAACTGTGTGGCCCTGGGCAAGACACTTAATCCCAATTGCCCAGCCCTTACTTTTTTTCTACTTTGGAAATAATACTTGGTGTTGATTCTGAGCTGAAAGTTAAGGGTTTTATAACAAAATAAAATGCTAAAAATATAGGAAGGGACTATGTTGTAAAGAATTAATATACAATATAAAATAAAAATAAAAATGCATAAAGAATTTATATTTAAAAGGAGTTTATATTTAATTTTAGAGGTCATGGGGAGCCACTTATAGTTTAAGTGTGTCTGTCAGGGATTGACAGAGGAGGAGGTGACCTGAACAGACCTATATTTAGGAAGCTCAAGTTGGTAGCTGTAAGGAGAATACATTTCTTCTAGTCATCATAGATGTCAAGTTTCTTTCCAAGTTTTGGGATTTGTTTTTTTTCTCAGTTGTCTCAACTACCTCTTTACTAGTTACATCAAAAGGACTCTTACTGCTTTAAAGAAAGAACCTCTGGTCTGTGGTAATCTCTGGACTTCTGTTTGTTTTCAGTCTAGGAAGCTGTGTTTCTGTCTACCATAATTTTCTTCCTAATCCTTAGGAGCCTTTCCTATAAACTACTAATTAATATAAAAGTATTAATGTTTCCCATTGCAGAAAAATGCCCAATTATTTTTACTTTTTATTTCCTGTTTGTTTCTTTACTTTAAAATTTGTTTTATTCTTAATTTAAACTCCAAATAAAATACATGTGTCCATATACTTAATAGAAGAGAAAAAGGATTATATAAGAACCTGCAAATATCAATTATGTACATCTTATTTTATTTAAAAATATGTAATAACTTCATCTGGAACTTTCAAAGTTGCCCTGCTTTTTTATGATTCTTTCTAACATGATATCTTCTGAGGTAATTAAAAAAATATGTTTCAATGATCTTTTTTTCTTTCTTTTATTGGGAGAAGTTGAGCTATCTAAGGGCTAGGTCCTTCTCTCCTTCTGATTTCTTCCCTTCTTTAAAAAAAATTATGTATTGTAATTTCTCTTTCGTTCCTACCAGTGACTTTTCCAAAAAGCCTCAAGATTTCCCTACATTTAAAATTTATTCACAAAGTAACTGTCTTCAGTAGATCCTAAGTGGATACTAACTTGGGGAGCCATTTTTAGTTCTAAGCTTCTAGAATGATTCTTTTGGGAGATGAAGTTTAGTAAGAGGGTGGATCTTCTCAGAGAATCACTAAGATGAAGTCAGGGAGCCTTTTCATCAAAACAAGTTAAGTTTCATGTTCCTATCTTAAGTTCCATTTCCCTGAAACCATGGTATGACAAAGAATAAGTTGATAAGCTGTTCCTATATTTGGTTGTAAGATATGCTAATGGTAGAATTGAAGTTGCTTTTGCTTTTGATTGGTTAAAACTCATATGAATAATTAGGGTAATGAAGCATCGTAAATTGTACATTCTGATTAGCTAGATCTCCCAACTAGATTGTAACCAGCCAATGGGGAATGAAAGGAGGAGACTGATTTGCATTAGGAACTAGTATAAAAGGATCCTTCATGCTCCTTTACTATGTACTTGCTTGCTGGCTGTAACACTGGTAACATTGGCTTGTGAGTGGAGGTTAAAATAAAGTAGCCTTTGCCAAATTAACACCGAGTCTAAGATTCTCTTGAATAGGTGGTCATTCCTATCAGTCTTGAGTATTTATTGAAATGAATTAGTATTAACTCAGGGACAATAATAAACCTAATTTCATTGATCCCCCTTGGACCTACCAACCTTTAAAAAAACATTATCATCCTTTTCAAAACTTTGTTTCAAATAATGGCAGAAAGAGTTGGCTTGAGTAGCTCAATCTATTAATTTTATGCACATATTGCTTAGAAAACACTGTGAGAACTTTTTGCCTTTCTTAGCTATGTGGTGCAGTGGATTAAGTTGCTGGGAGTGTAGGCAGTCAGGAAGACGTGGGTTCAACTAAGGCTTCAGACACAACCAGTTGTGTGACTTTGAGCTACTCACTTAACCTATTTACTTCAGTTTCCTCAACTGTAAAAATTGGGAATAAAAATAGCACTCCCTCACAGAGTTGTTGTGAAGATTAAATGAGACAATACTTATGAAGCATTTGGCACCAAGCTTGGAACATAGTAGGTGTTATTTTGATTTGAATTGACATCATCATCCTCATCCTCACCATGAATGTCCCCTAAATTCTCATTGAAGAGTGCTTGGCATAGATAACTGGACTTGAGTCAAGAAGAACTAGATTCTAGTAATCCATCTCTGACACATATTGACTCTTTGACTGGGAAAGTCAACTTTTCAGCACATCAGATAATTCTCATACTGCCAGTTTTACTAGAGGGACTAATTCGCATTTGTGGAGGGAGTTTCTTTGCTGGGAGTTTCCTGCCAATGAAATCACAGATCTAGTCCTCCACCTCCTGTGCTCATTAATGCTAAAATTAACTAAGGCATTTTAGACACTTGTAGTCATACCCTTTGTTCTTGGGTCTGGACTTTCAAGTCTATATATTAAAGAAATATTTCTGAGCCAGGGCCTTAGCTTTGTTTACTAGCCTCCTATTTTAATTTCCTTGGGTCAAATCATAAGAACAGCAGGGTAACCTGCCACAGGTGGCATAGGTGAAAACCTATTGCTATTTTCTCCTTTGTTTTTTGAACAATAACAGACTTCCCTGATGATGACCACATTCTTTAAAACCTTGGTTATGACTCACAGTTTTTGGCATTCTGGTTTCTAAGTCACTGGACAATGTGATGAAGAAAAGGTGCATTAACATTTAAGTAAGGAGATGGTTGCTGATGTATTGGCAAAGTCTTTGTTAATTCCTGGCTTGCTGCTGAATTTTTTTCTGCCTAAGAACTTTGCTCTTTGCCCTCTGTGAGACAGGCCCACTTGTTTATAGTTTGTGTATTTTTGCTTCTAGAAATAATTTAATTCCCTCCTTGAGGTCTGGGAGAAGAAAGCTCTTGAGAAAGTTATCAGGAGTAGAATCATAAATTTCTTAGGTTCTATAAGAGAGAATGTGGTTGTTATCACTGAATTACCTGTGAGGCTAATTTAAGACTCTACCTACTCCATCTATATCTTCTTAATCCTTTTTCTTTTTATTCTCCACTTTTCTTGCTTTGATGTCTGCCCTTCCAGTTTAATGGTGGATTAGGCATCATCATTATTATATAAAATAAATCTATATTCTTTATATAAATAATAGTAATGATGCTAAATGTATTGAATACATATTATATTTATAGTCTATAAGTATGTATTATGTAATATAATTCATGCTGAATAATTTTACATAGTATACAATATAGATCATATATATTATAATTTTACATATGAGAAACAATATTATATTTTGATAATATAATATAAAATAATTCTAACAAATTTGTTGGCCAACCAATACTTTTTTTAGAATATGTGGTCAGTAGAGAAGTTCATTACATTTGATTGTGCCACAGTGTGTCTCTCTCTGTGTACAATGCTCTCCTTGTTCTGCTCCTCTCACTCTGCATCAATTCGTGGAGGTCATTCCAGTTCCCATGGAATTCCTTTGAGCACAATATATACCACAATTTGTTCAGCTATTCCCCAATTGAAGGGCATCCCCTCATTTTCCAATTTTTTGCCACCACAAAGCACAGCTATGAATATTCTTGTACAAGTCTTTTTCCTTATTATCTCTTTGGGGTATAAACCCAGCAGTGCTATGGCTGGATCAAAGGGCAGACAGTCTTTTAGCGCCCTTTGGGCATAGTTCCAAATTGCCCTCCAGAATGGTTGGATCAATTCACAACTCCACCAGCATTGCATTAATGTCACAATTTTGCCACATCCCCTCCAGCATTCATTACTTTCTGTTGCTGTCATGTTAGCCAGTCTGCTAGGTTTGAAGTGATACCTCATAGTTGTTTTGATTTGCATTTCTCTAATTATAAGAGATTTAGATCACTTTTTCATGTGTTTATTGATAGTTTTGGTTTCTTTATCTGAAAATTGCCTATTAATGTCCCTTGCCCACTTATCAATTGGGGAATGGCTTGATTTTTTTGTACAATTAATTTACCTCCTTATAGATTTGAGTAATTAGACCTTTGTCAGAGGTTTTTGTTATAAAGATTTTTTTTCCCCAATTTGTGGCTTCCCTTCTAATTTGGATTGCATTGGTTTTGTTTGTATAAACCCTTTTTAATTTAATGAAATGAAAACTATTTATTTTACATTTTGTAATATTTTATAACTCTTGCTTGGTCTTAAAATCTTTCCTTTCCCATAGTTCTGACAGATAAACTATTTTTTGTTCACCTAATTTACTTATAGTTTCCTTCTTTATATTCAATTCTGAGGGACTTATGAGAAAGAACACTATCCCCATCCAGAGAAAGAACTGTGGGAGTAGAAACACAGAAGAAAAATAACTGCTTGATCACATGGGTTGATGGGGATAGGATTGTGGATGTAGACTCCAAATGATCACCCTAATGCAACTAATAATAATATGAAAATAGGTCTTGATCAATGACACATGTAAAACCCAGTGGAATTGCATGTTGGCTATGGGGGGGGGGGGTTGGAGGCGAGAAGAGAAAGAATATGAATCATGGAATCATGGAAAAATATTCTAAATTAATGAATTAAATAAAAAAAATTTTAAGACTAAAACAAATAAATAAAATAGAATATGTGGTCAGACTCTCAATTTATACTCCCAGTTCTTATGCCCACTGGTAAATTAGGTTCCCAAAGTGAGTAAGGCTAGCATCTCCCTCCAAATCAGATGAGTATCCCCTATGAGTCATGGGTGATTTTCCAATGCTGTAAATGCAATAGGCCCTCATCCCCAATATCAATCACTAGTGACTATGCTCTAATATCTTTTTGCCAATTAATATCAGTGAGCCCTTTACAAAGGAATATTGACTGAGAAGATATAGCAAGAACATAATTTATTAAAATTTCTTCCCAATATCTGAGTAAACTATCTTCTACACAACTTCAGCCCCTATTTACTCCACCAAGTACTTTCTAAATGGGCATATCTTAACAGAGATGTCAGCATCTTTGCCCTCATTGGGCAGGATCAGGCTTCTGCTTTCTTCTTTAGGACCTTACTTATTCTCAGCCTCCAGGTTTTCCTGATACTAAGTTTAGCTCCTGGAATTCTAGTACTCGTTCTTCTGGCCTTTTAAAGCTCACAAGGTTGTATCCATTTCCAAATCTCCTTTCTCCCAAAGCAGGAATGAATAGATGCAACAAATACAGAAGCAACTCTGTATTCATGAGCCACATTGGTGTGATCTGAGTGGCGAGACAAGGATTTGAGGCTTCTCTGCCCATGAAGGGGTTCCAGCAGTCTTTAGTGCCTCTACAGCAGAATATAGCCAGGTAGGAAAGAAGAAATCCTGAGTCTGGTCAGTGCCTTTTGAATGCATTCTCAATT
This sequence comes from Monodelphis domestica, assembly GCF_027887165.1. Taxonomy (NCBI): domain Eukaryota; kingdom Metazoa; phylum Chordata; class Mammalia; order Didelphimorphia; family Didelphidae; genus Monodelphis; species Monodelphis domestica. The sequence continues at coordinate 209,685,148 of NC_077230.1, forward strand.
CTGGCTTGATAACCAGCTGAAAGTCCCCTTTTTATCATGTGATAAGCAAGCCAAAAATAATACTTATTTATGTACTGAATGAGGATTAGAATATTACTATGTAAGCATGCTTAGAATTGGGCTTTTTCTAGTAAAACAATTGCCCTGATCCTTTTTTTTTTTTGGTGGGCCATTTGTGCTGGTTCAGACCTTAAAGACTTGGCATTTTGGAAGACTCAGAAAATTGTGGATAGTCTCTTGGATTTCTGCCACTGTTGCCCCCACATATGGGGGAGGGGGGTGAGAATTGAGGACTGATATATAAAAACTAAGTTAGAGATTAGCCACTAAGCATGTAGAGATACCCATTCATAGACATTAAATGGAGTGACTCCATCTTCTGGGCTCTTCTTTCCTGTCCCCAGAATATATAGCATGGAGCTGTCTTTCTGGGAATCCCATGAATGATAGGCTCTTTCCCCAACCCCCATGCCTAGCAGAAATGGCCACTGCTTGCTGTTGATAGTTTGAACTGGATCTTAGCTAGGCAAGTGCGGTGACTTTATAAGATCTATCAGATTTTGCTATTTGTGTCTCTGGGGCACTTACTTTTCTTTTCAAACACATCAATCTCTGACTATGTGCAAGGGATAAAATCCATTCCTCTTAAGGTGAATTGATATCATGAAATCCTATTTCCATTCATTTTAATGGTTAAAATTATAGACTGTTACTGGATCCTTCCATACCATTCCTTTTCTTTAAAGCAATTGTGTCCATATAATAAACACTTAAATTTAGTTAATGACATTTACTGAAAGGAGAAAAAGTGTGGGTATTGAGCTATCTAGAAGAGGGAAGTAGAGTGGGTCCAATGCCATGGGTGACATATGGAAAAAAATAAAGTGAAAATTGAATGAATAATAGAATGAATAAATCACAATGCAGTCTTCTTGTTGTTTATGTATTATCAGACAGAATAGATGGCAGCAGAGTGGACAAATGGAGGTAATTGATAAGTATATCTTCTTCCTACATAATATAGCATATTCCTCTACCTATGTATTCCTGTCATACTTGTCAAATGGAGAAATTTATCTGTAATGAAAAAGTAGTTCATGTGGTAAAAAATAGGTATAATTTGTTTTGCCCATTAAAGTGAAAATCCAAAGCAAGTATCCATATAGCAACAGATGGGTAAAATTACTCTCTTAAATATATTCTCTAGATGAAGCATGTGCTGTAATTTAATTTTTAAATGTTAAAAAATGTTTTCCCTGCAGGAATTGTTAAAATTTATGGGGAAAATGTTGTCATTTTGAAAAAAATTTAACAGAGAGCTGTGTAAAACTTTAGGAGAGTACTAGTGATAAAAATTCATCTGAATTAATTTTATTGTTCATATATAAGTAGTGTTGAATGTTATAATCAAATAAAGTTTTCAGGGATGAATGATATGCTTAATAGAGATTTTGTTTACCTTGTGAAGTAGAATAATCAAGGAAGTCTCTGGTTTGCTGATATGAGGTGCCTCCAGTTAATAGATGAATTAAAAAAAAAAAACTTTTATTAAGTACTTAGCTTCGTGCCAGATTCTATAATAAGTCCTACAGATACAAATGCTATATAACTCTACTCCAAAAGAGTTCATTTTCTAATGGTGAGAGTATATATATCCCCCATATAAAAGATGTTTTGGATCTTTTGGATTGTGAACCTTAAAAATTCTCAGACCCTACTTCATAAGGTTTGGTTAAGACCATTCCCCATTTTAAACAATGAAGGAACTTAGATCAGGAATGTGAGACCTCTACTCTATCCCTACTTAAGCCTGCTTTAGGGGAAGAAACTCCTTGCTGAACAAAGAAAAATACTTAAACCCAAAAGTTCTTAAGCTGTGCCTATTTTTAGATCTAATACAAAAGGGTGCTAAGTACCTATAAAGGTCAGGCAACTTGTGAATTTACAAGGAGCAAAGAGGTGAGAACTTACTCAGAGGTTTTCAGGTGTGAACTTAATAAAAAATTTAAGCCTTCTTAGGTGTGAATTAAGAATAATCTGTCCTTTGAAAAACATCTACTGTGATTGGTAGATGTGAGAACTTAGGGGAGGTGACATAGGAGAAAATTCCCTTTAAAAGGAGGCCTCAGGAGAGACAGGGGGATTGCATTGAGCTGGTGGAGTCAGCTGAGATGGAGCTGGCCTGGTGTCTTTGAACACTAGAATCCTTGCTTGGACAAATCTTGTGGTGAGTGGATAAGGACTGACTGATCTTTCTCTTAGGGCTTGGGCCTGGGTTGGCCAGGGCTGGCCTGGGCCGGCCTTTTTCTCATTATTTCCTTTTTTCTCTCTTTCTCTAATTCCTCATTTGTATTAATAAATCTCTGTAATTAACAATTAAGTAATTAATTATACATTATATTTATAACATAATAATATAATATTATAAAATACCAATAATTAATTAATTAAATGAATAATTAATTAATGATATCTATTAATAAATCTCTATAAAACCCAGCTGACTTGGGTATATTTAATAATTGGGAATTTTTCCCTGGCGACTACTTTATTTTTAATATAAAAAACATATCTTTGCGGTCACAATTTAAGCAAACACTATGTTAACTACTACAGTTTAGGTCTTCCACTATTTTAATCACTACAGGATCCAGAGGATCATAGGAATGGTGAATGAGAAAATAAGGCAGTCAAATGATATATCCTTTCCAGAAATAATGGTAGGGTTGATCTAATTACAGGTTTCAGAGCAAGAAGTGAGGGAATTGGGGGGTTGAGGGGAAGAACATGTACACAATATTGGAGAATGTCAGGGGCCTGGTTCTGTCTAGAGCTGCCTAGGACATTGATTAGGATAGCTTGACCCCAGAACATAAGTTCCAACCCTCCTCCAGGGCTTGGTCTCTAGAGGTTCTATTGAAGGGTCCAGAAGCAATAGATGACAGGTCAGAAAATTGAGCCATACATACACTCTGGCCCCTTGCATGTGCCTTTGTGAAATGATATATTAATTCTTTAATTTTGATTACTATGACTAGAGGTTTTATGTTAAAGATGGTGGATGGTTGGAAGAAGCTTCCTAATTTGTGGTCTATATGAGGAAAAACTTCTGCCTCTTTTGTGATATATCCCTCATTTGTTCTTCTGTGGGAGGACAAAAATCTCTCCTTCCCCTCCAGTAATAACAGTAGCTACAAGATCATGGCAGCAGGAAGCATGTGCTTGCCCGACATTCAGAAGTCTTGAATTGGCTTCCATTTTCTGTTTAAACATAGGCCAGCTAATAGATATCCTGAGAGATGATCATTTCTACCCTTGGCAGAAACTGCATAAGTTCAAGAGTTTGAGCATTCTGGAGTTGAGCTCCAGTTGTCTATTTTAAAATAATTTCCTTAACTACACAACACTTAAAAGAGAAGACAGCCAATGGAAGAACAAAAAATTGTATAAAAATCATCCCATTTTCAGATTGGCCAGGAGATCCAGAGTTTGTTCAGGTAGTGCAGGTTGAAGATTGTGGGTTTTAAAATTAATATTCAATAAGTATTATACTTTAAAAGTTTTATTAATAATAACTAAAGTAAAAGGAAGTATCTGAACTCAGCCCAGTCACAAGTGAAAGAGTGTGTGGGAGGAGTTACAGCCCACTTAAATACCATCCTGCGAAAAAACAAACAAACCCAAGGACAGCAGGAAAAGGGAAAAAGATTCTAGGTAATACAGAAAGGAACTTTGGGTAATGTAGTTTTAGGGGTTCAAGAATTTCTAACTATACAAGATTAATCTGTTCTGTAGTCCCACAGAGTTGTCTTTATCTCCTAGGAAAGAACAAGTACAATGGAATTATTATTTTTGTGTTTCTGTATTTGTTGATGTGTGATAATGAATCATCTGTGTTTTAAGCACTTTCTATAGTGGATGGAAAAAACTAATAATGAATGACTTGTACTTGATATTCATATTGTATATTGAATAGCTTACCTCAGAGACCCTGATACTCAGATTTTAGTAACACCTCAGACAAGAATCATACTCTGTTTTAGAGATTTTCCCCAGAATTCTACTCTGGGTAGGGGCAGATCCAGAAAGTAAATTTGGTCCTATCTCTTTGGAATTAGGTGACCCCAGGACAAATCCAGTAAGTAGTATAATTGTTATTCAAATTTAAGTCCTCTAATTCCAAATCCAAAACTTTTTCAACCACATCATACTTCCTCTGATGATAATCTTGCATCTGACTTCCCAACAAGTGACATTTCCTGACTAGGTCTAAACTAAGGCTTCCCATGCTTCCCTCTATCTTCTTTTGTCATCCTGTTTCAAAATTCCCTACTTGATAGGTCTTTTGGCATCACATGTAATTAGTCTCTGTTATCCAGTCCTGACTCAGAAGGATTAACCCATGTAATCTTGGGTACCCAAGAAATGGATGGCTAACCTAGGAAATCATAGCACTTTTGAGAATGAAGTAGAAGGATTCTGACAGAAAGAAGGAGAAAGATGAAGGAATGGGGGTGAAAGTAGAGATCAAATTTATTTTATTAGAATATACTGGGTTTCCTCTGTTAGTCCCTCTTCTCTCCTACTAGTTGGAGGGGGGGAAAGGAACTGAATGAGGGAACTAATAGGAAGAGATATTGTACTCAGTTATTATGAATTCCAAGTCCTAGGTCTGTCACAGGAAGCTAGTAACTATCGATGAACCCCCTTCTATCTTCAATGCGTCCTGGAGAAGGTACCTAGCAGCCTGGTCTTAAGCCTGCTGTAAAACTTGCTCACTATATTATAAATTCACCTGATAAGATACAGGGAGAGTGCTTGAAGACTGAAAAGAGAGCAAGCAATAAGTATGAAAGGGACTTAAATTCTTATATATTCAATCATTTTGAAGCAATACCCTCCCTACTTTGTCCTTGCCATATTATTTGAGTAGTCTGCTTGATTCCACATTCTCTGTGAACCTCAATGGATGCAGAGGGAAGTCATAAGGAGAAGGCAGATATGAGATGAGGGACTTTCTTTAAGCTTCTCCAGGCCAGAACTGGAGATAATCCACAGGCAAACTGTTTAACCTGGTCATCACTTTTATCTGTCTTGGTCTAATTTCTCATTTGTGATTAAGTCTCCATGAGTATACATTTAATTTATCATTTCTTAAGACTTTCTTTGACCCACCTTTCTCAAAAAGGCTTTTTAAAATAATTGAGATTATCCTTTAATAAAATTAATTTTGGTTCCTAATAATTTATTAAATCAAATATTAACAACTTTCCCCCTATCATTTCCTATTTTCCTATACAGTCCACTGTATGTCACATAGTATGAACATCTAGAGGTGTGTCTCAGAATGGAAAGGGTTGAGAAATACTGACTGTCATTCTTGCTGGCTCTCTTGGGTAATTAGTCTCACTGTGTACTCTGTCAAATTCAGAATCCTTTGGAATATCAATTTCTTGGCTTCCATATGCATGGTTCTATTTAGACAAAATTTCATAAAAGCTGCCTAGCAAACATCCTAAAGTGTTAAGAAAAGCAAGACCTATGGATTGACCTCATCTTTACTCTGGTCCCTCTTACTTTCTGGAATCTGCTCATCCCTGGGCCAATCTACAACCTTCCCAAAGATGGAGCAGGCATGCAATTTCAGCATGTAGGGGATAAATTCACCAACTGTCAAGTGATTTTGATAGAGGTCTGGTCAAACTAGTTAGCTACAAATGTGCTTGGTTTTTGTTTGTTTGGAGGAAATTTCCTAAACCAAAATCACAGGTCCAGTTCCTATCCCCATCAAGACAGTCTGGGATTAGGACAAGTGTAACTTTCCTTCTTTAACTAGACTTGTTCCTGAGTAGGTCTCAGTTCACCTGCCCCATGCGTAGTTAATTGATAAATTTCTTTCTGGTCTTTGCCTTGTATGGGAAGACTTAAAATTCTCTTGTTTCAGGGGCTACACTTGTATCTCTATTCTAGGTGTAATGATGGAAGAATCCCAGACTTCTACCCATAGTCCTCCAACTAAAGAAGCCCCAAGGAACTGTTCATTGAATTTCACCAAGAAAGGGTAGTATCATCAGGAAAGAGACAGAGATGGAGAGGTTTCTGTAACAAAGGAATTCCTTAAGGTAGTGCTACTCCCCTCCTCTAGAGTTATGGAGGACCTGTCTCATTATTTTGGAGATTATTGTCAATTAAGTGCTTACTCTGATAAAACTTAAATGATGTGACTGGAGAGCTATCATGAAAACAGGTCAGGAACACATTGAATAAAGGCTGGAGGTAAATAATGTCTGATCCCTGGGACAGAATGACTGTGAGCCTCATTGTAAGGGAAGGTGAGAAGGATGAGAAGTGGTTATGGTTCCCAAAGGAATGTAAATACTTCTCAAAGTCACAAGCCTGGAGAGAAACATCCTAGGTGATTGGATTTTTGCCAGAATTCAGTCTTAGCTTTATGGAACATACTGGTAAAAATCTAGAGACTGAACAAACACTAAAGCCAGCATCAATACAGGGGTCTTGCACAGACTACCTTAGCATGTATTAAAAAGGTTGGGAGAAGCCATGTAAAATGAGGCAACCTAGCTTCTTTAGTTTGAGGTGGGGTAATGTGGGCATGGAATACCTTGACAGCTGCTCTGATTGTGGATTGGTTCTGTTTAACGGTTTTCTTTATCAAAGGTTTATTGTGGTATGAGGGAAAAGGGGAAGAATAAATGGAATATATGGAAAAACAAAAATGAAAAAGTATTTAAAAAAACCCTAGAGAGACTTCCGGGTAATCATGGCTGCAATCTAGACGCCACATGCTTCCTCTCCCCAGCACCGAACGAAATAGACTACATCAAAGGAGCATAAAATCACCTTTGGAGGAACAGAAGGACTCCCCAGTACCCCACAGAGGCAAAGGTACGTGGGGCTTGAACATTTCCACACTAAAATAAGAAGGAAAAGCTTGCACAGAAAAGTGAACTGAGCCGCCCTTCCCCCACCCCACCTCCCCCACTAAACCAGAGTGAGCTACCTGAGCGCTCACCGGGACAGCGAGTGAGTGGGGAACGTCTCTGTCTGGGGGGGGGGGCACTCCAGGGTCCTTGGGATCTGGGGACTGCCAGGAAAAAACGTCTCAGGGCGGTTTCACTGGAGAATCCATCGGAGCTGTACTTGGGGCGGGCTGCGCTGAACACCGTGATTATCTGGGCAGAGCTGAAGACCTGGGCAGTGTGGCTGTGATCAGGGACCCAGCACTCTAACAAACCTTGGAGGCTGGGAAGAACTAGTCTGAAGCAACCTAAATTCACAGAAAAACCACACATATAACCCAGATCCCAGACCAAAAAGGAAAGGGGAATAAAACCACCAAAGGGATGGCTCACATGGCCCAAAATCAAGCCTCCGGGAAGAAAGGGAAAAAAGTGACTATTGAAAACTTTTATGGTGGAAGTACCCAAGGAAAAGAGGAGAATGAGGAGGAAATCCAAAAGAATTCAGAACACGCCTCCCAAAATGGAAACTATCAACAAGCTCTGGAAGATCTCAAACTGGAACTTATCCAAAAGATGGAAACCTGGAAAGAAAAATGGGAGAAAGAGATCAGCTGTCTGACAGATAAGAATGCTCAATTGGAAAAAGAACTCGAAGCATCCAATAGAAGGGCAGACAAGGCTGAAAAGCAAAACCAGTCCCTAATGACCAGAATTAAGCACCTCGAAGAAAGTGAGATGATAAAACAGCAAGAATCAATAAAGCAAACCCAAAAAATTAATGAATTAGAAGAAAACATAAAATATCTCACTGAGAAGGTCACGGACCTGGAAAACAGGGGGAGATGAGAAAATCTCCGAATTATCGGTCTCCCAGAAAAACCAGAGGTAAACAACAAATTGGATATTATTCTACAGGAGATTATAAAAGAAAATTGTCCCCATGTTCTGGAGCAAGGGGGCAAAATAGAAATAGAAAGGATTCATAGAACACCTTCTATACTAAACCCCCAAAAGACAACCCCTAGGAATGTAATTGCCAAATTCAAGAGCTTCCAAGTAAAAGAGAAAATCCTGCAAGAAGCCAAGAAGAAGAGCTTCAGATATAAGGGGGCTCCCATAAGGATCACACAGGACTTAGCGGCTAACACACTAAGAGACCGCAAAGCATGGAACATGATATTTAGAAAGGCAAGAGAGCTGGGTCTCCAACCAAGAATCAACTACCCAGCAAAACTGACTATATACTTCCAGGGGAAAGTATGGGCATTCAACAAAATAGAAGATTTCCAAGCATTTGCTAAGAAAAGACCAGAGCTCTGTGGAAAGTTCGATATCCAAGCACAGAAAGCAAGAGAAACATGAAAAGGTAAATATGAAAGAAAGGGAAAAGGAGATAAATCTTATCTTTTTATTTAAGTCAAACGCTCTTCTATAAGGACTACATTTACATCAAATTATATATATCAATATGTGGGGAAAATGTTTTGTGTAACTCTCATAAATTGTATCATCATAAGAGTAGTTAGAAGAAACATGCATAGGGAAAGATTGGGGAATTAAGAAGAATTGGGGAAAGTTGGGGCAAAGAAAGGAAAAGGGAGGGGGGAACCGCGATAATACTAAGATTAACTTCAAGCAATAGGGGGGGAATCAATAGAATAAACTTTCCCATATAAAGATACACATGGGAAGGGGAGGGGAAGAACTCTCATATGAGAAGGAGAGGAAGAGAGCGTGAAGTGGAATTACTTAAACCTTACTCTCAGTGAAATCAAATCTGAGAGGGAAGAACATCTAGATCCAGTGGGATCCTGAATTCTATCTTATCCATTAGGGCAAGAAAGAAAGGAAACCCAAGGAGGGGGAGGGAGGAGGGAGTACAAAAAGGGAAGGAAGGAGAGGGGGGAGGGGAAGGGAGCATAAAAAGGGAGGGGATAGAAAGGGAAGCATCTCAAGGGAGGGGACTAGGGGGACTGACCTAAAGTAAATCACTGGTTCAAAAGGAGAAAGCTAAAGAAGAAAGGTCAGAACTAGGGGAAGATATCAAAATTCCAGCGAATCCACAAATAACAATCATAACTTTGAACGTGAATGGGATGAACTCACCCATAAAACATAGACAAATAGCAGATTGGATTAGAACCCAAAACCCTACCATATGTTGTCTTCAAGAAACACATATGAGACGGGGTGACACTCACAAGGTTAGAATTAAAGGTTGGAGTAAGACCTTTTGGGCCTCAACCGATAGAAAGAAGGCAGGAGTTGCAATCATGATATCTGACAAAGCCAAAGTACAAATAGACCTGATCAAAAGGGACAGGGAAGGTAAATATATTCTGCTAAAAGGAAGTATAGACAATGAGGAAATATCACTAATCAACATGTATGCACCAAATGGTATAGCATCCAAATAGACAGTAAAACCATATTAGTGGGAGACTTGAACCAACCACTATCAAATTTAGATAAATCAAACCAAAAAATAAACAAGAAAGAGGTAAAAGAGGTGAATGAAATCTTAGAAAAATTAGAGTTAATAGACATATGGAGAAAAATAAATAGGGACAAAAAAGAATACACCTTCTTTTCAGCACCACATGGCACATTCACAAAAATAGATCATACACTAGGTCATAGAAACATGGCACTCAAATGCAGAAAAGCAGAAATATTAACTGCAGCCTTTTCAGACCACAAGGCAATTAAAATATTGATTGGCAAGGGTACATGGAGACCCAAATCAAAAATTAATTGGAAATTAAATAACATGATACTCCAAAATCGGATAGTTAGAGAAGAAATCATAGAAACAATTAGCAATTTTGTTGAAGAAAATGACAACGGCGAAACATTCTTTCAAACCTTATGGGATGCAGCCAAGGCAGTACTTAGAGGAAAATTCATATCCCTGAGTGCATATATTAACAAATTAGGGAGGACAGAGACCAAGAAATTGGAAATGCAAATCAAAAAACTTGAGAATGAACAAATTAAAAACCCCCAGAAGAAAACCATACTAGAGATCCTAAAAATTAAGGGAGAAATTAATAAAATCGAAAGTGACAGAACTATTGAGCTAATAAACAAGACTAGAAGTTGGTACTTTGAAAAAACAGACAAAATAGACAAAGTACTGGTTAATTTAATTAAAAAAAGGAAAGAAGAAAGGCAAATTAACAGCATCAAGGATGAGAAGGGGGATCTCACCTCCAATGAAGAGGAAATTAAGGCAATCATTAAAAACTACTTTGCCCAACTATATGGCAATAAATATACCAACCTAGGTAATATGGATGAATATTTACAAAAATATAAATTGCCTAGACTAACAGAAGAATAAATAGTTTTCTTAAATAATCCCATATCAGAAAAAGAAATCCAACAGGCCATCAAAGAACTTCCTAAGAAAAAATCCCCAGGGCCTGATGGATTCACCAGCGAATTCTATCAAACATTCAGAGAACAGTTAATCCCAATACTATACAAACTATTTGACATAATAAGCAAAGAGGGAGTTCTACCAAACTCCTTTTATGACACAAGCATGGTACTGATTCCAAAACCAGGCAGGCCAAAAACAGAGAAAGAAAATTATAGACCAATCTCCCTAATGAATATAGATGCAAAAATCTTAAATAGGATACTAGCAAAAAGACTCCAGCAAGTGATTAGAAGGGTCATCCACCATGATCAAGTAGGATTTATACCAGGGATGCAGGGCTGGTTCAACATTAGGAAAACTATCCACATAATTGACCACATCAACAAGCAAACCAACAAAAACCACATGATTATCTCAATAGATGCAGAAAAAGCATTTGATAAAATACAACACCCATTCCTACTAAAAACACTAGAAAGCATAGGAATAGAAGGGTCATTCCTAAAAATAATAAACAGTATATATCTAAAACCATCAGCTAATATCATCTGCAATGGGGATAAACTAAATCCATTCCCATTAAGATCAGGAGTGAAACAAGGATGCCCATTATCACCTCTATTATTTGACATTGTATTAGAAACACTAGCAGTAGCAATTAGAGAAGATAAAGAAATTGAAGGCATCAAAATAGGCAAGGAGGAGACCAAATTATCGTTCTTTGCAGATGACATGATGGTCTACTTAAAGAATCCTAGAGATTCAACCAAAAAGCTAATCGAAATAATCAACAACTTTAGTAAAGTTGCAGGATACAAAATAAACCCACATAAGTCATCAGCCTTTCTATATAATTCCAACACAGTTCAGCAGCAAGAACTAGAAAGAGAAATCCCATTCAAAATCACTCTAGACAAAATAAAATACTTAGGAATCTATCTCCCGAGACAAACACAGGAACTATATGAACACAACTACAAAACACTTTCCACACAACTAAAACTAGACTTGAACAATTGGAAGAACATTAACTGCTCATGGGTAGGACGAGCCAATATAATAAAAATGACCATCCTACCCAAACTCATCTATCTATTTAGTGCCATACCAATGGAACTTCCAAAAATTTTTTTTACTGATTTAGAAAAAACCATAACAAAGTTCATTTGGAAGAACAAAAGATCAAGGATATCCAGGGAAATAATGAAAAAAAAATACAAAGGAAGGGGGTCTTGCAGTCCCAGATCTCAGACTATATTACAAAGCAGCGGTCATCAAAACAATTTGGTACTGGCTAAGAGACAGAAAGGAGGATCAGTGGAATAGACTGGGGGCAAGCAACCTCAGCAAGACAGTATATGACAAACCCAAAGATCCCAGCTTTTGGGACAAAAATCCACTATTTCATAAAAACTGTTGGGAAAATTGGAGGACAGTGTGGGAAAGATTAGGCTTAGATCAACACCTCACACCCTACACCAAGATAAACTCAAAATGGGTGAATGACTTGAACATAAAGAAGGAAACTATAAGAAAATTAGGCGAACACAGAATAGTATACATGTCAGACCTTTGGGAAGGGAAATACTTCAAAACCAAGCAAGAATTAGAAAGAGTTACGAAATGCAAAATAAATAATCTGGATTACATCAAATTGAAAAGTTTTTGTACAAACAAAACCAATGTAACTAAAATCAGAAGGGTAGCAACAAATTGGGAAACAATCTTCATAAAAACCTCTGACAAAGGTTTAATTACTCAAATTTATAAAGAACTAAATCAATTGTACAAAAAATCAAGCCATTCTCCAATTGACAAATGGGCAAGGGACATGAACAGGCAGTTCTCAGCCAAAGAAATCAAAACTATTAATAAGCACATGAAAAAGTGCTCTACGTCTCTTATAATCAGAGAGATGCAAATCAAAACAACACTGAGGTATCACCTCACACCTAGCAGATTGGCTAACATGACAGCTATGCAAAGTAATGAATGCTGGAGGGGATGTGGCAAAGTGGGGACATTAATTCATTGCTGGTGGAGTTGTGAAATGATCCAACCATTCTGGAGGGCAATTTGGAACTATGTCCAAAGGGCGATAAAAGATTGTTTGCCCTTTGATCCAGCCATAGCACTGCTGGGCTTGTACCCCAATGAGATAATGGACAAAAAGACTTGTACAAGAATATTCATAGCTGCGCTCTTTGTGGTGGCCAAAAATTGGAAAATGAGGGGATGCCCATCAATTGGGGAATGGCTGAACAAATTGTGGTATATGTTGGTGATGGAATACTATTGTGCTCAAAGGAATAATGAACTGGAGAAATTCCATGGAGACTGGAACAACCTCCACGAAGTGATGCAGAGCGAAAGGAGCAGAACCAGGAAAACATTATACACAGAGACTGATACATTGTGGTACAATCGAAGGTGATAGACTTCTCCATTAGTATCAATGCAATTTCCCTGAACAATCTGCAGGGATCTAAAAAAAAATACTACCCACAAGCAGAGGATAAACTGTGGGAGTAAAAACACCTATGAAAAACAACTGCTTGACTACAGGGTTGGAGGAGATAAGACTGAGGAGAGACTCTAAATGAACACTATAATGCAAATTCCAACAACAGGGAAATGGGTTCGAGTCAAGAACACATGTGATAACCAGTGGAATCATGCGTCGGCTATGGGAGAGGGAAAGGCGGGGGGGGAGGGGGGGGAGGAAAAGAAAACGATCTTTGTTTCCAATGAACAATGTATGAAAACGACCAAATAAAATAATGTTTAAATTAAAAAAAATAAAAAATAAAAAATAAATAAAAAACCCTAGAAACCAATAATAAATATGAGATAAGATTTTTTTCTCTTAATTCTCTGAAAGGCTTCTATTCAGAAGAGGGAACATTTTACTTAGTAAATTTATTATTTTATTTTTATTTATATATTTTTCAATTTTATTTTGATTGTTATGCAAAAATCACTTCCATATTGGTCATTGTTTTAAGAACATACTCATACATAACCAAAACCCCAAAATAAAACCATAAATACACTGATGTGAAAGATGACTCTTCTCTTTCTCTGGAGATGGATAGCATTCCCTATCATAAATCTTTCAGAACATGAGAACCCTTAAAAAAAAAATAAATCTTTGAGGATTGTCCCAGATCATTGCATTGCTGAGAGGAGCCAAGTTTTCACAGATTACACAGTTATACAATATTGCTGTTACTGTGTATAATGCTCTCCTAACTTTGTTTATTTTGCTCTGCATCAGTTCTTGCAGATCTTCCCAGCTTTTTCTAAAAGTATCTTGCTCGTATGGACTATAGTATTCCATCACCAAAATGTACCATGATTACTTAGCCATTTCCCAATTGATGGAAATCCCCTCAATTTCCAATTCCCTGCCACCAAAAAAAGAGCTGCTATAAATGTTTTTGTACAAGTAGGTCCCTTCCCCTTTTTTATTATCTCTTTGGGATATAGACCTAGTGTTGGTATTACTGGATAAAAGGGTATGCCCTTGGGGTCTAGTTCCAAATTGCCCTCTAGAACGGTTGGGCCAGTTCACAATTCCACTAACAATGCATTAGTGTCCCAATTTTGCCACATCTCCAAAATTTACTACTTTCTTTTACTGCCATATTAACCAGTCTCATAGATGTAATTTGGTACCTCAGCATTGTTTTAATTTGCATTTCTCTAGTCAAGAGTGAGTTAGAACATTTTTTCATATCATTATTGATGGTTTTGATTTCTTCATCTGAAAATTGATTGTTCATATCCTTTGACCATTTGTCATTTGGAAAATGTATTCTTATAAATTTGATTTAGTTCTCTCTAAATTTGAGAAATTAGACATTTATCAGAGAAATTTGTTATAGAATTCCCCCACCCCATTTGTTGCTTTCCTTCTAATCTTGGTTACACTTGTTTTATTGTATAAAAGCTTTTTAAATTTAATATAATCAAAATTATTCATTTTACATCTTATTTTTCTTGCTTGGTCATTTCTTCCCTTCCAAAGATCCTCAGCGTAAACTATTCTGTGTTCCCCTAATTTAGTTATGGTATCATTCTTTATATCTAAATCATATATTCAATTTGACCTTATCTTGGTATAGGGAAGTAATGGCAAACCTTTTAGAGGCAGAGTGCCAAGCCCCACCCCACCCCCCTTTTGCCCCAGACAGGAGAGGGAAGAAGTGTTCCCATTGGAATCGCTGAGCAGAGGGTCAGATGATGAGAGGCATGTGTAGAGAGAGGGAGGGGAGTCCCAAGCACTCCCCTCCCCTCCAGTCCTGCCATCTCTGCCTTTCTAGTAACCAACTCTGGGGGGAGGGGAAGGGAGGCCAAGTGCCCACAGAGAGTGCTCTGTATGACATCTTTGACACCAGTTCACCATCACTAGTATAGGGTGTGAGATATTGTTCTATATCTAGCCTCTACTATACTGTTTTCCAATTTTTCCAGTGGTTTTTATTAAACACTGACTTCTTATTCCAAAAGCTGGAATCTTTAGGTTTATCAAATACTAAGTTGCTAAAGTCAATTACCCCTATATTTTGTGTATCTAATCTATTCCATTGATCTAACATTCTATTCCTTAGCCAGTACCAGATTGTTTTGATGATTGTTACTTTATAATACAGTTTGAGATCTGGTACTGCCAGGACTCCTTCCTTCACATTTTTTTAGGTCCCTTTATAGATATTCTTGACATTTTGTTCTTACAGATGAATTTTGTTATTATTTTTTCTAGTTCTACAAAATAATTATTTGGTAGTTTGATTGGTATGGCACTGAATAGATAAATTGATTTAGGTAGAACTGTCATTTTTACTATATCAGCTTGACCTACCCATGAGCAATTGACATTTTTCCACTTGTTTAGATCTGACTTTGTGTGAAAAAATGTTTTTTTAATTGTGTTTGTATAATTCCTGTGTTTGCCTTCCCAAGTAGATTCCCAGGTACTTTGTATTGTTTAGAGTGACTTTAAATGGAATTTCTCTTTCTAACTTACTGCTAGACTTTGTTGGTAATATATAGAAATGCTAATGATTTATGTAGATTTCATTTTGTATCCTGCAACTTTACTAAGGTTATTAATTATTTTGACTAATTTTATTTGTTTTCTAGGATTTTCCAAGTATACTATCATTTCATCTGCAGAGAGTGATAATTTAGTTTTTTCACTGCCTACTTTAATTCTTTTAATTTTTTTCTTTCCTTATTCCCAAAGCTATCATGTCTAATACAATATTAAATAATAGTGGTGATAACTGCATCCTTGCTTCACTCTTGATCACATTGGAAGGCCTCTAACTTATCCCCACTTCAGATGATATTTTCTGATGGTTTTAGTTAGATAACAATTATCATTTTAAGGAATGACCCATTTATTCCTATGCTTTCTAGTGTTTTTAATTAGAATGGGTATTGCATCTGTTGAGATAATCATATGATTACTGTTAATTTGGTTATTGATATGGTCAATTATGCTGATAGTTTTCCTAATATTAAACCAGCCCTGCATTTCTGATATAAATACTACTTGGTCAGAGTAAATGATCCTTGTGATATATGGATATAGGCTCATTGCATATAACTTTTTAAAAACATTTTTGCATCTATGTTCATTAGTGAAATTGGCCTAAAATTTTCTTTCTCTGTTTTTGCTCTTCCTGGATTAGGTAACAGTACCATATTTGTTTCCTCAAAAGAATTTGTAGGATTCCTTCTCTGCCTATTTTCTCAAATAGTTTATGTGCTTTGGGGATGAATTGTTCTTTAAATGTTTTTTTTTATTTACTTGTGAATTTTTGGAAGGGAATTTCCCTCTCCATTAATGTCACTTTGTTTTACATCACCTCTTAGTGACCTGAAGGTCACTAAGGACCTGCACTGAGATATGCAGATATAGACAAGTCCTCAGAGAAAGGAAGTTAGAGAACCCAAGAACCAATGAGAGAGGAAGCTGATTCCACAGGCACTGCCTTACTGTGGGGCCCAAGCAAATTAAGAAACTATGGTTGGTTCCTGAGATGTGATATGTAAGAGTTAGTAGGGGGAGAAAATAGCTTATAAGGTCAGACTAGGAGCTTGTTCAAGGTTCTTCTGGCTGGAGCTTGGATCCTGGAGAACTCTTGTTGGAGCTTGGCTCCCATCCATCTTGGCAGCCAATACTTTTGCCTCTCTTTATTATGTTACAGACAAAAGAGTGGTTGGCATAAACTGTGACCGCGAAAATATGGGTTCAAGACTTTGAATTGCCAAAAGCATAAAGATAAATTTTAGTGTCTTGATTTAAATAAAAAATAAGTGGTTGCCATGGGAAAAATTCCTAAATATGAAATACCCAAGTCAGCTGGGTTTTATGGAGATTTTAATGAATACAAATGAAGGAATTAAAGAAAGGGAGAGAGATAGAGTAAGAGGACATAATAGGAAGGCTAAGAGAGAAAACTAAGTCAGTCTTTAATCACTCACCACAAGATCTTTTCCAAGCAAAACTTTAGTCTTCAGAGAGACCCTCCAGTTCAGCTCCTGAGCTCAACTAAGTTCAGCCAACAAGAGACTCCAATTCAGCTTTCTAAGCTGAATTAAATTCAGAGGCCTTTTGACCTCCTTTTAAAGAGAATTTTCTCCTATGTCATCTCCCCTAAGTTTTCACATCTACCAACCACAGTAGACATTTTCCAAAGGACTGACCATTCTTAATTCACACCTGAGTAGACTAAAACTTTTGAGTAATTCACACCTGAGTAGACTAATCTTGTCCTTTGCAAGTTGCCTGATTAATTTGATCTTCATAAACACCCCTTTGTATTAGATCTAAAAATAGGCCTAGCTTAAGGGTTCTTGCTTCACTTTAAGTATGAGTTGGGGACTTTTCATTGTTCAATCAGGAGTTTACAACTTTATCTTCCCCTAAAGTATGCCTAAGTATGGGTGGAGTAATTTTAAAGTTCCCAATACATTCCTGATCAAGTACCTCCATTGTTTAAATGGGGAATAGCCTTAACCAAATGTTCTAAGGTAGAGTCTGAGAAGTTTTAAGATTCACAACTATTACTACTTTGATATAATAAAGTTATTAAAGCTACCAGCAGTCTCATAATTTAATTTTAATTATTACAGAATCCATTTGGCCATGGAGATTTTTTCTTGGGGAGTTCATTGATGATTTGTTCAAAGTTTTTTTTTTTTCTGAGATAGGATTTTATAAGTATTCTATTTCTTTTTTTTGTTAATCTGGACAATGTGTATTATAAATATTCATCCATTTCACTTATATTGTCAGATTTATTGGCATATAATTGGGCAAAAATGTTTTTAATGATTGCTTTAATTTCATCTTTATTGGTGGTGAATTCACCCTTTTCATTTTTTGAGAATGATTATTTGATTTTCTTTTTTCCTTTTTTAAATCAAATTAACCCACATTATATCTTAATTAATTAATTAATTGTTTCATGAAAACATCTTCTAAGGTGCCAGCTGGGTGACTCAATGGATTGAGAGCTGTGAATTTTAAAACTACTCCACCCTAATCAGACTGTACTTTAGAAAATCTGATTTAGCTATTTCCTGATCAGTAACAATGGAGATACTTGGAATAATAGAATCAGGTCTTGAAAACTCTACATTTCTCCTCCTTAGAGCAACAAGATTAAAAAGGTCTACCCCAAACTCAAAGATTTAATTATCTGAAGAGATGGCCTTCAACAGAAATGTGCAGAAACAGTGGACTGACTCCTGGGCTGTCCTAAGTCAAACTAAGCTATCATTGGTAAAAATGAGATGCAGGAAAATGATGTAAAACCATCTATATAAGGCACATCACTTCCTTTCTCCTCCTCTTTCCCTGGAGAGGCGATTCTGGCAATGTGCTAAGCATTCAGACATCTTGGGAGTGGTGGCAGTTATTTGTCTGGGTTTTGGTGGTGAGTTTTGTCCTTGACCTGATTCAGGTTCAGACATCTCAGCTGAGCCCCTTTTGGAGTTCAGGTTGATTCCTTCCTCCTTCACACTCCAAACCCTTACTTTCTAGATCTTCTAATCTTCCCACCCGGTACCAGCCAGGTCGGGGAGGAGGGTGGAGAAATCCTTCACCATTTCCTTCTCCCTTTTTCTTAATCTTCTCAACTATATCAATTAAATCACCATAAAATTTCCAGCTGACTTGGGTATCTTATTATTTGGGATTTCCCCTGATGACCATTAAAATTTAGATTTTAAGTCACAACGCTAAAAGTATCCTCACAGAGCCAGGCCCAGTGATGAGAAGCCCTAGGTTCAAATCTGGCCTCAGACACTTCCTAGCTGTGGCAAATCACTTTATCCTCATTGCCAAGCCCTTACTCTTCTGCCTTGGAAGCAATATACAGTATTGATTATAAGACAAAAGGTAAGGGTTTTAAATAAATAAATAAATAAAACCTACTCCTATTCTTATTTATTAGTTCAATGGTTCTCTTACTTTCAATTTTATTAATTTCTCATTTAATTTTTAGGGTTTTTAATTTAGTCTTTAATTGAGGATTTTAAATTTGTTCTTTTTTCTATTGTTTTTTTAATTGAATGCCCAA
This sequence comes from Monodelphis domestica, assembly GCF_027887165.1. Lineage (NCBI taxonomy): Eukaryota > Metazoa > Chordata > Mammalia > Didelphimorphia > Didelphidae > Monodelphis > Monodelphis domestica. The sequence goes on from NC_077230.1 coordinate 209,704,113, forward strand.
TTTATTGATCTGCATTTTCCCTATTTTATTGATGTAATCATTTAGCGATATAAAATTTCCTCTAAGTAATGCTTTATTTAGATATATCCCATAAATTTTGAAATATTATCTTCTCATCTTCTAATTAAATTATTGTTTCTATAATTTTCTCTTTAACCTACCCCTTCATAGCATTAGATTATTTAGCTTCCAATTAATTTTGTATTTGTCTTTCCATGAAGCATTGATAATTTTTATTGTATTATGATCCCAAAAGGATAAATTTATTATTTTTGTTTTTTTTTTTTGCATTTGGTTATGAAGTTTTTATGCCCTACTACATTGTCAGTTTTCATGTAGGATTCATTTACTACTGAAAAGAAGGTATATTCCTTTCTATTCCCATTCAATTCTCTCCAGGGATCTATTAGTTCTAACCTTTCTAAAATTTCATTCAATTCCTTTACTTCTTTTTTGTTTACTTTCTAGTTTTTTATCTAGATAAAAAAGGGGGAAATTGAGGTGCCCCCCCACTAGTATAGTTTTACTGTCTATTTCCTCCTGAAGTTATATTAATTTCTCCATTAAAAATTTAGAGACTATACCATTTGGTGCATATATCTTTAGTATTGATATGAATTCATTGTTTATAGTACCTTTTAGCAAGTTGTAATTTCCTTCCTTATCTCTTTTAATCAGATGTAGTTTTGTTTTACCTTTTTCTGAGATTATGATTTCTACTTCTATGTTTACTTCAGATGATACATAATAAATTCTACTTCAACCCCTTATCTTTCCTCTGTATGTGTCACCTTGCCTCAGAAGTCTTTCTTATAAACAACATATGTAGGATTCTAGTTTTTTAATCAACTCTGCTATCTGCTTCTGTTTTATGGGTAAGTTCATCCCATTCACATTCATAGTTACAATTAACAACTGTGTATTCCCCTCCATTTTATTTTCACCTTTTGATCCTGCTATTTTTCCTTTCACTATATCCCTTCTCAATGGTGTTTTGCTTTTTATTACCCCCTGACCCAAAATTCCTCCTCCTACCTATTACTGCCCCCTTTGTCTTATTCTTTTATTATTTCTTTATAGAGTAAGATAGCATTCTATACCCCAGTGTGTGTGGTTGTTATTACCTTTCTGAGCCAGTTAAGATGAAAGTAAAGTTTAAGCATTGCTTATCACCATCATCATCCTCCCCTCCATGGTAATAGTTTTTCATGCCTCTTTAGGGAAGATAATTTATGTTTCATTTTCCCCTTCCCTTTTTCTGTCAATGCAATCGTCTTTTTATCCCTTGACTTTTTTTCTGCATATCATGTCATCTTAATTAGTTTACTTTCACCCTGTCTATGTATACTCCTTCTAACTGCTCTGTGGTGGACAAAAATTTTAAAGAATTACAAATATCCTCTTTGCATGTAGAAATAGTTACAGTTTGACTTTATTGAGTTCCTTAAATTTTCTCTTTCTTATTTACCTTTTTAGGCTTCTTTTGAGTCTTTTTTTTTTTGGACTCAAAATTTTCTGTTTAGGTATAGTCTTTTCATGAGGAATGCTCAGAAAGTTTCTATTTTATTGAATGACAATTTTCCCCTGAAATAATATACTCAGTTTTGCTGCATAGATGATTCTGGGTTGCAAACCAAGATCTTTCACTTTCTGGAATATCAGATTCCATGCCTTCTGATCCTTTGATGTGGAGGCTGCTAAGTCCTGTGTAATGCTGACTATAGCTCCATGGTATTTGAATTGTTTCTTTCTTGCTGTTTGGAGCATTTTCTCTTTGGCTTGGGGGCTCTTGAATTTCACTATATTATTCCTAAGAGTTGTCATTTGGGACTTTCTTTTTGGAGGTGATTTATAGGTTGTTTTAATTTCTATTTTACTTGTTCAAGAATGTCAGGAGAGTTTTCTTTGAAAAATTCTTGTATTTTAATGTCCAGGGTTTTGTTTTTATCATAGTTTTCAGGGAGTTCAATAATTCTTAAATTGCCTTTCCTAGATCTATTTTCCATGTCATCTGTTTAATCCAATGAGATATTTCATGTTTTCTTCTTTTTTTTTGTTCTTTTGATTTTCTTATATTATTTCTTGATGTCTAATGAAATATGTAGCTTCTAATTGCCGAATACTCATTTTTAAGAAATTATTTTCTTCTGTGAACTTTTGTGCCTCCTTTTTCATTTGACCCATTTCTTCTTGAATTGTTTACATTTCTCTCCTCCAGTTTTCCTTTGCCTCTCTTAATTGTTTTTTAAAATCCTTTTTGAGTTCTTCTAGATTCCAAATCCAATTCACAGTTTTCTTTGAAGCTCTGTGTGTTTGCTTTGCTTTCACTGTCCCCTTCTATGTGTGTGCCTTGCTCTTTATCTCCATTAAATATTCTATGATTAGATTTTTTTTAATGTTTGCTCATTTTCCAGCCTTTGCCTTGACTTTCACTTTTGTTTTAAAGGTAGATTCTGTTCTCAGGGAGGATAGGGCACTCTCTTAAGACTTCAGTTCTTCCTTGATGTTACCCTTAGATTATTTCTTGGTTTCTGCAAGTTTTAGTTCTTCCAAGGTGGTATGATGGCCTGTGGGCTGGGAGGTCTGAAAGTCACATCCCTTTACTGATTCAATAATCTGCTGATATTGCTGATGGCTCAAAGTCTAGCCTCAAACTTGGGTAGGGAATTTTGGTTTCACTCTAGGCTTGATCAGGTCAGGCATACTTGAACTGCTTTTCCTGGTGTTCCTCCTTAAGCTTTGTTAAAGGCTAGCTAGGTCTGGGCTTCCATAGGCCAACAACCTGAGGATATCTTCACTGGGGATCTGGGGCCTAATTTTACACTAATCTGGAGTGTTGCACAGACTTGCCTTGAACTAGAATTCAGGTCCTTATTACAAGCCCAGGCTAGGACTTTTGGCCTGACTCTGGGCCCACATAGATTAGTCAGGTAGCACAAACTGCTCTGGGCTGGAATTTTGGATTTCACTGAAAGTTTTCTTGGAACTTTAAGGGGTGTACATTTGATTGTACTGCTATTAACTTAGGCAGGGTTTCAAGGTTTGCATTTTGAAATGGTTTAGAACCTGGAACAGTAGATGTGGAATAGGGGGACTTACTATTTGCTTGCTCCTTACTCCTTGTTGTAGCCTCCTGCTGGCTGTGGTCCCCTCTCACCCCAGAGGACAGATACACTCTGTCTACCCTTCAAGTTGTTCTCTGCATGAGAGTTGCTTTATTCTGTCTCCTTGTTGGTTCTTTCAAGTATTCATTTTGTGACATTATTTTAAGATTTCTTGGAGGGGATTCTCATGGTGGTTTTGAGCTTTCCCTGTTTTTACTAAGCCATCTTGGCTTTGCCTCCTCTACCTCTAAAATTATTATTTTAGAGTTAGGAAAGATATGAACAGCTATATTATTTTTATAAATAAAGGAACTGAGGCCTCTAGAAGTGAGATGATTACCTGAAGTCCTTCACCTCCCACAAGACAGGGCTAAAACAGGACTATATCTCCTGATCCCAGACCAGAGACTTTGCTCTATACCACACTGTTAATTATATCAATATTTGTAATTTGTATATTTCATAGAAATTCTTTGCAAATGTCCTGGGGCAGTCTGAGGTTGGGAAATTTAGGAGTGGGATTTTGAGGTTATCACATCAGGACATAAATTATATATCTGAGAATGCCAACATAGCCACTATACCTTTTCTCCCAAGAGAATATTTTATCAAAAAACAAACATTCCAAGAGCTCTCTTCATCCTTTCAGTCTTTGGTCATCCAAAAGAAAATATTGAGCCACCTTTCCTCAGGACAAGCCCTAGGCAGAGATACTTTTGTTTCCATGTAAACAAATATGCAAATGAACTGATAGGTTTATATCCCTCCCAAGAAGGATAGGTGGGTCATTTTTTGTGGGTGGTGATGGCCATATTTGTCATTGTAGGTGGAATTAAAGATAACAAGATTGGAGATTTCAAAATGGTTCCAGTATTGGGATAAAGCCATCAATATCAACAGAAGACATTTAAGGAGTTTCTATTACATGTATGCTGATGTGCATTAACTAGGAAAGTAAAGGGGTATATTATGGCTCCATGTTTGTGGTGGAGTGATTAGTTGTTTCAAGCTGTATACATGTGTTTCAAAATGTTTAACTGTCTTGAAGGGTAGGAAACATCAGTGGGTTGCCAATATGGAAGCTATGACAAGTAATAAGAATAATGCCTAAGAGAAATAGTCAGGGGTTGGCAATACCCATTCTGCAACATGCTCAATAGCAGCAGTCCCCAAAGTTTTGTGAAGAGAAAATTTTTGTTGACATTTTAGAATCTGAGAATTGAGATCTGAGAAGTCATTTAGTCCCTCTCACCCCCAACTCAATGAAAATCCCTTACTACAACATAGTGTAGTGGCTATGCTGCCTCTGAAGACATTTACAGATGGTGAACCCATTTGCCATCACTTCCTTTCCTCTTAACCTCCCCCTGGAAATACTACTTCTAGAAATGTAGAAAATTAATATTGAATTGGGATAGCTTTTTGTGAAATAACTTTGTCTTTGTCCTTGAGTGTCCCCTTTTGTTGAGATCTTTGTTGAAGATAATAGGATTTGGGGCATAGCTGAGCAGCCACTTGAACTATTTGAAAAATTAAAGTAAGCCAGCAAACTCTAGCCACCACATAGTAGACAGTTATATTGACCCAGCCACATGGCAGGGAGGAAGGGTCTTCTTGGCATCCTTAACATGTGTCTTCCTGTGATGAAGTGATGAGGGAGAAGTTGGTGTCTATAGATCCCATCTTCTCACTGATGCTTTTCCAAACAGAAATGTCACAGGGAGGAATTGAGTGGTAATATAAGAGGTATATATGGGCCTGTGCCACAGGAACCCAGTCTCTTTGGTCTTAAACTTGCATTCCTTGGCATCTGATCAGACTACAGAGGTGATCTACCAGCTAGTTTAGCTTTTCTAAGCAGCCAATTGATAAACTAACTTAAAAATCAAGAAATACTTCCTCATGAGAATTCAATCATTACAGATAGATCTAGTAATCAGGAAGTTATCCTGATACCAAGCCAAAATTTGTCTCTGTAAGTTCTAGGAAAATCTCTCAGCTCTGCTCTCTGGGACAAAGCAGAATCAATCAGTTTTGAAACACCAACTATGTGGTAGGTACTGAGCCTCCTACTTAGTAAGTGAAGCCATCTAAGGAACTGCTATAAATATTTTTGTCCAGGTAGGTTCTTTTACCCTATTTTTAATCTCTTTGGGATATAGACCTAGTAGTAATATTGCAGCTTCTTTTGTGGTAGCAAAGAACTGGAAATTGAGGGGATGTCCATCAACTGGGGAATGACTGAACAAGTTGTGGTATATGGTTGAAATGGAATACTATTGTGCCATAAGAAATGACAAACAAGTTGATCATAAAAAAAATCCCTTGAAAGACTTATATGAGGGGCAGCTGGGTTGCTCAGTGGATTGAGAACCAGGCTTAGGGTTGGGAGGTCCTAGGTCCAATTCAGGCCTCAGACACTTCCCAGCTGTGTGACCCAGGGCAAGTCACTTAACCCCCATTGCCTAACCCTTACCACTCTTCTGCCTTGGAGCCAATACACAGTATTGATTCTAAGATGGAAGGTAACAGGTTAATTAAAAAAAAAGAAACAAAGAAAGACTTATATGAAATGATACAAAGTGAGGTGCACTTCTAGAACTGGGAGAATTTTGTATGCAATAACAACAAAAATGTATGATGATCAAATGTAAATTACTGAACTGTTATCATAAGGCAAGGATCCAGGACAATTCCAAGAGACTAATGACAAAAAAAGATATTAACTGCTAAAGAAAGAACAGTCTGAATGCAAATTGAAACTTGCTGTTCTTTATTTGTTCCACGAACTTTTCTCTAGTAGGCAATGTATGTCTTCTTTCACAAGACAAACATGTAAATGAGTATTGTCCGATAATATATGTATAACCTGCCTTCTTGGGGCAGAGCGAGGGATAGGAGGGAGAGAGAGAGAGAGAACATGGATTTCAAAATGTCAGAAAGCAAATATTTTAAAAACTGTTTTGATATGTAATTTGGAAAAATAAAATTTATTTTTTTTAAAAAAGCACTCATCTAAGAATCTCTGCCACTAACAAGCAATGCAAGAAAGTCATTTCATCCTTCTGTATCTATTACCTTGTCTATAAAATAAGGGGGGTTAGCAAGAGGAGAGATTCTTTGTACCTTCATGTGTGTGTGTGTGTGTGGGATAGACCCTTTGACAATCTGGTGAAACTTGTGAACCTCATCTCCTAATAATGTTCTTAAATTCAAAAAATAAAGTACAAAAGACTATAAAAGACACCAATTATGTTGAAATAGAATTAACAAAATAAATTTTTAAATCCACAAGTTCACAGACTCCAAATTAAGAATCCCTAAACTAGATGATTTCAAAGGGCAAACTTTAGTACTTAATGATGAAGAAATTCCCTGATCACCCCAGCTACCAGACTTAGGTGAACTAATATGGTGGTGGTGGGGTTATAGAGAGGGGGGCAGAGTCCTAGCTTTCTTAGAGAGATAAGAGTTAGGGAGAATGTCTTAAATGGATAATTAGACCTCCCACTGATAATCAGGGTGTTACTTAACAGGTTAAAATTTTTCTTGGGCAGAGAGGGATTACCTGTAGATAGGTCAAAGTGGATATTTGGGGAGAGGTTGACATCTGAGCTAACAGCAGCTGGAGATGGAAATTGGACTGTGATCATACTAGGGCATAGACCTTACTCACCCAAGTTAATAAGCTTCTAAGTGGAATAGCAGAGGAAGAGTCATTCTTGTCCTAAATAAGGTATGCCAGTAATACTGTAGTAATGCCTTGGAGAAAAACCTCCAGGACTTTCTGCCCCCAAAGCCTTCTGGGAAGCATCTGCCAGGAGAAAAGTTACACAGTCCTAGACAACACAGGTCAATAAACAGCAAACCCCAACGGTTTCTCCATGTTTCAAAGCTGGTTTGTTCTAATTCTGCTTCTGAAGGTCCTCACATCACAGACAAAGCAATCAGAAAGCCATAAAACCTACTGCTTTTCTGAAATGTCCTTTATTCAAGATCTGTTGCTCATGAAGCTTAGCCAAGTTGCTTTCCTCCAAGCCAGCCAGACAATAGAAAAATTCCATCCCAGCACTGCGGAAGAGGCAGAGAGGGAGTGATAAGCCACACTGCACTTGAGCTCTCGCCATCAAGGAGATTTAGCACTTTTAATCAAAAGCAAAATAATTTTCGGCATTATCTGAACACAGCAGAAAATGACAGAAGAGATGGAAGAAATGAACACGGCAGCAAGAGAGTCGATGTTAAAGCTGTGAGTTGGCCTGGATGCCAAAGTCAATTGAGTTGGTGCAGGGAATGATCCTTCAAACCAATTATTTGCAGTTTGGCCCCCAAAGCCAGCTGGTGGTTGTAATGTTCGATAAATGCAGCTGAAAGTGAAACATCATCCTGGAAGCTGAGGCAAATGTGTTTACCACATGCACCAGGTGTGGGCAGAGTCCACAGCACGCATGCCAAGCCTGGCAAGGAGGCAGTTTACATTGACCTGCCACAGGGACATCCTTCCTTCCTTGGGTTCTCAGCTCAGAGCAGACTTTACAGTCTACTTGCTCCTGTCTACCACCATAGAAGGACAGAGTTCAAAGGCAGATTGAAACATGCCATTCTTCAACTGATTTTACTCCATGAATTTTTCTCTGGTGTATGTATGTGTCTTGTTTCACAACATGCTGAACAGGGAAATATGTATTATATGACAATATAGGTACAACTTCTATCATACCTTCTTATCATGCCTTCTTGGGAAGGGGGGAGAGGGAGGAGGGAGGGAAGAAAAAAGAATGGGACATACGATTTTGGGACGTAGCTGATGTGAGAATTTATTTCTCTTGGATAAGAATATTCATTATAATTTATTACCTATTTATAAGAAAAATTTTAAAAATAATCAGTAGCTTTCTCCTATTTTGCACAGTTTGGGTCACAGAAAGTAATCCAGAGTGCTGCCACATATTAGGTTAGGTCAGTGAGAATTCTGACAAAGGTTTTTGGACAGCTTTCAATAATTCAAATCAGAGCTCTAAGGTTTGCAGAGACTTTACAAGTAGTATCATTTTATTGATACAAAAATCCTAAGGGGTACATGCTATCAGAACCACTTTTCACAGATAAGGGAACTGAGGTAGGCAGAAGTTAAGTGATATGTTCAGGGTTCAAAATTGAATTTGAACTCAGGTTTTACTGACTTCCTAGCTGTCTTCTACTATATGGCAGGCTACATGGCAAGGTGCTGGGGATATGGGGATACAAAAATGAAACAAAAAAGAAATAATCCTCCACTGCAAGGACCTTATATTCTACTTGGTAGACACAATCAAGAAGAATGAATGAATAATGAATGAATCAATAAGTAATTTATTAATCACCATGTGCCTGATATTTTGTTAAGTGCAGAGTTAAAAATACAAAAGAAGAAGAATCCCTGCCTTCAAAGAGGTTGCATTCTAAATAGAGAAATCAACACATTTAAAAGTGGCTTATTTTGAACAGGGAAGTCATAGCCACAAAGCAATTGGCTGACTTTTCCTTTCTAGGAATAATAGTGTTGATTTGATTACTTTTCTCAGTGCTAAAGGCAGAAAGGCAGAAGGGGCAAGTGGATATGGCATGGCATGAAGATGTCTGGATAGCAGCTTCATAGTTGACCTAGATCTAGCTAGTTTTGGAGAACTCTAAGTAGTGTAAACCTTAAAATTTCTTAGACTTATAAATGTTGGAAATTTCACCATTGGGAAATTTCATACTTGAAAAATTTCCTACTGATAGTCTATTGGAATGTGAACCCCCCTTGGCATGGGAGGGTCCTTCTCCTCCCTACTTAAGATTACTTTAGGACAGAAACCTTTTGCTGAACAATGTAAAGGGCTTTGACCTATGCTTAAACATAGAACAGGAAGTTCTTTGAGTCATGATTAATTTTAGAATTGATACAATAGAGATACTTGGAATGACAGAACCAGGTCTTGGAATTTACAATCTCCACCCTACTCAGTCCTAACAGGATTTAGAAAGGGCTGCAGCATAGACAAAATTTAATTATTTGAGAATATGACCTTCAACAGACATGTGCAAAGGGGCAGACCTCTGGGCAGACCTCTGGGCGGTCCTGGGTTAAGCTAGAGCCACCATTGGCACAGGGAAGACATGGACAGTAATTGGTAGATGTGAGAACTGAGGGGAGGGAACTTAGATGGTTTCCTTAAAGATAGAGGGGTCTGAAGACTGAGGGGTAGTTGGAGAGGTTTTGCTCTGAGAGGTTGTGCTCTGAAGGAGGCTGGAGGTGGAGGCCCCTGAGACTGTTTCTCCATTTTGGTCACGTGAGTGATAGGGACTGATCTCTTTTCTTTGCCTCAGCTATCTAAGGGCTTGGGCCTTTTGGCCCAGCCTAAACAGAGGGGGTATTTAAGCCATATTCCCTTCTCTCCCCTTTCTCTCTCTCTCTCTCTCTCTCTCTCTCTCTCTCCCTCTAATGCCTTCCTTCCTCCTCTTTGTAATTAAAAACTCCATAAAAGTTTGACTGCTGACTTGAGTTTTCATTTAGGAATTACATAGCTGAATTCCTTGGCGACCTTAAATTAATATATATCAGTCTTTTAAAGTGATTTCCTTGTCACAGTAGTCAAGAACAATTACATAGTAGGTACTTAATAAAAACTGATCAGGATTTAGTATATAGGAAGACTATCATCTGTGCCTTTCTTTTCTTTTTCTTTTTTTAAAACCCTCACCTTTTGCCTTAGAATCAATACTGTGAATTGGTTCTAAGGCAGAAGAGCAGTAAAGGCTAGACAGTGGGGGTTAAGTGACTTGCCCAGGGTCACACAGCTAGGAAGTGTCTGAGGCCAGATTAGAACCTAGAATCTCTCATTTCTAGGCCTGGCTCTCAATCCAATGAGCCACCTACTTACCCCCAAAGGTGTATTTTTAATAATCATTTTCTGAAATTTTGCAATCCATATTCTCTCCCTCCTTTCCATCCTCCCCTTTTTTTCAAGAGATCAGATAATATGATGTGTAACAGATAATTTAGTTTTCTCTACTAAAAGTATTATATTTTTAGAGGTTTATTCAAGATTATTAGAAATCAAGGATAAAGAAATACAAAATAAGAAAAGCCTAGGGCTGGTAAGCCCATTCAATTTCACTTACTACATCTTTAGAGACACGTTTGCTTAGAAGCAGAAGCAGAGAGCCAAAGTCCCCAGTACAGTCAGTTTAAATACAAATTTTGTTCTCGGCCCAGGTGGGGATTTTGGTGAGATTACAGGGAATTCTGGGAACTGCCAAGGACTTCTGGGGATTAAAATCTGGAGTTAAAATCTCCATTTTTACAGATGTAGGTTGAATGTGTGTTATATAATACTTATTTTCATGTTCATTATGCTGTAAAAGAAGACACATATCACTTATACTAGAGAAAAATTCACAGATGTCCCCCAGGACTGTCTTTTACCTTTTTTTCATACCCCCAAATCTTAGCACAGTTCCTGGTCCATAGTACCTGCTTAATAAATGTTTATTGAATGAATGAGCAGGCACATGGTACTTTCTTCTGTGTACTAATAGACTCTAGACTATTCTTTCTCTTCAACTCAGTCTCCCAGTGCTTAAGGCTTTTCCTTACCACAGATGGGGGAGTGTTTTTACAAGCTCTGTAGCTTGATCTCATACTGGAAAGATTTTGCAAATGAACCTCAATTCAGTGTTGTCTTGGACCCCCCCCCCCCCATTATCCCATTTTCTGCTATTTTTAGTCTTCCTTCCTTGGGGGTTGGGGGGACAGGTAGAGTGAAAATGGTGCCAGAATTTGCCACATTCCCAAGAACCAGAAAACCTCTAGTTTTTACTGGTCTCTATGAGGTAATTACATACTTTTATAATAAAGACTTTTGTTGCTATATCACATTCATTACCAAATACCTCTTTTCCCCTCTCCTTTAATCAGCATGTTTTCCCTTGTTAAAAAATCAAGAATTTTTTTTTTAAAGACAACCCAGGACTTCTGGTCAAGATGGCGGCTTAGAGAAAGCTAAAGTTCAGATCTCTGGAAACCCTTTCCTACCGAACTCAAACTATATGCTCCTAGGGCACCGAAATTCAAAACGAACAACAGCATAGACCCCAGGAATCCTCCTCCTGGACCTGGATCAAAAGGTACGCTCCCCCCCAAAGCCAGAACCCGAGATCACTCGGACCTAAGGGGTAGGCAGAAGGAAGGTCCCAAGGCCCATCCCCCCCATCCCAGAGCACCAAGTCCAAGGCAGCAGAGGGAACCTCAGAGCCTCAGGGCGGGCTATTCTGAAGGCCACTTCCTGAAAACAACCTGACTCAGACGAGGGGGTACCCAACACAGACAGCAGGGAAACAGAGAAAGACGGGGAGAGCTTGTAACCCCACCTGGCTGGATACTTCCATCCGAGTCTCACGGAAGGTCCCTGCCTCAGGGCATACTCAGTTCAACCCAGGGAAAGCTAATCCTATCAGGAGCCCTCAGAGCTCCGGGAAACCGTGGCCCCTTCCCTTCTCAGAGTGCTGGCTCTTCCAGCCAGCTAAAGCACAGAAACAAGCACCTCGAGGAAAGGGCCAAGCCAGGCTCAGAGCGTGGAAGTAAGGCAATGGAGAAGCATTGGGAGGGAACTGAGGAGGGCAATAACATGGAAACACCAGCAATTCCTGGCTTCCCCGGGAAGACAGAACAACAACTGCATAGAACGGACAATCTGCCTAGGGCTAAAACCTCTGAACACCAGACAGAGATAAGAAAAGCTAGTCCTCCCCACTCAGATAGAGATGGCAAACTCCACAGAAGCACAAAAGTCCAAAAATTCCAAGAAAAACAAGAAGAAGGGGGCGAATTTGGACACATTTTATGGAGCAAATATACAAAATACAGAGGAGATAGAAGAGGAAACACAAGCAAATGCTCCGAAACCTTCCAAAGGAAATGGAAACTCTCCACAAATCCATGAAGAATTTGAATCAGAAAGGATCAAAAAGATGGAAGCCCTCTGGGAGGAAAAGTGGGAAATAATGCAAAAGAAATTCACGCATCTACAAAACCAGTTTGACCAAAATGAAAAGGAAAACCAGGCTTTAAAAGTCAGAATCAGGCAACTCGAAGACAATGAGCAAGAATTAATAAAACAAAGCCAAAAGACCAAGAAATTAGAAGAGAACATAAAATATCTCACTGACAAGGTCATAGACTTGGAAAATAGAGGGAGAAGAGACAATTTAAGAATAATTGGACTACCAGAAAAGCCAGAAATAAACAGCAAACTCTACATCGTAATACAAGATATAATCAAAGAAAATTGCCCAGACATCCTAGAGGGCAATACAGGCATTGAAAGAGTTCACAGAACACCCTCTACACTAAATCCCCAAAAGACAACTCCCAGGAATGTAATTGCCAAATTCCAAAGCTTTCAAGCAAAAGAAAAAATCTTCCAAGAAGCCAGAAAAAGACAATTTAGATATAAAGGAATGCCAATCAGGGTCACACAAGACCTTGCAGGTTCCACTCTGAATGACCGTAAGGCATGGAACATGATTTTCAGAAAGGCAAGAGAGCTGGGCCTTCAACCAAAAATCAGATATCCATCAAAACTGACTATATACTTCCAAGGGAAAGTATGGGCATTCAGCAAAATAGAAGATTTCCAAGTTTTTGCAAAGAAAAGACCAGAGCTCTGTGGAAAGTGCGATATCGAAAAACAAAGAGCATGGAATACCTGAAAAGGTAAATATGAAGGAAAGGGAAAAGGAGAAAAATGTTATCTTTTTCTTTTACTCAAACTCTCTTCTATAAGGACTACATTTATATCAATCTATGTATACTAACATGTGGGGAAAATGTAATGTGTAAATAGGGGGAAATGAAAGACCAAATAGAATAATCTTTCTCACACAAAGATTCACATGGGAAGGGGAGGGGAAGAAAACTCATATAAGAAGGAGAGGAAGAGAGTTTTTACTTAAACCTTACTCTCAGGGAAATCAACTCTGAGAGGGAAGAACATCCAGATCCATTGGGATCTTGAATTCTATCTTACCCAACAAGGGAAGGGAGAAGGGAAAACCAAGGGGGGTAGGAGGGAGGGAACACAAAAAAGGGAGGGAAGAAGAGAGGGGAGGGAGAGGGAACAAAAAGGGAGGGACTAGAAAGGGAAACATATCAAGGGAGGGGACAAGGGGGACTGATTGAAAGTAAATCACTGGACTAAAAGGTAGAGCTGAAGAAGAAAGGTTAGAATTAGGGAAGGATATCAAAATGCCAGGGAGTCCACAAGTGACAGTCATAACTTTGAACATGAATGGGATGAACTCACCCATAAAACGTAGACGAATAGCAGAATGGATTAGAATCCAAAACCCTACCATATGTTGTCTTCAAGAAACACATATGAGGCAGGTTGATACTCACAAGGTCAGAATTAAAGGATGGAGTAAGACCTTCTGGGCCTCAACTGACAGAAAGAAGGCAGGAGTGGCAATCATGATATCTGATAAAGCCAAAGCAAAAATAGACCTGATCAAAAGGGATAGGGAAGGTAATTATATTTTGTTAAAAAGGACTTTAGATAATGAGGAAATATCACTAATCAACATGTATGCACCAAATAACATAGCACCTAAATTTCTAATGGAGAAACTAGGAGAATTGAAGGAAGAAATACACAGTAAAACCATATTAGTGGGAGACTTAAACCAACCATTATCAAATTTAGATAAATCAAATCAAAAAATAAATAAGAAAGAGGTAAAAGAAGTGAATGAAATCTTAGAAAAATTAGAATTAATAGACATATGGAGAAAAATAAATAGGGATAAAAAGGAATACACCTTCTTCTCAGCACCACATGGCACATTCACAAAGATTGACCATACATTAGGTCACAGAAACATGGCACACAAATGCAGAAAAGCAGAAATAATAAATGCAGCCTTTTCAGATCACAAGGCAATTAAAATAATGATTAGTAATGGTACATGGAAAATCAAGTAAAAAACTAATTGGAAATTAAACAATATGATACTCCAAAATCATTTAGAGAAGAAATCATAGAAACAATTAATAATTTCATCGAGGAAAATGACAATGGCGAGACATCCTTTCAAACCTTTTGGGATGCAGCCAAAGCGGTAATCAGAGGTAAATTCATATCCCTGAGTGCATATATCAACAAACTAGGGAGAGCAGAGATCAATCAATTGGAAATGCAAATAAAAAAACTCGAAAGCGATCAAATTAAAACCCCCCAGCAGAAAACCAAACTAGAAATCCTAAAAATTAAGGGAGAAAATAATAAAATCGAAAGTGATAGAACTATTGATTTAATAAATAATACAAGAAGCTGGTACTTTGAAAAAACAAACAAAATAGACAAAGTACTGGTCAATCTAATTTAAAAAAGGAAGGAAGAAAAGAAAATTAACAGAATCAAGAATAAAAAGGGGATCTCACCTCCAATGAAGAGGAAATTAAGGCAATCATTAAAAATTACTTTGCCCAATTATATGGCAATAAATACACCAATTTAGGTGACAATAAATACACCAATTTAGGTGATATGGATGAATATATACAAAAATACAAACTGCCTAGACTAACAGAAGAAGAAATAGAATTCTTAAATAATCCCATATCAGAAAATGAAATCCAACAAGCCATCAAAGAACTTCCTAAGAAAAAATCCCCAGGGCCTGATGGATTCACAAGTGAATTCTATTAAACATTCAGAGAACAGTTAATCCCAATACCGTACAAACTATTTGACATAATAAGCAAAGAGGGAGTTCTACCAAACTCCTTTTATGACACAAACATGATACTGATTCCAAAACCAGGCAGGTCAAAAACAGAGAAAGAAAACTATAGGCCAATCTCCCTAATGAATATAGATGCAAAAATCTTAAATAGGATACTAGCAAAAAGACTCCAGCAAGTGATCAGAAGGGTCATCCACCATGATCAAGTAGGATTTATACCAGGGATGCAGGGCTGGTTCAATATTAGGAAAACCATCCACATAATTGACCACATCAACAAGCAAACCAACAAGAACCACATGATTATCTCAATAGATGCAGAAAAAGCCTTTGATAAAATACAACACCCATTCCTATTAAAAACACTAGAAAGCATAGGAATAGAAGGGTCGTTCCTAAAAATAATAAAGAGTATATATCTAAAACCATCAGCTAATATCATCTGCAATGGGGATAAACTAGACGCATTCCCAATAAGATCAGGAGTGAAACAAGGATGCCCATTATCACCTCTACTATCTGACATTGTACTAGAAACACTAGCAGTAGCAATTAGAGAAGAAAAAGAAATTGAAGGCATCAAAATAGGCAAGGAGGAGACCAAGTTATCACTCTTTGCAGATGACATGATGGTCTACTTAAAGAATCCTAGAGATTCAACCAAAAAGCTAAATTGAAATAATCAACAACTTTAGCAAAGTTGCAGGATACAAAATAAACCCACATAAGTCATCAGCTTTTCTATATATCTCCAACACAGCTCAGCAGCAAAAACTAGAAAGAGAAATTCCATTCAAAATCACCTTAGGCAAAATAAAATACCTAGGAATCTATCTCCCGAGACAAACACAGGATCTATATGAACACAACTACGAAACACTCGCTACACAACTAAAACTAGACTTGAGCAATTGGAAAAACATTAACTGCTCATGGATAGGATGAGCCAATATAATAAAAATGACCATCCTACCCAAACTTATTTATCTATTTAGTGCCATACCCATTGAACTCCCAAAAAATTTCTTTACTGATTTAGAAAAAACCATAACAAAGTTCATTTGGAATAACAAAAGATCAAGGATATCCAGGGAAATAATGAGAAAAAAAAATACAAATGATGGGGGCCTTGCAGTCCCAGACCTTAAACTATATTACAAAGCAGCAGTCATCAAAACAATTTGGTACTGGCTAAGACACAGAAAAGAGGATCAGTGGAATAGACTGGGGGAAAGCGACCTCAGCAAGACAGTATACAATAAACCCAAAGATCCCAGCTTTTGGGACAAAAATCCACTATTCGATAAAACCTGCTGGGAAAATTGGAAGACAGTGTGGGAGAGATTAGGAATTGATCAACACCTCACACCCTACACCAAGATAAATTCAAAATGGGTGAATGACTTAAACATAAAGAAGGAAACCATAAGTAAATTGGGTAAACACAGAATAGTGTACATATCAGACCTTTGGGAGGGGAAAGACTTTAAAACCAAGCAAGACATAGAAAGAATCACAAAATGTAAAATAAATAATTTTGACTACATCAAATTAAAAAGCTTTTGTACAAACAAAACCAATGTAACTAAAATCAGAAGGGAAACAACAAATTGGGAAAAAATCTTCATAGAAACCTCTGACAAGGGTTTAATTACTCAAATTTATAAAGAGCTAAATCAATTGTACAAAAAACCAAGCCATTCTCCAATTGATAAATGGGCAAGGGACATGGATAGGCAGTTCTCAGCCAAAGAAATCAAAACTATTAATAAGCATGTGAAGAAGTGTTCTACATCTCTTATAATCAGAGAGATGCAAATCAAAACAACTCTGAGGTATCACCTCACACCTAGCAGATTGGCTAACATGATAGCAAAGGTAAGTAATGAATGCTGGAGGGGATGTGGCAAAGCAGGGACATTAATTCATTGCTGGTGGAGTTGTGAACTGACCCAACCATTCTGGAGGGCAATTTGGAACTATGCCCAAAGGGCAATAAAAGACTGTCTGCCCTTTGATCCAGCCATAGCACTGCTGGGTCTGTACCCCAAAGAGATAATGGAGAAAAAGACTTGTACCAGAATATTCATAGCTGCGCTCTTTGTGGTGGCCAAAAATTGGAAAATGAGGGGATGCCCTTCAATTGGGGAATGGCTGAACAAATTGTGGTATATGTTGGTGATGGAATACTATTGTGCAAAAAGGAATAATAAAGTGGAGGAATTCCATGGAGACTGGAACGACCTCCAGGAAGTGATGCAGAGTGAGAGGAGCAGAACCAGGAGAACATTGTACACAGAGACTAATACACTGTGGTATAATCGAACGTAATGGACTTCTCCATTAGTGGCAGTGTAATGTCCCTGAACAATCTGCAGGGATCTAGGAGAAAAAACACTATGCATAAGAAGAGGACAAACTGTGGGAGTAGAAACACTGAGGAAAAGCAACTGCCTGACTACAGCGGTTGAGGAGACATGACAAAGGAGAGACTCTAAACAAACATTCTAATGCAAATATTAACAACATGGCAATGGGTTCGAATTAAGAACACATGTGATACCCAGTGGAATCACACGTCGGCTATGGGGGGTGGGGGGAGGAAAAGAAAATGTTCTTTGTCTTTAATGAATAATGCTTGGAAATGATCAAATAAAATATTATAAAATTAAAAAAAAAAGAAATTGAACCAAGTAACTGGAATTGAATTTGAAAGTGAGTGCTGGCAAAAGAGTAACCATAAATTTCAAATTAATACTGAGTGAGTGCTGTGCTTGGTCAGGTCTGTGAAAAAATGGGAGCAGAAGATCGGACAGTCATAAAAGAATAGAAGCATCAAGGTGATGATAGTGATGGAGACTCAGGAAAAGGGAGGCAAAAATAAAACAGGGCAACAAAGAAAAATGGGGTAGAAGCAGGCAGAGGTGTTGTGCTAAAACTGGGGATTCAGAGAAAGGCCCCAAAAGGGCCCTGCTCTCAAGGAGTTCCTCTTCTAATGAGGGAGACAACATGCAAACAGCTATATACAAACAACATTATAAAGAATAAATTAGAAATATCTGTAGGGAAAGGGTACTACTGGCTTTCCATTTGGCGATTCTGGGTGCTATTGCTTACTTTGCTATTTGGCATCTCAATGAAATAATATATGTATTTTTATATATGAATACACTATATAAATGCCAGCTATTGTTATTACTTATGTGACCTTGAATAAGTTGCTTGACCTCAATTGACCTCAGTATTATTACCTATAAAATGATGAGGTTGGAAATAATGTCCTTTTTGGCTCTAAAGCCTGTGCTAGTATATAGGGTGCTTGATGAAGGGAGAGAAGAAAAGGCAGTAACATATTGTCAGGTATGCAATCTATACAAGATGTGTTGTCTTATAAATCATGGTATCATACCAATCAGTCAGCAAATATTTACTAAGCAATATATGTCTACAACTGTTACAACAGGGCTTCTAAAATAGTAATAGTTGAAGGGAGAGAGAGAGGGAGAGAGAGACAGAGAGAGAGAGACAGACAGAAAGACAGAGAGACAGAGAGACAGAGACAGAGAGAGACAGAGAGACAGAGACAGAGACAGAGAGAGACAGAAGAATAGTGCTAGAAGGAAAAAAAAAGACAACCCAACAAACTCAACCAACACATTTAGTGTGTTTCATAGCATGTGAATATTCTGTTCCTGTAATCTCCCACTCTTCTGGGAAGCAAGAAAAGTTTTCTTAACCCATTTCTTGGAGCTAAGCTTGGCTGTTAGAATTCTATCATATTCAGTTTCAAAAGTTCTTAAAACATTTGACAACATATTGAAACAAAAAGTATTACCCCCAGTTCAAGTAATTCGTCCCAGGATCATTCAGTTAAGAATAGACTATAGTTCTGCTAACCTTGCTAAATGTTCTTCTCAAAGGCCATCATAGCATACATCTTACTTTATGAATGGAAATTTATGTTGGCAAACTGGAGAAGTCTCAATTTAATTTAGTCAGGCTAAATAATTCATATGTGAGGTAAGAAGTAAGAGACGATTCTTGCAGGAAGATCATTAAAACTGGCCTCTAAACCAGGGGATTGGCTCCCTACAGTAATAGAAGTCCTTACATAAAACCTTGTGTCATCTATTTGCATCAGATCTACATGCATGGAGTGAAAATCTACTGGAAGAAAGTCAATGATTACTCACAATATATTTTTTTATCCAGTAGGTGGAGGAAAAAACACCAAGCCCAGAGTTCTGTCCACTATAACAAAATACATGAATGATGCCTACCCTGGAATAATTCAGTGGAATAGAGCTATTGGGGTTCTTTAAGGGCCTTAGTAGTCTCCTCAATTCCTTAAAATGAAGAAGTCCCTAGGATGTTTAAATCCCTTGAGGATTCCACCAAATGAAGGCCAGCAGCAATAACCAAAAGCTCTTTTTAAAAAGCAGTTTGAACATCAACTAGCCGCCATTCCCCACCCAGCATGAATTAGTACTAGTCTCTGCAGCATTGAACTATCTAATCACCAAATACAGAGTCCCTTCACATACCTCACAATGTTTGGTTCTGCTCAGCCCATATAAAAACTCACAGTTTTGGTACTTCTATGCATATGGTGTAGGGATTAAAAATTAATGGTTTGGCTAAAATATATGAAAATTATAAATAACAATGGTGGTTGCTGATTCAATGTATTATTGCTCAAAGTCAAAATGACCTTTAGTTGCTTTTATTTACAAAAGAGGTGGAAAGAGTGAAAGTAGAGAAATACAAAAGGGTAGAGAAGACATTAGCCTATCTAACTAAATATTGCTCTGGTGCTTGACTCAGCTAGAACTTGTTGACCTTCAACCAGAATTAAACTCTCTCCAGAAGACAGGAAGGGAAAGCCAGCTATCCACTCACCAAAGTTCCCTTCAAGAGGCAGGTCAAGATAATGACTCCTAAGGCCAACTTTCTTCCTTAAGCTGACTTTCTTCTTGAATCTGACTTCCTTCTTCAAGCTGAACTTGTAGCCCCAGAAATTCAGGCCTTTTATAGTAGCTTCTTGTCCCTTCCCCCTCTTCACAGGGGCCAAGCCCAGCTTCCAAATTGCCTAGCACTTCCCAGGGGGGCAGTGTCTGTGGGATCAACTCCTCACCTGGAGGTGTGAATTCTCATTAAAGGGTTCACAATCCTGGCTGATTGAGTTTCTGAGGGTATGAATTCTCTAAGTGGTTTGTGAGATCCTCCCCCTAGTTCAAGCTTGTGTTGATTCAATCAAAAGGTAGACAAAGGAGAGTTAATCCTGTCTTCACAATATAGTGAGGTATTAAGTAAGAGCACTTAAGTTAACTCCAACTAGGCAAAGAGAATAAAGGATTCCCTTTTTACAAGTGTAAACTCAGAATAGCCAAAGAGAACCAAGAATTTCCTTTCACAATGGAATCCCAGTAAGACCATCTTCCATAGTTCCACTCTCCATTATTGCTGCTTTAATATTGAATAGTTCTCTTCAACAGAATTGGCTTGCTTTACTTTCTCTCTTCTGACTCCCATCTAGTGCTGTGTTCTGTCTTGTGGTTCTCCAACCCTCCCTAATGTTATTGGTTGCCCTTTGTTTTTGAAGAGAACCAATGACATTGTAATGTTGGGGTCAGAGTATAGTGTTCAACTATGTCCAATATGAGTTTGGCAGGTTCTACCACAGGTTGGGTACAAGTAGCCTGTAAAAACACTTGAGATGGAGATGTCTCTGGATTTGTGCAGTTCTATGCAGCTCATGTTTCCTTTGTGTTACTGCTGCTTTGCTTGAGTACAGCACCTTCTTTGATTCTGGCACACCATGCTGGGTAGTCCTGTATCAGTATCTCCTGTACACTTTGAAATTCCAAACCTCACTCAAACTAGCCAAGAAGTTGTTGAGTGACCATGGACATTTGTCAGTCAATAAACATTTATTAAGTGTCCACTATGTGCTGGGCACTACATAGGGATAGAAACAAACAAGCAAACAAACAAAATAACAAAACAAAAAAATAAACAAAAAAAATAAAACAGACAGTCCTTGCCCTCAAGGAATTTATAATCAAAAGGAGTATAGAGAGATATCTGGGGAAGGGGCATGCTGGAGAATTCTAGAGAAGTTCAAAAGCTGTACAGCTGGTGGGAAAGGGGGAAGCAAACAGTGCTGGGCCTCCCTCTAAATAATTTATCTTCTAATGGAGATATTTATACTGTAAAGATATGACTCAGGAGGAGCTAGGAAGCTGTATTCTCATTTTATTCTCCTGATAAATACTTAGTTGTATATTTAGAGCTAGAAGAGAGTCAGTTCCTCAGTCAATGAGCATTTATTATGAACCTAAGTGTTAGAGATAAAAAGAAAGGCAAAAGATTATTTCTATTCTCAAGGACCTCACAGTCTAATGGAGGAGACAAGATGTACAAGACAACTGTTCAAATAAAATATATGCAGAATTAATTGAAGATAATCAACAAAGGGAAGTCCCTAGCATTAAGTGAGACTAGGAAAACTTTCCTGTAGAAGGTAGGATTTTAGCTAGAACTTGAAGGAAGTCAGGGAAGTCAGGTAGTAGAGAAGAAGAGGGAAAATATACCAGGTATGAAAGACAGCCACACAAAAAGCATTATTGGGAAGTAGAGTTCTTTATGCAAGGAACAGCAGGGAGGATCGGCATCACTGAGTGGTAGAGAACCTTGATGAGTGACTAAGATGTAAGAAAACTGGAATGCAGGAGAGAGAAAAGCTATGAAGGGCTTTGACTGCAAACAATGGATTTTAAATTTAATCTTGGAGGTGAAAGTTTATTTTATGGAGATAGGTGACATGATCAGACTTGTACTTTAAGATCAATTTGATAGCTTAGAATACTATATGGTCTAGAGTGAGGAGAGACTTTGGGCAAAGTCATCAACCAAAAGGCAATTACAATAGTCCAAGAGTGAAGCAATGAGGACCTACACTGCAGTCATGAGTCAGAGGAAAGGTGGGTTTTTTTAGAAAGATCTTTCTGTAAGAGTTTAAATTTATTTTTTATGCTAAATATGAGAATTATAAAATAATGTTGTGTTGTCAAAATGACTTTTAGCAGCTTTATTTTCAAAGAGGTGGAAAAATTTAAGAAGGTAGAGAATTGTCTAGCCTACCACCCTGCTGCTCCACTGTCTGGCTCAGCCCTAGCAGGGCTTCCCCAAGTCTGATCTCTATGTGAATTCCCAGTAATTCTCAGCCAGAGGTCCTGGTGGTGTCTTCATTCAGAGTTCCACAAACACAGCCTCCTCCAAAGCCAAGGCAGGAATCTCAGCTACTCATTCTAAATGCCAGGAAGGGAATAAATTTCCAGAGCCAATATCTCCAAAAGCCAGGAAGGAAAAACTCTAGACCATGCTGGTCTCTTCTTTTTATGCTCCCTTTTTCCATGTCACTTCCTGTCACTTCCTGTCATTCCCCCTTCTTCAGAGAAACCAATGGCTGTCTTTCAATTTGCCTAGCACTGCTTAAGGTGGTGGGGGACAGTGACCTTTGGAGGTGTGAGCTTACTCTAGTTAGTGACTCCTGAACTCTCTTACTTAGTGTTAAATAGGGGTACTTTAAGTTCTTTATTTGATTAGCTAAAAATAGACAAGGGAGAGTTAATCCTATATTCAAAAGTAAAAAGGACAAGATTGTGCAAATGATTTTATATGGGAGTGAGGATAACGCTTAGGTGGCATGCTTCAGTGATTGAGAGATTAGTGATACCCTGGACAATTATAGGAAAGTTCAGAAGAGGGGAGAGTTTGGGGGGAAAGATAATTAGTTCAATTTTAGACGTGTTGAGCTTAAGATGTCTATGGAATATCAAGTTCAAGATGTCCAGATAGACAGTTGGAGAACTGAAATTGGAGGTCAAAAGAGAGGTTAGAACTGGATAATTAGATTTGAGAATTATTACCATAAAGATGTCAATTGAATCTATGGGAGCTGATGAGTTCAGTGACACTGGCCTCCTGACTGTTCCATGAATGAGACACTCTTATCTATCAGCCAGGACATTTCCTCTGACTGTCCCCAAGCCTAGAATGCTCTCCCTCTTCCAACTCTACTGATTGGCTTCCTTTCCTTTAAGTCTCAAATGCATCTACAGGAAGCCTTTCTGAATCCCTCTTAATTCTAATGCCTTCTGTCTGTTAATTTTTTCCTATTTATACTGTATGGGGCAACTAGGTGGCACAGTGGATAAGAGTATAGGACCTAGATTCAAAAAGATTTTAAATCCAACCTCAGACATTTACTAACTGTGTGACCCTGGGCAAGTCACATAACCCCAATTGCCTAGTCTTTGCCATTCTTCTGTCTTAGAATTGCTACTAAAGGTTTAAAAAAAATAACAAGGACAGACTTTAGTGAGACTTTAAGGTCCTTTGATCTGGATACTATTATAAATGTATTCTAAAATTTAATGACTTTTTTTTACTCATATCTCATTGTTGGCTCATCTTGAGATTTGCTCACTAAAATTCCTGGGTCTTTTCCATGGAAAGTTCCTATTGGATCACCTCCATTTTTTTAAACTGAGTATTACTTTTTATTTATTCCTGTTAAATCCCATTTTAACCCTTCAACTTGTCAAAATTTAGATCCTTTTATAAAGTGAATAATCTATCATTAAAAAAAAAAAACCCTTATCTTCTACCTTGGAACCAAGGCAGAAGACTTGTAAGGGCTAAGTAAAGGGCCCAGGGCCATACAGTTAGGAAGTATCTGAAGTCAAATTTGAACCTAGAACATCCTGTCTATATGCCTGGCTCTCACTCCACTGACCTCCTAGTTGCCCCCAACAAACTATCTTTTGTAGGTTTGTATTAACTAAAATTTTGATAAGCATATAGAAAGGTGGGTTCTTCCTCTAGCCCCAGATTAATGTCATTATGAGGTGCCGAGTAGAGGGGTGAGCACAGAATAAGGTTTTAAATGTGTGAACAGGCTAATTTGCAAACTGTGATCTTTTCATGAGGTGTGAACTTCTCAGTTCAGGGATCAGGAAATAAAACTAACCAAATAGAAAAAGTCATGCCCCTGAGGGCTTCACCTAGGGGAGGATTTTAAGCAATTGAGTCCAAAGACAAAGCAATTAAGGGAGTGAAGGCTCAGAGGCATCCAGAAGTGATGGGTCCTGAACCTATATCAGAGGAAGGAAGAGCAAAGTTATAAAGAATTTTGAGGGAAGATTAAACTCTTCTCCTGTTCCTTAATCTTGACACTCTGTCCTTGAAGACAGGAAGCATATTCTAAGAGTAGGATGCCTTGTATCTGAAAGTGATGCAGGCTTTATACTCAAGAAAGGACTTCTGGTACCCAACAGGTCTAAGTGTATCCTTTGACCACACATGTTGTTTTTTATTATTGTTAGTAGTAGTAGTATGAGAGCCCACTGTCCTGCAAATCTGTGTGTATTCAATAGGAGAGTGTCCTGGACATTTGGAGGATGTTTTATATCAACTGATCATACAATACCATCATGGTAAATACATATTTCGAAAAGAGAATTGAATTCTGACTGAAAGGAGGCTTGTGAGCAACCATACTTGAAATCTTGGACACTACAAATAAATACTTGTAGAACCCTGAGAAGAGTAGTGGTCACTCACTTTCAATCAGCTTAAACAGTGGGAGAAGGACTTGGGAAGGAGCTCTGTCAGAGTACTATCTGACTTCTGTATTTTCATCTAAATAATAAATTCTGTATAGTCTACCTAAAGAGTGCTACATCAGTAGAGAGATTCCTCCAGGTTGAAATAAATTCATTTCCAACACATCCTTGTCAACCTGAAAAAAATACAGAACTCCCATGGTGCCTTAGGGTCACACAGTGAGGAAGTATTTGGGGTCAAATTTGAACTTAGGACCTCCCATGTCCTGGCACTCTATCCACTGTGCTGCCTAACTGTCCCCTAATAATTTCTTCTAGAACTCTGTTCCTCACACACATTTTTCCCCTTTGGGCATTCAACATTAAATTATTAGTAGGTATTCCCCAAATCCACTTTTTACCCTTTTTGGAAAATGTAGGATTCCAGGATCAGTCTCTGACCTGAGCCACAAAAGGCTCAGCTCTGGTCCAGTCAGACAGCATTCCAATGCATGATTTATGAGCAGGGCATGCAGTCTTTGTTCTGGGAGTTTGAAAAGAGCGGGCTGAACTTACCACGTCTCTAGCTTGTACGTCATGGATTTGTCAAGCCAATGTAAATCCACTATATGTATTACCTGCCTCTGACATCATGACATCAATAAAGACAGGAGGGGGCTCGATCCTCCCTCTCTTCCTCTTTCTCTCTCTAACCTGCCTGCTGGCCACATGGATCTCTCCTGTTATGGAGATCCAGTGTGCCTCTAACCATATTCTCTCTTTATTCTTTTCCTTCCTTCTCACCTCACTCCTGATTCCTAAGCCATGCATTCTGGGTTAATTATTTATCTTTCTTCATTCTATGCCCAACATGGGAAGATAAAAGGGAAACCACGTCCTTCCATAACAAGATATGATCTGGTGTCTATCTCTGTTCATTAAACTCTCCCTCCGATTTCTTTCTCCTCCTCAAAATAATAATCCTGTAGACATTCCCTTTGTGTAGTGGTTGCAGGACAGACTGCTACAGAAAACAATGAAATTTGCCTCTCTCCATTCTTCATGTTTCCACAAAGGCTAACCACAGTGGGTCCAAAATCATCAATTCTGTATTTTTTCCCTCTGCAATAGGATATGATTTATTTGTATTAGAGGACAAACTTAATTTGAGCATTTATTTACTTCTCTGTCTTCTTATTGGCTTGGTCTTCAGCTGACAGGTAATATGGTCTAGTTTTCACCCACTAAATCTGGGGTCAGGAGATTCCTGTAGTGTTGGATTTGGAATCAGAGAACCTAGGTCTAAATCCATATACTCTTTAGTCTTACATGACCCTGAGTAAGTCTTAAGCCCAATTTCCTTATCTGTAAAATGATAGAGTTAGCATATATACCAAAGTACTTATAGCAGCTCTTTTTTGTAGAGATAAAGAACTGTAAACTAAACAAATGAGAACCTACGAAAATAATGGGATACTATTGTACCATAAGAAATGATGAAAGGGGAAAGGGTTTCTGAGAAACCTGAGATTTATAGAAACCGTAAAGTAGTTACAAGAGAACAATAGCCCAAGATTCCGAATTTTCTTTAGAAATGGAGCATGTGTGTTATGTGGCCAATGTCTTCACTCTAACTTGCTTATGAGACTAAGACCCCATTCCTCACCACTCTAACAGATGTTGAAGATACCATCTGAGGGGGAATGAGATGGGTGCATAATTGTCAAATCAAAGGAAGTAACATTACTGCAACAGCACAAAGTGAAGGCCCAAGAGGAAAATTAACATAATAACATCATAAAAAATAGCAATTACAAAAGACATAAACTCTGGTCAACACAATGACCAATCATGATTCCAGAAGACCAATGAAAAAACCTGGGGACTAAGAGGTAATAACTTTGACATGCAGAATAAAAAAAATTTTTTTAGACACAATCAATGGGAGAATTTGTTTTGTTTGACTATGTTTGTTACAAAGGTTTTCTTTTTCTTTTAGTGGTGGAAGGGAAGGTAGAGAAAATAGACTTCTGTTTTTTTGGAGAAATGAAATAATTAAAAAAGAATAAAGGGGTTGGAAGAAATGACCTCTAAGATTCCTTCCAGCTCTAAATCTATGATCCCAAGGGATAACTTATGTCAATGTTCTGAATCCTTTAGAGATAGAGGGTTCTTCTAGTCATCAGTATTGTTCTCTCTTTCACATGTCTGAAACTTAAGAGGACCACTAGAGATAAATAGACTTAGAGGATTCTCCAATTCCCTTTCCCCCCATATTTTTCTATTTGTTATAGATGGAAAACCCCAGAGCTACTCTTCACAGCTAAAGAAGTGATTCTATGGTTGTAAGAAAGGGAAGCAGCAAAATGGTGAATTCTTCCATATAGTCAGACTGCATCTATGCTAAAGTCATCTATAGGAGATTAGTGAGAGGAGAGAGAAAAGGAGATGAGAAGAGAGGACAGGAGAAGACAGGAGATAATAAGTGAGAAAGACCCATTTGTGTTCACTGCTTCCTAATCCACAAAAAACCTGTGAAAATTCTAGGGTCTGAGCATTCTGTTCTTAAAACAAAGAAGTTGTAGGGAGTAAACTTTTTAAGTGTATACGTACATATACCGGATTATATTTAGGAAGCTGCTCTATGCTTTTAATAATGCCAAGCTTATCACTGAAACAAAAAAAAAACATCTTTTTAATACCAATGCTATTCTGGTGATGGCTCCAATGTATGAATTGTCATAGTCTCTGATATTTAAAATTATTTGCCACTGAAGGACAATGCATACTAACTAATCACTTAATGTGTGCTCAGCAGTATACTATATGTTGGGGGTGTAAGTACAGAAAAAAAGAGAAAAGTAAATTCCTACTCATGAGGACTTGTAAAGGAGAAATGGCATAAAATAGCATAAAAGTTATAGCTAGTGAGATGATGATTAGATAGAAAAAGAGAGAGGGGGAGGGAGGGAGGGAGAGAGAGAGAGACAGACAGAGAGAGAGAGAGAGAGAGAGAGAGAGAGAGAGAGAGAGAGAGAGAGAGAGAGTTAAATACTTTTTGTCTTGGAATCTATACTGTGTCAGTTCCAAGGAAAAAGAATAGAAAGGACTAGGCAAATAGAGTTAAGTGTCTTGTCTAGAGTTATACAGCTAGGGAGTATCTGAAATCATATTTGAAACCAGGACCTTCCATCTCCAGACCTAGCCCTCTATCACTAAGCCACCTAGTCGTCCCTCAAGGTTTTATTTAAAAAATGTGTGACAGGAAAATTAAATGGTCTGATCAATGTCTCATAAGTAAAGTATGACCAATGGGCAGCCCCTATGCTGATACCCACAAGATATTAGGTAATCTTAAGAAAAGTCCCTTCTCTACTCACCAAGTATGGGTGGATCTTCAAAGAGGCTTTATAAAATGTCATGGATAAGATTTATACAGAATCAGATGGCTTAAATGGGCAGTGATTTGACTCATTAGAGGGAGGCTCATGTTGATGAGATCATAGATCCTTTAATGTATCCTTATATAATTTGATTTTAGGAGTATGAACTATAGTCTGTTTCTAGACCAATATGAATTCTTTCACTATATCATCCTGTAAACAGTATACTTTCTGCTATAAATACTGAGTCTATCTCTTTCTTTGCTCTTATTCTGAGCATTATTAAAAGAGTGCTTTGTGTTTTACTTAGCATGTTTCAAAAGCAAAAGCTCATTTTCTGCTACAGCTTTTTTTATAGATCCACTCAATCAATCCTCTGTCAGGTACTTCCATTTTTTTATGCATGTCTTTTTAAGGTCTGGAATGTGAATTTTAGATTTACTCCACCCTGCTTAGTCTTTAGAATTTTAGCAACCAGGAATATATACACCATCACTTAAGGATTAAGTGTGGAGGAAGAAAGTCTATGACCCTTGTGCGCTAGCAAGTGACAAATCAGAAACAACTGACTGACCCCCTGGACTGTCCAAAGCCAAGTTTAAACCACTATTGGTACTGTGAAACACAGGAAGTAATGTAAAGAACTGCCTTTATATTTTGCTTCACTTCCTATGAGAGGGATCTTTGGTGGTGGAACTTGACTTGGAGGAGCTCCAGCATGGGACCTCAGACTGCGTACTTTAGATGACCACATGGTAAGTGTTAAGGCTGACTCCCCTTTTCCTTGGGTTTTTTGGAGGCACTAGCCTCCAAGGAGGCCTCTCATCTTGTGGCTAGATGCAGGGCTAGATTTAATTTTCTGGGAAAGCCCCTTGGCTGAGACCTCTGAACTCCCCCTGGCTCCAACCAGGCTGGAGCAGATCTTCCCTTTTTCTCTCTCTCCCTCTTTCTTAATTTATTCCGTCTATTGTAAATAAAGCATGATAAAATTCCATTCTGACTTGAGTATTTCATTGGGATTTAAAATTTAAATCCCTGGTAACCACAAAAAATGTCTCAACCCTAAATTTTACCCTTAACATTCCCCATTAGGGAACTTCCTGTAGAGTCACATTTGTTTCTCTATATTCCTCCTAGGGATCTCTTAAAACCTATCAAAATCTTCTCAAAGTTGAAGACTGCAGTTAAGTTTGAGATTCCAAAGAGCTTCCCTTAAGGCAGAATCTTTTTGGCTGAGTAATTAAACTTGAGTTTGTACGGAATAGGAATGAAGTGACTGCCATGTTGTTCAACAGAAAGTTAAGGCAAGATTTATTATGGAAAAGCCACCCTGGTATAATCAAAAGGTGACTATGTTAAGCAAGCTTACTTCAAAAGGAAAAAGTGATCAAGTAGCAAAGCTATCAAATGTATTTGTCAAAGAATCACAGCTGTAATCTCTGAGGTGGAAGGGCCCTCAAAAAGTCATATGATTCAGGCTTTCTCCTTTAGAGAAGTGAATGATTAACCTATTCAGTATAGTTGGTTATCTATTATTTTCTTAAAGGTCACCCCTAGAAGAGAGATACCACCCACTTCCCTCAGTAGTTTATTCCTAGGTTCTAGCCTTCTTACTGGTCTTAGATTTATTATATACTTACCAATAGAATTTTTCTTTCTTTAAGTCCATTTTCTTTTGTGGGCTTAAAGAACAATCACTCAGCATTCTCATTAAAAACAATTCATAAATTTGAAAAAAGTAAACAAGTAACTTTTTAGTGTTCCTTCCAAGATATATAACCCACATTTATTTATTTATTTCCTCCTAGTACCTATTTTTCATGTCTTTAATAATTTTGTTCACATTTTCTGTACACTCTATTTTGTCTGCATCATTTTGAAAATGCAGTGACCAGAAACTGAGTACAGTGATCCAATACCAAATACCAAATTGATTTTTCTTTTTTCATAATGGCTCCATCTTTTTGATTCATATTCAACCTGGAATATTCCATGACCTTCACATCTTATTGTGCTCTTTTTCTCCCTTGGAAATCATTCCCCATTCTGTATTGAGGATTATTTTGTATTCCTAAATTTATAACCTTATACTTAACCCCTTTGAATTTCAACCTGTTTTTTAAAAGAATTGGTTTTTAACTTATTTTTCTACTGCAAATATGAATAACATGGAAATGGGTTTTGAACAATGATACATGTATAACCCAGTAGAATTGCTTGTCAGCTCCGGGAGTGGGGACAGAAGTGGGATGGCGGATCATGAATCATATAATCATAGAAAAATATTCTAAAGAAAAAAGAAAAAATTGATTTGAACTTATTTTATAACAAACTGATGGATGATTGGTATATCCTTTGTTTTTATCTTTTGTTACACAACTAAGACTGGCATGAACCTTGAGATACTTAGACTCATAGCATTAGGGCTGGAAGGAACTGTAGATATCATCTAATACAAACTTTTCATTTTACAGAATAAGAAATTCAGCATCCATGACAATGACTCTCACATAGACAATGCTTAATAAATGTTAAATTAATGAACTAAAATCAAGGCTCAGAGAGAAGTTAACTGACTTGTTCTATGTCACACAGGTGACAGAGGTAACAACTAAGATTTTAATCCAGAGCTTCAAATTCCAAATCCAGCATAAACTCAATCTTTTTCAGAAAATGGCTAATTAGCTACATACAACATATAAGATCTGCGTCTTTGGATGGACAGGAAGGGATATAGAAGCTAAGTGAATAAAGAAACTAATTGCATAAACATAGGGGAACATGAAAAACAGCTGAGCCTACAGTGTATGATGTAGGAGGAAGAACAAATATACTAGTCAGCATTTCAGGAAGTGATTCACTGATCACTTTCTGACTAGGCAAAAGTATCAATAAGTCTGTCCCTGACCTAAGCATTATCTCCTCAGACAAGGGGAACTGACTCAGGTCAGCTCTTAATTTTCTGTTGGAATGAAATGAAGTCATTTCACAATTAACAAAAGAAGGTTTAAATAGCCATAGCATAGAAGGTATCTTCAAAAAGGATACTGTACTATGATAATACATTTGCAATCTGTATTACCTGTCTTCTTGGAGAGGGGGGGAGATGAGGGAGGGAGAGAACATGAATTGTAAAATGTCAGAAAACAATATTAAAAATTGTATCAACATGCAATCTGGAAAAAAAAAATTTTTTAATTTTAGAAGTGTACTCTAGGACTTATCTTGGACAGATTATTGCTCTTCTTGTTTCCATGTGGAAACACATCTGGTAAACAGAGCATGGTATCTTGAGACATTTGTCAAGTATGAAAGGCCCTGATTCTGTATAATTGGACCTTTTTATTTGCTTAGGTGAGTAAGAAGCCAAGAAACTATCAATATGGCCAGAAGAAACAAGGAAGCAGTATCAAAGAAGATACAGCCTGAGCTTTAGTCCATGAAGGCTTTAGGCAAATCAAGTCCTAGGAATAGCTTTGTCAGTTTTCATAGAAAAACTAGCCTAAATTGTATGGAGGAAGGAATTAGGATATTGCTTCAATCAGAGCTCCTATCCCCAAGATATATTCCAAAATTTAAGGTATACTATGGAGTCCATTGGGAAAACATATTATGCATACAGAGATCCCTAATCTGGAAGTTCCAGATATTCACAACAAAGCAATGGAGCAAATAAACCTCTGAGAAGATAAGGAAATAGCAAAAAGTGAGAAAACAACAGTTTGGGAAGAAGGGGGAAAAGACATTAACCAGTCAAAGAAACTCAAAACCATAGCCAGTTATGTCCATTTGGCCTTAGAAATGAACAACTCTCAATAGATTCTAAGAACATCTCAATGGTTTAGTACAGTAGGATCATTAATCTTCATAACAACCAAGGGTCATAACAGACAGTGTGCTTTATATTCAAAATAGAGATGGCATTTGCAAACCATTTTGAAAATATTGCATCCCAAAATCATTAACAAAATGTTATATTTAAA
The DNA here is from genome assembly GCF_027887165.1 of Monodelphis domestica. Classification (NCBI taxonomy): domain Eukaryota; kingdom Metazoa; phylum Chordata; class Mammalia; order Didelphimorphia; family Didelphidae; genus Monodelphis; species Monodelphis domestica. The sequence continues at coordinate 209,735,960 of NC_077230.1, forward strand.
CCAGAAAATTTTTGTAACCTAGAAAAAAAGTTAAATGATGTACTTTATTCTTCCACAATTCCAAAAATTGTTCTATTTTTGTCTTTCCTGTTGAAATCATAGTTCCCCCTTACAATCACTACTGAGAATCCCATATGTGTTCAGATCAGGCTTCACATTCTACACCAAACTCTTTGTTTCTCACATTTATATAATTCAGCCCTGCTTTTCTTTGATTTTTGATCCTGCATCACCAACTTCCTATTGAACATTTCAAGCTGGATATTACATAGGAATATTGAAGAATTTAAGAATCAGAAAGGACCTCATTGGTTATCTAGTTCAACTTGTGCATGAAAGAAATCCTTGGTACCTCAAAACTCAAAATTTGCAAAAGAGAACTTAACGTTCCATCGCCATCCCTGTTCACAAACTCTTCTTTCTTATGAATTTCTCCTTTAAAAACTTAGGGGCTATGCCATTTGGTGCTTTATGTTTAGCATTGATATTACTTCATTATTTATAGTACCTTTTAGCAAGATGTAATTTCTTTCCTTATCTCTTTTAATCAGATCTATTTTTGAAATCATGATTGCTATTCTTGATTTTTTTTTCTTTACTTCAGATGATACACAATAAATTCTGCTCCAGCCTCTTACCTTTACTTTGTGTATGTCACCCTAACTCAAATATGTTTATTGTAAACATATAGCAGGAGTCTGGTTTTTAATCCTCTCTACTGTCTCCTTCTGCTTAATGTGTGAGTTCATTCCACTCACAGTTCAGTTATGATTAACAGCTGTGTATTCCCCACCATCTTATTTTCCCCTTTTGATCCTGCTCTTTTCCCTTTTACTCTGTCTGTCCTCACCAGGATTTTAGTTTTTATCACCCCTACCCTACCACTAATTCCCCTTCCCTCCAATTACTACTCCCCCTTCTCTTGTCTTATTCCATTTCTCTCTTCCCTTTTCTCTTAATGAAATCCTCTTTTTCACCTCTTGATTTTTAAAAAATATTGTATCATCCTAATCAGCTTACTTCCACACTCTCTATATATAGTTCTTCAAACTGCTCTACTACTGATAAAAAATTTTAAAGAATTATGAATAACCTTCTTCCATGAAGGAATACATATAATTTGACCTTATTGAGTCCTTTAAATTTTCTCTTTTTTATTTACCATTTTAGGCTTCTCTTAGGTCTTGTATTTGGACTCCAAGTTTTCCTTTTAGGTATGGTCTTTTCATCAGCAAGGCTTGGAAATCTTCTATTTTATTGAATGATAATTTTTTCCCCTGAAAGAATTTCCTCAGTTTTACTATATAGGCGATTTTGGATTATAAACCTAGATTTATTACTTTCTGGAATATCATATTTCATGCCTTCTGATTCTTTAATGTAGAGACTGCTAAATCCTGTGTAATCATAATTGTAGCTCCATGGTATTTGAGTTGTTTCTTCTTGAGCCTTGCAGTATTTTCTCCTTGATTTGAAGACTCTTGAATTTTACTATAATATTCCTAGGAGTTTTCATTTGGGATTTCTTTCTGGAGGGTATGTGTGGATTCTTTAAATTTCCATTTTACTCATGTTCAAGAATGTCAGGGCAGTTTTCTTTGATAATTTCATGTATTATAATATCCAGGCTTTATATTTTATTATTGTTTTCAGGAAACCCAATAATTCTTAAATTGTCTCTCCTAGATCTATTTTCCTGGTCAATGTTTTTTCATTGAGATATTTCACATTTTCTTCTGTTTTTGTTGTTGTTCTTTTGATTCTAGTTGTTGTTCTTTAGCTTTTAGTTGCTCAATTCTAATTTTTGAGGACTGATTTTCTACCATGAGCCTTCTTTTCCATTTGGCCCATTTCTTCTTGAATTACTTTCATTTCTCTTCTCCATTTTTCTTCTATCTCTCTTAAATGATTTTTAAAATTCTTTTTTAGCTCTTCCAGAATCTGAGTTCAATTCATAGTTTTCTTTGAAGCTCTGTGTCTGTTTGCTTTGCTTTCATTGTCCCCTTCTGTGTCTGTGCTTTGCTCTTGGTTATTTTTTTAATGTTTGCTCATTTTTCCAGCCTTTCTCTTGACTTTCACCTTTATTTTAAAGTTAGGTTCTGTTCTCAGGGAGGATAGGGCACTTTCTTGGACTTCAGTTCTTCATTGATGCTACCCTTATTCTTATTTCTGGGTTTCTGCAAGTTTCAATTCTTACAAGGTGGTATGATGGCCTGTGGATTGGGAGCTCTGAAAGACACCTCCCATTGCTGATTCAATCATCTCCTGAGACTGCTGATGGCTCAAATTCTAGCCTCAAGTTTGGGGAGTGGCTTTTGGTGTTACTCTAAGCTTGATCAGGTCAGGCACAACATGGACTTCCCTGCCCTGGGGCTCTGCCTTGAGCTTTGACTAGGGCCAGCTGGACTCCCACAGACCAGCACCCTGGGGACTGTCTTCAGTGGGAATCCAGTGGCCCAGGTCTGGTTCCACATACTGCCCAAAATTGGGATTCAGGTCCTCACTGTAAGCCCAGACTGGAATTCCTAGCCTTGCTCTGGGCTTATACAGACCAGGTAGGCAGTATAGATTGTCCTGATCTGGAATTGCAGATCTTACCCGAGGTTTGCTTGGATCTTTAAGGGGTATGCATTGGGTTGCACTGCTATTAGCTTAGGCAGGGTCTCAGGGTTTGGATGTTTGCTTGGGCCCAGCTTCAGAACCTGGAACAGGAGATGTGAGGTGGAGGAGCATCCTTACTCTTTGTATAGACTCCTCCTAGCTGTGTTCCCCTATCACTCCAATGACCCAGATTCTTTCTGCCTGCCTTTCAAGTTGTTCTCTCCACGACAGTTGCTTCACTCTGTCCTCTTGTTGGTTCTTTTACTCTTAAATTTATTTTGTGGCATTATTTTAAGATTTGTTGGGGAGGATTCACATGGTGGTTTTGAATTTCTCTCCCTCTACTCTGCTATCTTGGCTCTGAACTGAATTTCTCTATTACTAGGCAACACTGCCCTTCCCATTGCCCAGACAGCTCTAGTGTCATCCTTGGCCCCTTATTCTGACTCACCTCACACATCCAATCAATTCCTATATCTTATATATTTCTCCTCAACCTTTCTTCTCCATTCTTATGATACAACCCCCATCCTAGTTAAGGGTCTCATCACCAATCCCCTTGTTGTTTATTGTTTTTCATTTGTTTAAATCATGTATAATTCTTCATGATTCTACTTGGGGCTTTCTTGGGTACTGGAATGATTTGCTATTTCCTTTACCAGCTCATTTTACAGATGCAAAACCGATGCAAACAGGGTGAAGCGATTTGCTCAGTCACATAGCTATTAAGTGTCTGAGGTCAGATTAGAACATAGGAAAATGAGTCTTCCTTTCTCTAGGCCTTGTATTCTATCCACTGTGCCACCTAGCTGCCCTACCTTTCCCTGGACTACTATAATAGTTTCCCATTTGGTTTCTTATTTAGTTGCCTTGTGCCTGTTCTCTCATTCCTATCCATCCTTCACAAAATCACCAGTTATTCTCCTAAATCATAGATCTGAACAGGTTACCTTCCCTTTTCCTACTGAATAACCTCTAGTGGGTCCCTATTACATCTTGGATCAAATTCATAGTCCTCTTTTTGCCATTTAAATCACTTTATAACCTAGCACCTTTCTACTTTTCTAGACTTTCAGCATATTACTTCAATCCACCCACTATGAAATTCAGCTATACTGTCTACTTGGTTTTCCACACACATGATTCCTTATCCCCCATTTCTGTGCCTTTCCATTGGTTGTCTTCCATTCTTAGAATTCACCCCCTCCTCTCCTCTGCCTATTGGAATCCCTAGTTTACTACAAGACTCATCTGAAGCATCAAACTCTGTAAATCTTACATCCTTGCCCAAAATTGCTCTATATTAATTTTGTATATACTCATATATGAATATGTTGCCTCTTTCTTTATTTTATAATTTTTTGGAAGTCAACAAATATTCCAATTTTGTCTTTGTGGTTCCAACACTGTAAAATCTAAAATTATATCTCTAATAATAAAAATATTATATTTTATGAGGTTTATTAAATGATCATTAGAAATCAAGGAATAAAGAGGATACAGAATAAAAACCATGTGCCCATGGCTGGTTAGCCATTTTCAGCCATTTCCCACTCACCATCATCACTGCTGATTGCTGTATCATGCCCCAAAGAGAGAGCCTGGGAGGCATTACTGCTGGTTAAATACCAATAATATGATCTCCCCAACATGGAGATGAAGGAGAGATTATAGGAAATTTTGGAAAATACTAAGAACATCTGGAGAATGAAGTCAAAGGTTCAAAATCTCCATTTATACAACACTTAGAGTTGATCCAAGTACATAACAAAGGCTTAATAAATGCTTACCCAGAGGTGAACAGGAGATGCTACTGGGCTGTCTAGGGTAGGGGTAGTCACTCTTTCTGACCCTCACATGTTGTGAGGGTTGTGGTGCCCTTTCCTAGGTCTTTCCCTCAAGAATGACTTTCTCTCTAGTCAGCTACCAGTTCTATCCCTGGGGGAGTGGATTTCCTTTCAAACTTACTGTAGGAAGGCAGTGAAAAGAGGACGCTCCCAAGGAGGCTACCATCTCAGTAATACCTTTTCCAGTTTGCTGGCAATACCCCTCTCCCCTCCTCTCCTCCTGTCCCCAACAAACATTACCATTCTTGTTTGCCTGGAAATTAAACTGGATCCGTCCTTTTTCTCACTGCTTTGGGATTTTATGCAAATATGAATCAATAATCTTTTGTTCAGCTATGAACACCCACTCTGAGAAAGTCCCAGCAAGAGGTATACAATTTCTCTGTCTCGCTATCTCTCTCTCTATGCCTCTCTCCCCCATTTTCCACTCTTTTTCATTTGCATTTGAGTTATGAAACATGTACATTAGTCATGTAATAGTTAATCACTTCATCTTAGAGGAACCAGTTTCTTTTAAAATAAAGTGAGCAGAAAGCAAAACAAACTCTTAAGAAACAAAGATTAGGAGTGCAGGTTCATCTCGCCTGTGAGATCAAGGTGAAAGCAAAGTGAAGAGTAGGAAAGGGAGGAAACTTTCCCCAGTTCTGTTGTGAGCAGCATGGAAGATTCTAGCCACTCTGGGTCTGTTAGGTGTAACTCCAGTAATGTATGCTTACAGTCCTCTTTGTCTTGATTTTCACCCTCCTGTCAGCATGCTCACAGTAACAATGTAGGCAGTAAGGATGGCAGCTTTGCCTGAGGCTCCTGACTGCTTCCACCATTTCTTAGTCTCCCATTAGTTTCTTCTCCCCTCCCTACCCCTTAGTTTCTCATAGGAATGGGAGAGGCTACAGCTCCTCCCCGGAGGATTAGGAGGAAGGACATTGGGGAATATACTACTCGCCAATAGCACTGACTGACCTTCAGTGTCCTACTTCACTTGATTGATTCCCCCCCCCCAATTTTACATCTATCTGTGTATGTATTTCTCTCTCTGTGAAAATGCATACATGTGTATGTGTTCATATATACACATACCTATATGTGTACATGTTGTCTCTCCTCACTAGATTGTAAGTGCTTTGAGGATAGAGATTCTTTTCTGTTTTTTCATCCCCAGCACTAGTGCCTGGAACCTAATAGCCACTTAATCAATGTTTGATTAATTGATCGATTCCCCTTCCAAGAAATAGATGGAAGAAATGAAAAAAAAGTAGAGACAAGAGCAAAACAAGACTAAGAATTCTAGGCTTGACTGGTTTTTCCTTGCTCAGAAGTTGTAGGATGAAGTTACACAACTCCAAAAAGAGTTCAGACTTTACAAAGAATAATTTACAATTAAACCTTTATTTTATATGTAACCCTACTTAAAATAGTCTAAAGTGATGCTCTTTTCCTGAAAAACCATCCCAACTAAATGCTCTTCTGAAACATGATAGTCTCCTTTATCCAAATGAATGGAATGAGGCTCCTGCACTGGAGACAGGGGAGAGGTTCTCTTCTGGTTATACCTCTAGCTGTGTGACTTCAGAAAAGTTGCTTATAACCTCTGTGATTATAAGTTTGGGCCTTAGTTTCTTCATTTGTGAAATGGTGGATTTGGAGGAAGTAATCTCAAAAATCCTTTCCAGATCTATGAATTGGACAATTAAGATCTGCAAGGAGATTTAGCCTGTGGTTGAAATAAGCCACTTTATTCGCTGAAATAAATACTTGCAAGCTTCCATCAAGACAGATAGAGCCTATAACTATGTATGTACACACACACACATACACATATGTTTAAAGTTATAGATAGATGAATTTCTCTCCTCTCCTCTTATAAGAAGAATGGATCAAAATGGCCAAGGAGCTTGTTTTCACTTTTGTAATCCTTTGGGAACTTTGCCAAGATTGAGTGACTGATTTAGAAACTGATTGCTGAATTTCACAAGAGGTTGCAGAAGTTGCAAAATCTAAGGACCTCCCCACAATTCTCCAAAGGAAAAGAGCACAGGATTAGGAGTGCTCACTAAGCAAGGTGGCTCAGTTCCTCTGAGTGTGAGGGAAACTGAAGAGGACAGAACAGAGTGAGTCCAGGACCCAAATGTCCTTCTCCTTGCCTAAATCTATGGAAGCTTGGAAGGAAACAATCTGCTCCCACACACAGACCTTCTCTCCTTCCCATCTTAGCCCTAGGCACACACACAATAAACAGGGGGCAGTGTCCTAGGAGAGCATGAGTGACACAGCAGCACACAGGATCCAAAATGAACAAAGGAAAAAAAGGTTCAAAATGAATTCAGGTCAGACTGAAGAAGGTTTATCCTATACTATTTGCAGAGCATTGAATGAGAGGGATGAGGTATTGGGGGTGGAGGGTGGGCAGATGCTTTGAAGCTGGGTGGGGGCAGCATCTATTACGTGTCAATTTAAAGCCTGTGGACCACTCATTAAACTTATTAAGACATTTAGTCCTATAGTTCCTAGGTTTCTGGGCTTTCTGACTTCACACAGTAGGACTACATACTGTCCCACAGAATAGGAATCAAGTTCTAAGGTTCAAAGTATCATGGCCTAATGACTAGATTTTATGCTGAGATCCTAAATTACTATATGGCACAAACCTTTATGTATACATATATGTATATGACATATATTTTATACATACATATATTATTGCTGTTGTTCAATCATTCAATATTATCTGATTCTTTGTGACTCTGTGGACAAGACTGTCCATGGGGTTTTCTTAGCAGGGATACCGAAATGGTTTTCCATTTTGTTCTCTAGTAATTAAAGAAGGGGGAAGCTGGGTGGCTCAGTGGATTGAGAGCCAGACCCAGAGACAGGAGGTCCTGGGTTCAAATCTGACCTCAAACACTTCCTAGCTGTGTAACCCTGGGCAAGTCATTTGACCTCCATTGCCTAGCCCTTACCACTCTTCTGCCTTGGAACCAATGCACAGTATTGATTCTAAGACAGAAGGTAAGGGTTTGAAAAAACAAACAAACAAACAAACCACCAGATCTAGTAGTTAAAGAAAACAGACCTTAGTAACTTTCTCAGGGTCATATAACCAGTATGTGTCTAAGGTTTCCCATGGGAAGAAAATGCATAGCAGAAAGGATCAAAAAAGGTATGCAACAAGATTTATAGCATCCAGTAACATCCTCCACACCCCTCCTCTCCTTGTCTGTGGCAGTTCCTCCACTCATTTCTCTTCCTAATGAGATAGCCATTCGGCCCTATCTCTTCCTGTTCTATTCCACTGCCATTTCAGCTTATTCCATTCATTCACCTCAACCTCAAATCTGCCATCCATACAAGCACCTTCAAAATGCCCAGACAATGATGCCATTCTGAAGGGCCATAGATGACACTTTCCTATACAGGAATCAAATACTTAAACCTTTTGCATGGTTTATGATTAGTCTTTTGTTGTTGTTGTTGTTTGCTTGTTTCTTATATAATGACATAATAAATATGTATCAAATTTTCTGTTGATTACTACGTTTTTACCCCAGCAATAGTTCTAACTCCTTCATTTCATTAAATATCTAATTCTTAACTTTTATAATTATGTTTGGCTTTTGTGGATGTTATTCTTGGTTGTAAGCCCAGTTCTTTTGCTCTATGAAATGCTGTGTTTCATGTCTTGTGTTCTTTTAATGTTGCAGCTGCTAGGTCTTATATTATTCTGATCATAAGTTCATAGTATTAATTTTTTTTTCTCGTGGTTTGTATTTTCTCCTTAACCTGGGAGCTACAGAATTTAGCAATGAAGCTTTTATGCATTTTCATCTTTGGGTCTCTTTGAAGTGGTGATCAGAGGATTCTTTCAATTTCTACTTTACCCTATGATTCTAGAATTTCTGGGCACTTTTCCTTAAGGATTTCTTACAGTATGGTGTCCCTTTTTAAAAATTGTAACTTTCTATTAGTCCAGCTATTATATTATTTTTCTTGCTCTGTTTTCTGACAGTTGTTTTTGTGATAAAATGTTTCATATTTTCTTCCATTATTTCATTCTTTTGATTTTGCTTTATTATTTCTTATTGGCTTAGGAAATCATTAGCATCCCCTTGTCCAATTCTAATTCTTAACATGTTATTTTCTTTTGTGACCTTCTGGATCTTTTTACATTTGGGCAATCTTGCTTTCATAATTTTCTTGATTTTCTTGCATTGCTCTTATTTTTTTCTAATTTTTCTCATTTTTTTCTGAGCTCTTTTTAAAGCTCTTCTAAAAGCTCTTTTTGAGCTTGTGACCATTTATTGTGTTTCTGAAATAGGTGTTTATACTTTGCTGTATTCTGCATTTGACCAGAGTTGTTCTCTATCCACATAATAGCTATTAATATTTGGGTTCTTTCTTCTTTGCTTGTTCATGTTTGTTTGTTTGTTTGTTCATTTATTTATTTATTTTGATTTTAGCAGCTGGGCCAACAGACTTAATTACTGGCTTTCTTCTGGAGCCCCACAGTTACTAAGGTGCTGGGATGTGTCAAGTTTCAGGATTTTTTGTGTGTGCTTGTTTTTTCCTGAGTCCTGTTGAATTATTCCAGTTTTTATAGTCCAAGGTCAGATGTTGTCTTGGTTCTTCACTCAAACCTCAGTCTGTGATTGACCTCAGGTTTTGAAATCAGAGCCCACTAGCAGTTGTGCCATTGCAACCTCAAGCAGCCAGTCACTCTCCTGCTATGGCAGCTTCCAGCTATTCCACTCTCCTGGGAGTCATCAGAGTAATAGCATGGGAGTTGGGTTCCCAATCCCTCAATCCTCATGTGTACAATCCTTCCTCCTCTTTTACTACTGTAGCCTGAGATAGAGCAGGTATCTATTCAGAGTTCCTCCCACCTCCAAAGTTCCTCATTTGTTAGCTGCAACAGAGTTTCTGCCCTTAGGGTCTGGTACCAGTAGATTCTGTAGTGTCCACTCCTTCAGGAACTAGCTATGGGCCAGCAGGGGTCTTTGGAGCTAAGGTAGCCTCAGATGGCTCCCAGGGTCCTCTGCCTGTGGATTCCAATGTTATCCTCAGGGATACAAAATCTGAGGCTCAGCAAATAAGGCGAGTTTGGAGTTCCCAGGGGCTATGTTGTTGATTTCTCTATGTTTGCTCTGTTTCTGGCCCCAGGGCCTATGGCAGAGGGACTGAGGTTAGTGAAGTCAGAAACCTTCCTCCCTTGTTATCCCTGGCTATTTAGCTTCATTCCTGACTCTTTAAGTTTCTCATCAAATCTGTGGAGTTATATTTAGTTGTTTCTGGGGAGTTTTAGTGGGGTGAGGAAACTCCATGCCCTATTCCAGCATCTTCCCAGGATGTATCCCACTCTTCAATCTTAAGAGTTACTAGAACTGAATGCTCCTAATTACTAATAATAAAAGAATGTAAATCAAAACAATCTTGAGGTTTTACCTCCTAAGTGTAAACTGGTAAAGATGACAAAAATAATCAGTGTTAGAGGAGTTGTGCCACAAGCTAAGAGGTACACATTGTATAAGGTACAATGAGTGTTGTGAGTTGGTACAATGGCTTTGGAAATCAATTTGGAATTATGCAAATAATGCAATTAAAAAGGTCATACACTTTGACCCAGAGATTCCATTACTTGGCTTATATCTATAGAAGGCCATTGATATGAAGCCAATGCTTTTATGAACCAAAATATTTATAGCACCACTTTTTGTAATAGCAAATAACTGGAACTAATATGACTTGAGGGGTGTTGGGGTGCTCAGGGAGGGGTAGTATCTCTGGTATGGAGGGCTTGTCATGCCCTCCTAGGGCAGCTCTCCAGCCTCTGACCCCCACCTGACACCCAGCTCTCACTTGTAGCTCCCAGTAGCTGCTAGAATGCGGCAGAGGCCACACTCCAGGCAACAGCTTCAACAGGCTGGCTAAACCTTGTGAGGGTAGCCATCAGATCATCGACCCCTGGTGAACTAGGGCTTTGCTCACCCAGCATGTGAAGACTGCTTCAGCTGAACAGGCAGAAGAAACCAACAAGAGGTTCAACAGCTGAGATGGCGATGCAGCAAGGCACTGTGGAGTGCTTAGGGTGTGTTGGAGCACAAAAGACAACACAGCCATCCAATGCAGCTGAGGAAATCTCCAGGTGTAAAGACTTTTCGTGCCACTGGACCCAGGCTTCTAACGCCGGGAGAGTGGGACTGTCTCTGTGCACCGACTTTTCCACTTAAATCTCCCTCGTGCACAAGTGTCTTTGTGCACACTCATCTATACACCATAGATGAAAACGCACAAAGACAATCGTCATCCTCGGTTACCAAGAAACTACTACTACTAATATGACTTGAAATAATCAATGAGGGAACAGCTCCATGGCTCACTGGATTGAGAGCCAGGTCTACAGATGAGAGGTCCTGGGTTCAAATATGACCTCAGATACTTCCTAGCTATATGATCCTGGACAAGTCACTTAACCCTAATTACCAAACCCTTTCCACTCTTCTACCTTTTAACCAATACTTGGTTTTTATTCCAAAATGGGAGGTAAAGGTTAATTTTTTGAAAGTTTTTTTTTTAATGGATAAGAGAAGACATTTTTCACTTATCCCTTTGCCAGGGATTGGAGATCCATAAGAATTGCATATTGTACATATTTTCAGAGTGTGGTGTTGAATTAGTTATCAGTTAATGAATTATGTTGATTTTTTCCCCTTTTTAAAAAAATCTTAAAAATACTATTTGTTATAACAACTACATCAGATAGTTATCTGGAAAAAAGGGGGAAAACCATGATGATGTAAAAATAAAAATACTTTTAAAAAAATGGAAACTGAGGCCTGTGTTATTATAATGACCAAACTTGGCCCCAAAGAAAGGATTTAAAAATGCACTTCTCTCCCTTGTTTGCAGAGTTGGGGGACTATAAAAGTGGAACACAGACTATGCTGTCAGATTTGATGGGTAGGCCTGGGGAGGGATATACTGAGAAATGAAAGTGATGTAAAAACAAAGGGTATCAGTAACATTTTTTAAAGTATTCATTTCAGTGGAATTGTAGAGGAGGAAATCAGACTCTAAGAGACTGAGAAGTGAGTAGAATGTGAGGAAATGAAGACAAGTGCATTAAGATCTTTCCAGTATGATTGGGGATGTAGACTCTAAATGATCACCCTAGTGCAAATATTAATAATATGGAAATAGGTCTTGATCAACAACACATGTAAAATCTAGTGTAATTGTGCATTAGCAATGGGAGGGTGTTGGGAGGAGGGAAGGAAAAGAACATGAATCTTGTAACCATGGAAAATATTCTAAATTAATTAATTAAATGAAAATTAAAAAAAAAAAAGACCTTTCCAGGAGTTTGGTTAAACTCCTAGTCTGATTTTAGAGGGGATGACAGAGTCAGGGGAAGATGGAGGAGGCCCTGGCATGTTCATAATGTAAGTGTGAAGCCCCCTACCCCCTTTTATGATTATAATAGTATTATCCTCTATGATTATTTTAATAACGCAATCATTAGTTTTAAGTCGAGTCAAATAATAGAGTTTTATAAGAATTACAAACATTAACTAAAAAAATACAGTGTAGGGTGATATCAAATCTTGTTTACAGGCATTTTGACCTTCAGCGTATATCCCAAGAGTTTCCACTTAGCCCACCCCAGCCCTCTCTGTGTATGACAGGGGGTGGAGGACTACTCTTTTTTGTATAACAAGATAGGCAGATAGGCACCGAACTGCTGACTCCTAGTATTTCATAATAGTTGTCAGGAGAAAAACAACTAGCCCCCAACCCCTTATTGCAGTGGACTTTGAAAGGTCAACTATAATAATAGGCATAGGTTACCACCCATAGTGATTTTTTTATACTTTCTCACTTAATTAGCACTTGCCTCATTCATTAAGAACTGCCCACGTGAAAGATTTTGCCTCGTTTTATTTTAATTTTGATTATATTTTCTGTCACTGGGTCATCAGATTTCTTGGCATAAAAAAGGCTATCTCCTATGTCTCAGGGTCTCTGGTCTTAAGCCTGACCAGAGTCCGGTTTAATTCTGAGACTGGCCTCATCTCAATAGACCTGCTTAGGTTGGAGTTTTGTACTAGTGCAATGAATTTTTGCCACAATAGGCAATAAAGAGAGATTAAAGATTAGTGAAAGGAAAGGAACAAGCTCTGGAGGAGATGAAAAAGGTTGCGATCAAGATTACAAGTAGAGGGGCAGCTAGGTGGCTCAGCAGATTGATAAAGACAGCAGATCTTGGGTTCAAATTTGATTTAGATACTTCTAGCTTTATGACCCTGGGTTAGTCACTTAGCCCCAGGTATCTAGCTGTTACCACTCTTCTGCCTTAGATGAATAATCAGGGTTGATTCTAAGATAGAAGTTAAAGGTTTATCTTTTTTTAAAGCACAGAAAGAGAAGCTGACCTTGGGAAGGAGGACAGCAATCATTTCTTCAGAGACTGGTGTAAAAGAGGAGAAAATGGTGAATGATGAAGAAAGGGTTGAGGTTTTTGGATTAGATAAGAAGGAATATACCACAGAGGGCCTCTTTTTTCTCATGATTTGACTGGTATTTGCAACTAGTTTCTTCACCTCTCATTTAGTGTAATGATAGTTACTGTGGAGCAAAGTGCAATCTTATTAGTGTTTCACAATTCCTTAAAAGCCAGCGCTTTCATAATGTAATTACTAGAGAGGTAGAAGCTTTGCAGCTGTATTGATGCAACTTTAAAAAGGTATAGAATCCTTATCTCTTGGGCTGGGCAACCCTATAGCTCTACACACTCTTTGCTCACAAAATTATAATCACTTTCCTCCTTGAGCTTCATCTCAAAAGCATCTTTGTTTCCCAGATCTAATATTGGACTAATACAAACCGCGAAGTAGGCAAATTTGCCTGATCTTTCTCCCTTTTTGTGCCTTTGCCCCCTCCCCATCTTACCAGACACTTCCCTCTTGCCACTATGAAAAGTCTTCCCTTTGGTTAGGGGTCTAATAAACTTGCTCACCCAGAGGTCAATGATTGTTGAGGCTGAGCCCATATCTCTAGGGGCTGAGGTACCAGAAGAACTTGGTGGGTAAGTATTATTTTGGGTGTGGTTACAACAGGTAGCCAATAAGTCCACCCATAGATTCTGACTCTGGGATTGATTAAAAAAATGACTAATATAGAAATAATTAGAAAGGATTCAAAAGGATTTAATCTATTGCTCACAGGAAGTTGTTTCCTTCTCCAAGTTTGCTCTTAGGACAGAGGGTTAGACTAGATGTAGGGCAAAGTCTTAGAATTTTGGTAGGGGGATTGCTTTCTACTTAAGACGGATGAGATTACTGTAGTATTGAAGTGGCTTGGGGGTCTCCTTAAAGTGGATATCTCTCACTATAACGCAGATCCAAACTTCCTTGTTTTTCTGTATTGAATTCTCTCTGTCCAACACGCTATTTCCTTGCATGCTTTTTCTTCTTCTTACCTGATACCACTTCCCTCTTGTCCTGTCTTTTTCTGGAGCATCCTTTCTTGCCCATTCTCATCTAGACACTTCTTTACTTAGAGCATTTCAGTTAGAAAGTTCCACTTTCCTAACTCAATGATAACCGGACATATTTTTCTTTTTGGATAGTGTACCTTTTTTTTTTTTTGGTAAATACTAAAGTTTAAGCATATATACTCAATATATGTATATTTACTTATTTATAAGTTTTAAGTATATACTATTGGGCTAATAATCAGAATTTTTAAAAATTTAGGGAATTAATAAAGAAGAAAAGAATAAAATAATATTTGATCTTAGATTCAAATTGGAGTTTATGTTCAAACCTACACATCAGGAAAAGAACTTTGACAGCTGTGAGGAGGATGGATTAAAGTATGGAGCAACATGAGGCAAAAAGACCAATTAGAAACCTATTACAATCACTCAAACAGGAGGTAATGAGGGCCTAAACTAAGGTAGAATGAGGGAGATAGATTTCAGAGAAATGTTGTCAAAGCAGAAATGACAAGATTTGGTGACTGATTGGATATATGAGGTTAATGAGGCTGAAAAGCCAAAGAATTCCATGAGATTGGAACCTGGGTGACTAAAAGAACAGTAGAATCCTTGACAGAAATAGGAAGATTTAGAATAGGTAAATAAGGTTTACTTACCTTATTTACCTATTCTAAATTTCAGGTTATACTTGATGTTGGTGGTTAGAATAGGTAAGATTGGGGGGGGGGGGGGGAATATAAAGAAGTAAGTAAATTTCAAGGATGGACTCAAAGAATATGCCTATGCTATTTCCTCCTGTGTAACTATTGTCTGTTGCTTCCTTTAGATCCTAAATACCTCTTCTCAATGCTCTGGAAGGCTTCTTCTAATTCTTTTAAAATTCTGAGAATATCAGAACAGCACTTTCCTGAGCTTTTCATACACAGCTGCTAATCTTACTTCTTTTAGCCATATATTTGCTAATCTTTTTTGCCACTTCTTAGGCTCAAGTCATTGTTGGCAATATACTTTGGCATACTTGGGACAAGCATTCATCTCTCCATTATCATTTTAGTTTTTTTTTATAGATAGTAGTTTCTTTTTTTTTTTAACCCTTACCTTCTGTCTTGGAACCAATAATGGGTATTGGTTCCAAGGCAGAAGAGTGGTAAGGGCTAGGCAATGGAGTTTAAGTGACTTGCCCAGGGTCACCCAGCTGGGAAGTGTCTGAGGACAGATTTGAACCTAGGACCTCCCATCTCTGGGCCTGACTCTCAATCCACTGAGCTACTCAGCTGCCTCCTGGACAGTAGTTTCTTACAATTTGTATTTACATAGTATTTTAAGAAAAATATTAGTGTTTAAAAAGATGAATTTTTATGTCAGTGTGGGATCACTTAAAGAGCTACGTAACTTATAAACTTAAATCTAGGTCATTCCCTTTCTCTTGTTTCTATTCTGGGTCTACCTTATTTTCAATCTTCAGTGTTCATTCAAGATGTGCTGAGGAATAAACTATACAGACTGTCCATCCAGCTGCATCTCATAGCCAAAAGAATAGATATTCTTCCTCCATTTGAATTTTCATGTGTCAATCCAATCTCTTCTGAATATCCATGACTTTTGTTGAAGAGGTTCTGTGGTACTTGGGGGCTTGATCAGTTCACACATTATCAGCCATAAAGAGAAACATCTGGAGGATGTCATTGTCCACAGGGAATCCCTCTTCTCTTCACACTGCACAGGACATCCTCTGTGACAGAGGAAAACACCTTTGAAGGTATACATTTCTCCTTTGTCTGCTTTCCTTGTGTTAGGTATATTATATTTAGCTTATATATGTCCCCATTAGTGTTATCTATATGTAGCATGGATAGATATCTCTGGAATCATGCCTACTCCTCTGTGAGGCAGACACTGATTATTGCCTAGAGGGAAGCAGGCAAAGAGGCCATGATGTTGGCCTCTCTGCCCTCCTCTAAGAGAACAGGTACTTGACCTTGTTAGGCTCAAGTCATAATTCTCTCTACCAGTGAGGAGAGTCTTATTCTAAGTGCTCCAGGTTTGAAACTCAAGTTATACTTGATGTCGGCGGTAAAGCAATCATGAAACAAAATTGTCATCATGATTGTGTCAACCAAGGAGTCTTATGATCTTAATCAATGCAAAGGAGCTCCCTTGATAGAAGAATCCTATTCTGGCATATCTAATCAAATGCTTTCTGTAACCACCAAAGAGGGCAGCTAAGTAGTGAAGTAGATAAGGAGCCAGGAAGACTCATATTGCTGAGTTTAAAGTTCTCCTCCAACACTTACTAACTGTGTGATTCCAGGAAAATCATTTAACACTGTTTACCTCAGTTTTCTCATCTATAAAATGAACTAGAGAAGGAAATGGCCAACTGCTCTGGTATCTTTGACAAGAAAACCCCAAATGAGGTTATGAAAAATCAAACCGAAATGACTAAACAAAACCAATAAAAAATTCTTAGTAGGTAGCTTTCATTCAAGGGAGACAGTGTCTATGATGCAGTAGAAAGTACATCAGATCTAAAGTCAAAAAACCCTTGGGTTCAATTCCTGGTCCCATTACTACCTATGTTAACGTAGCAAGTGCTTTCTCTTTTCTGGGACTTACTTAGCCCATCTGCAAAATAAGTCTAGATGATCTCCAAGGTCTCTTCCAAATATAAACCTATGATTGTTTGAATTATGTGACTTGGATATACTATTAAAAATATTCATTAAAGTCTTCCCATTTAAAATTTTTTGAAAAGTATACTCTTCATACACAAGTAAATCATTCTTATAAAGATGATGGAGATGAGAAAGTATGTAGATATTTGTGTTCTCTCAGTGTGCTTTAAGAAATTTTATAATTATAATCCCCCTTCTAAATTTGTTATAGTAATGAATTTTTTTTTTGTATGTGCTATGAATGGTTACTAGTATAAAATGGCAGAATGAGAAAATGTTATGAAGAAGGATCACTGGCCTTGGAATTAGAAGAACTGAATTTTAGACCTACTACTACTACTGACTAGTTGTGTGACCTTGGGCATTATTTAACCTTCCTGAACCCCAGTTTCCTTATCTGTAGAATACTACAAAACTCCATATTCTGTAATTTAGTTGGGAGCAACCAGGGATATGCTGGAGTCCACTCCAATCAGTTTTTGAGATCTGATTGTTAAATATTCATTGTGAACATTTGTCCTTTGGAAATTAACAAATGTACATCAGGGCTTGATTTATTGTTTTGTTCATTGTCTAAATGTAAGAAAGTGATGAAGAAAAAATGCTAATAATACAGATTAAATTTAAAAGTGTGTCATGCATATAAATTTTCCCCAGAGTCAGTTTTTAAACATTTACATCACACTCTTGATTGAAACTATCTTTGATATATCCAGTAAGTCTCAGTAAACTCCTTGAAGAATTAATTTCTTGAGGCATATAGAGATTAGATATCTTGAGGCATCTGGGTAGTAGGCAGAGTAGATAGAATTCTCGATTTAGAGTCAAGAAGAATTGAATTCAAATTAGCTGTGTGAACTGGACAAATCATTTATCCATTCTCTGTCTGGGCCTCAGTTTCCCCTTCTATAAAATGGAGCTAATTATAATCCCACTGACTCAAGAAGGTTGTTGTGAGGATCAAATGAAATACTATTTGTAAAGTGCTGTGCAAAACTTTAAGCACTACCTTATGTTAATTATTATTATTTTTTTTTACCCAAGACAGTACAGCCAGTAAATATCAGTAATGAGATTTGAACCTGCCTTCCTGATTCTAAGCATAATGTTCTGTCTATTATGCTACATTGCTCATCTATTGAAAGTGGATAAGAATGTTTGTATTACTCATTTTAGAGAGGTATCATGAAGCAAGAATGTTGGACACAGTAAGTCCTACATATGTAATTTGATCTGGTGTTAATATTGGTGATAATAATAATACTAACATTTATATGGTGCTGCAAGGTTCATAAAGTTCCTTACAAATATTATCTCATTTTTATCCTCATAAAGAGCATTGGTGGTAGGTGTTGCTATTATCCTCATTTTACAGATGGCAAAAAAAAAAAACTAAGGTGGGCAGGGGTTAAGTGACTTATCTAGGGTTACATAGCTAGGAAGTGTTTGAGGTCAGATTTGAATCCATGACCTCCCATCACTAGGCCTGGCTCTCAATCTAATAAGCCACTTAGCTGTCTTACCACCTAACTTTTAAATACAGCTAGCCATTATTTATGACTCATGTTAATTTGGACTAGAGAAAATATAGATAATTGAAAATATACAGAATATGACAAACCTCACTTTAGTCAATATTTTTGACTTACTTCCCTTCTTTCTATTCACCCCCTACCTTTTATTAGAAATCACTATTTTCAAGAAGCAAAATAGATGACTTGAAACATACCACCTAGCTCTAATTATCTATTATTGAGACTGTGAATAATAGAATAAACAATTTTATTTTGGCAGAGGGAATTATCATTGTTATCAGCATCATAAACAATTATGTTGAATCCTTCTCAGGGTCCCAAACACAATGGCATCACCAAGAAATAAGAAGATGTAAAAGTCATGCCCTTCTCCCATTAACAACAGAAATGGAGACAAACTCAGTAATATATAACTGTGGCTATATAAATGAATGGGATAGATTTATTCCTGGGGAAAAAATATGTATAAATGGCATCCCTGCAAATTGAACCTTATTGAAAATGCTCTAGGGGAGTCTGCTATTTAAAGGAAGCCTATGGTGAAATCTTTTACAAAGTAAAAAATTATTTCATAAAAGAGGATCATCACTATGAAATAATTTCTTTCTTCCTAGATTTTCATGGACAGGATTTTGTTAGCTTTCTGAATAATCCGCTGCCTACAAAGAGCTCTAAATAGGATACCTTGACCCCAAATTTGTACGAGGTGGTTTGCTATGGATCCCTGAAATCCTACCATTAGAATTTAATTTCATTGTGACATTAAGCTTCTGCCATTAAAATACATATACCTCTAGGAAGGGCAATTCCTTAAATTATTGTAATCATTTCTGGCAAAGAGTTGGTTGTCCATAAAAACTCTGGGATTTGTAGTTCTTCCCAGTCTGAGAAGAGAGGAAACTAATTAGTTTGGAAGAGAGTATAACAGAAGTTTTCTCTCGTATGGTAGGAACTCTCTCTAGAAAGAATGGTAGAAGGGAGAGGTAGTGGCTATCGCATGATAGCACCATGACTGTGGTAGTACCTGGCTGCCACATCTGGAGTTTCCTTCCTCAAGTCCATGAGAGATGACTTCTAAATGGAGAGATGTGTAACTAGGTTTTTTTGCTTTGTTTTATTTTGAATCAAGATAACCTCTCTAGTATCAGAGCATTAAGTCTGACAAACCAGCCTTGTCTTGAGGATGCAGACAAACTGGCATCCTTACTTTGCCTGTACTGTCTACTTGTATTTTTTCCCCTGCAAAGACTACATTGCCAGAATTACTGTTATTTCTCATAAGTACCTGAGGTTGACCCTCTTCTTCTGTTGTTTGGTGGTCCTTTGCTTGTGGCATGAGAGCTCAATAGAAGCCATAAAGGACCAAAAGGGTCCTTTCCTAGTGCCTGTTGTTAGAGAGCTCTGTTCTATATTTGGAGGCAAAATTAAGCACTAGTCATTTTATACCTACACTTCCAATACAAACTTTGACAATATTTCTATAGCTACACCATATGTATGAATTTAAGAGTTATAGGATGATACGTTATTATCTATTGATCCATAGCAGAATAAAAAACAAAACCTAGGATAGGCTCTTGAAAAGAAAAGAGCATGTAAAGAAAGACAAAAGGACACAATCTCAGAGGACATCAACTCAATCCCATCCCTGAACAAGAATACCCTCCAAATCATCTCTAAAATAGCCATAATCATAACATTTCTATATTTGCTTTGGAAAAAAATTTAAATTGGGGTTACTTATTGAAGCAAATGAAATGAGGGCTCTGGGAGTTGGCAGAATGTTAAAATGGGAAGAAAACTGGATCAGTTTCTCCTACCAATTCTAATTCCTATTTTTGTCTACAAATGCTTGTAAAATAAATGAATGCTAATTCAATTTGTGGTAACTCAGCTGCCATATTAGAGAGAGGGAAAAGAGAAAGTTTAAGTGTAGTGTCTTCTGAGCTCCTATTTGTCTGATCAGCCTTAGTCAGACCCACTATATAGTAACCCTGACATAGTGATGCCTTTTCGGTCCTTTTCAAGTATGAATGACAACCAACCAACCAACCCCCAAACCAACCAACCAAGTTTTTAATT
Organism: Monodelphis domestica; assembly: GCF_027887165.1. NCBI lineage: Eukaryota > Metazoa > Chordata > Mammalia > Didelphimorphia > Didelphidae > Monodelphis > Monodelphis domestica. Next base: position 209,756,190 of record NC_077230.1, read on the forward strand.
AAAAATAAAATTTTTTTATTAAGCACTTAAGATGTAACAGGCATTGTGCTAAGTACTGGGGATATCAAAAAAAGAAGAAGGAGGAGGAGGAGGAGAAGAAGGAGGAGGAGGAGGAGGAAGAGGAGGAGGAGAAGAAGAAAGAAAGAAAGAAAGAAAGAAAGAAAGAAAGAAAGAAAGAAAGAAAGAAAGAAAGAAAGAAAGAAAGAAAGAAAGAAAGAAAGAAAGAAAGAAAGAAAGAAAGAAAGAAAGAAAGAAAGAAAGAAAGAAAGAAAGAAAGAAAGAAAGAAAGAAAGAAAGAAAGAAAGAGAAAAAGAAAGAGAGAGAGAAAGAAAGAGAGAGAGAAAGAAAAGGCAACAACTAGGTTCCTCTACTTTAGGAGTCCAAAAAAGATGATGGGATATGTACATTTAATAGGTATGCAGGGCAAGGAGATTGGGGTGGGGGGGTGGAGTTGGGGAAGGAGAAAGTTAGAAAGAACCTAGAAAAGGCTTCTTTTACAAAAGGTAAGATTTGAGCTGAAGGAGATGCTCTGGTCTCCAGAATCTTTATCCAGTTTGGGATAACAATGTGGCGGCTCCTCCAAAATAGTTTCTCAGTTTTTCCTTTTGTACAGAAAAGCACACAGTTAACATGTGTTACATATACTTCCTTCTTTTTTAGAAGGTTCTGGGATGTCTGTCTGTAAGGAGTAAGGGGTTATATATTACTCCCTCTTCCAGATTTGTCCTTTGGGATCTTTGAACACAGTAATTAGTCAAAGGGAATAAGAATATGGGATTAGAATATTTCCCAATTTACACAAGGCTGGCTAACAAAAGGGATATGGAGGCTCTTATCTATGATTCCAGGTGCTATTGAGTTGTTTGGGCCCAGATGAATATTTATAAGTTATAATTGGGGAAACCATCTGAGACTCTCAACTGGTTTCTAGGGTAAAAGCAATAAGCAATTAAGACTACACAGGTATATAGGATAGTTGCTAATTCATGTGTATAAAGGTTTTCCAAAGGACCTCTGCCTCCCCACCAGTGCTAGAAGTACCTTGGGTTATTCTCTTCATGAGGATCAAAGGTGTTTGTAGAAGTAGTTGTGATTTTTTCTTTGGGATCTACATATGAATGTTAACTCAGATCCTAGAAGGGTGGAAGAATAAACTTTTAATCCACAAAGACCCTAACAAAGGAAGAAAACGCTTTACAAAGAATATAGTATGTATAAATGTGTGTATGCAGGTATGTGGTCTAGCAAGAAAGATCAATTTATTTACATTCCCTAGAGGAAGGAAGGCACTTATAGTTATAAAATTCACAGAAACAAATATGTCCTTTACATATCATAAAAAAGAATAAGAACCTGCCCCCCAAACCAGTCATTATGAAATGAGATGGCAGGCCTAGTTTAATGGGTCCTAAAAATTATTAATCTACTTGTAATTTATTGAGTACAAACTGTGAGATAGGAATCTAATCCCATTTTTTTTACCATACTGCTATCCAATTTCCCAAGAATTTCTATTCAATGATGCCCTTAGAGTATAATCTTGAAGATATCTATTCCTAACCTATTACATGCTTTCAGTTCTAATGCTAGATTATTTCCATTTTATCTTCAAAACTGTTCACAATTTTGCCTTGTGTCTCATTTAATACTTAAACTCACATATTTCTACTCCTCTTTTATATTTGACTCATTTTTTAAAACCCACTTAGAATTACTTTCTGCAGGTTAGATTGAAAATGAAACAACTTAATAATTAAACCATTTTACTCATTTGTTCCTAAGGCTTTTTTACCAATGGCTCTGTCTCCTTCCTCACTATCTCTTGGGACTTGCTAGTTGCTAAGGTCTAGGGTCAAGTATTCTTGCTTGTTGTGGACCTTTTATTTAATAAAACTAGTAATAATGATGATGATGATGATGATTATTTTATCACTCAAAAGGTAGGCAGACATTCCCCATCAGCCCATTTCCAGGAATGTTCCTTTGGCATTCATGGATTATGACTCTCTAATTCTGTCCACTCTTAGGAAAATGGAGTTAGCTATAAAATGCTCCTCCCAGGATAAGCTTTTGTTGTTATTCAGTCATTGGTGACTTTTTGTGATCCCATTACAGATTTCCTATCTAAGATACTAAAGTGGTTTTCCTTCTCCTGCTTATTTTTACAGAAAAGAAACAGAAGCAAACAGGTTAAATGGCTTGTCTAGGATAACACAGCTATTAAGTGTCTGAGGTCAGATTTGAACTCAGGAGTCTTCCTGACTTCATGTTGTTAACTACCCCAGGATGCAGTTAACTCAAACCTGAATTGACATCATCTTCTCCCACCTCTTCCCTTTGAATAGAAGCTGGAGAGTAGAGTACCAACTCTTCTCTCTTCCCAATGCCTTTCTTTATTGAAGACAAAAACCTGACTTGTCTCATTCTACTTTTACCTCCTCAGCCTGGTTTCCATAGAACAAGATTCCTGGGGGGTGGGAAGTCAGGGGGTGGTGTCTTTCCTCAAATCTCCTTTTGTATGTTGTTTTCCCCTTTAGACTGTAATCTCCTGGAGGGCAAGGACCCATCTTTTTCATTATTATTTGTATTCACAGCTCTTTTAGCCTGTGATTGGCACTTAGTGGGCACTTAATAAATGATTTAGATTTTTGGAGTTTGGATTAGATTATTGGAATTGTCCTATTGCTTGGGGTTAGTTCGCTCTTCAGTGAACCTGGGATTCTATTTACACTGTTTTTTTTTTTTAAGTACATGTCTATATAGTATATGTATTTGTATATATATCTCATGACATTAAGATAAAAGATACTTTTAAGTGTAATAAAGTGATTTTATGATATATGCTTAGTCTGTAGAGAGTGTACTTAAAATTTGACCTTTTATGGGAATATTTTAGCCTTTTCTTGTTTTTTAAAGTTTAAAGTGCTTTCTTCCTTGTGAGAAAAATTAAGGGAATCAATACTAAAATAATTATTTAATACTTGCAGAGTGCTCTAATCTTTAAAGAAAAAGTGCCACCAAAAGGGACAGGGAGAGGGGCTAGACCTGTGATGAAAATGGTATAAGATGCTTTCCCAAATAAGTTTGTTCCACCAAGGCAGGTCTGCACCTTCTCTGAAATTCAGTCTTAAAGAGCTACCTAGATCAATGAGAGGCTAAGTGATGTCACATAGTTTGTGTCTGAGTGGGTTAAAGGCTTCATTATAAATATAAAAATAATTATTGTGCTCTACTTCATTCCATTTAACAAACATTATTCAGTCCAAAGTGGAACACTCCTTAGGGACCACTTATCCAATTTCCACTAGCATTGGCAGGTTGGGTCCCTAGAGGTTGATGGCTATGGTTCTCCTCAGAGTCCTAGGATGGTTCTTGTTGATTGATTATCAGATTTCATTAGCTTTGAAAAAGAGTATTTCCTAAGAAACTATAGCAAGGACAATTGTTAAAATCACCCCTTCACCAATCTTTCCCCCCACCCCAGGCACATAAAAGGTCTGGGAGGAGAACAGATTCCACAAAAAGATCTCAGTTGGCCAAAGGGTCAGCTCATTCCTGGTTATCTGGAAATCTTTCACCCGCCTCCCATGCTTAGAGGATCCCTCAGGAAGTTTTCCTTAGTTGAGGTATTCTTCCAGGTTCCAAGAGTTGGTAGCCTTGTAGAGTCCAAAACCCTCCTTCCAATATGTTGAGTTTGCTTCTGATGAGTGTCTCAGTTACCTGCGGGCACTGTTACTGAATTTGGTTGATAATGAGACTTTTCTTAAAGAGGGAAATAAAGAAATATTTCCTCAGTACTTCCCTTCCCAACCCTGTCCTCCAGGCTAAGTCCAAGGGTCAGCTTCCTCCTGGCACTCCTAAGCCTTCACTGCATTACTAATAGACTGATGAAACTCCCAGCCTGGTTTAGTCTTTAATCCCACAGTGAATAAAGTGTTGGACCCTGAGTCAGGAAGAACTGAGTTCAAATCCATCCTCAGGCACTTTTTAGCTTTGTGACCCTGGGCAGTTTGCCCTCCTTTCCTCAACTGCAAAATGGGGATAATAATGAAGGGTTGCAAAGATCAAATGAGATGCTATTTGTAAAAGCATTTAACACAATGCCTGGCACATAGAAGACACTATATAAATGTTTATTCCTTCATTCTCTCCTCTCCCTCCAGGAGGCAGGGCATGGAGGGACAGGTAGTACAAAGGCATGGATACATTAAAAGGAGTGGCATATATGATGAATACTAAAAAGGCAAAAAGCTCCTTTATTTGGTGTGTTTAAGGAAAAGACTAAAAACAAAGGCTTAACTAGAGATATTCAAAGAATGGGATGGCAGGAACAAGGGAAGGGTAATGAGGCAATTTGTTGATACCTTCTTCTCCCTTTCCATTGGGATCAAGATTGACACCTTTAAACTAGGGCAATGCATCAGCCTCCTACAATGGTATTGGGACCAAAACAGGACAGGGAAGAGAAAACATCCGAGATGTCATCAGTAAAGCTGATGGTCTAAAATGTCTAGGTCAATACTCTTATTAAGCACCTCGTATGTGTTAGGCATTACGCAGGACACCGTGTATATAAATACTGTCTGAAGGAGCACACATTTTCTGCAGGGAAACAACATGTGTGTATACAAGTATATAAAGAAAAACTATTCACTGAGAATATATCAGAGAAGAGGGGAAGGCTCGAAGTCAAGCCCAAAGCTAATGCTGAACAAGAGACAATCTAGATGAAAACTTATCTTCTAACCCCACAGCCTCTTCTGAAACAGTCCTACAAGTTCTAGGGTCTTATTTGCAAAATAGCCTGGGATGTTACAAGAAGATAAATACCTGAAGATTTATTCCATTCTCTGATATCTTTCACTGAGTGCAACCTAAGAGCAGCCTCTGGCCAACCAGCATAGTGTGAAATATGGGATCAGGGGTCAGAATCCCTTTGTTGATCTTGTGGATTGCCCAGAAAGTTCTGAGCTACCTGCCCTTGCTAAGATGGATGAAGAAGAGCAAATGAATTCTGAGCATGATAAAATCTTTAAACACTTTTTAATAATTTTAAGTTATTTGAGCTGACTAATAAGTTTACAAGGCAGGACTTGGTATATAGGACCTAGTAATCTGTCTTCTTTAGGTATGTTATATTGTTCTTTTTTTGAGGTGACTGTAAGATATTTTAAAAATCTCTTTTAATGTGCCACATCAGTTCATTATATTTTGGGGAATCTTCTTGAGTTTGATATTTATGAAATTATCTCTTTAGCACTGAGTAAGGGAATGCTGAGAAGCTTTTGCAATAGTTTAAATAAAGAGATAGCAAGAACTTAAACTAATGTTGTGGGAGCATGAATGGAGAAGAGAGAATGGACAGGAACAATATTATAGATGTGGAAGGGACAAGATCTGGTGACTGATAGGATGTGGAAACTGAAAGAAAATAGTAAGGAACATGTTCTAGCAGCTGTGTCTTTAAGCCAAGTTTGCTGTTAAAAGGGACTAAGTGGTGAGACAGTAGAGTAAAAAGGCAAGGAATTTCAGAAGTTTATTGAGAGAATTCTTTAGACTCCCGTGTGGTCAGCCACAATGTGACAAGGAAATCACTTTAAAAGACTGATATATATTAATTTAAGGTCGCCAAGGAATTCAGCTATGTAATTCCTTAATGAAAACTCAAGTCAGCAGTCAACCTTTTATGGAGTTTAATTACAAACAAGAGGAAGAAAGGTATTAGAGAGAGAGAGAGAGAGAGAGAGAGAGAGAGAGAGAGAGAGAGAGAGAAAGAGAGAGAGAGAGAGAGGAATAGGGATTAAATACCCCCTCTGTTTAGGCTGGGCCAAAAGGCCCAAGCCCTTAGATAGCTGAGGCAAAGAAAAGAGATCAGTCCCTATCACTCACGTGACCAAAATGGAGAAACAGTCTCAGGGGCCTCCACCTCCAGCTTCCTTCAGAGCATAACCTCTCAGAGCAAAACCTCTCCAACCTCCTCTAGTCCTCAGACCCCGCTATCTTTAAGGAAACCATCTAAGTTCCCTCCCCTCAGTTCTCACATCTACCAATCACTGTCCATGTCTTCCCTGTGTCAATGGTGGCTCTAGCTTAACCCAGGACTGCCCAGAGGTCTGTGGCTTTGCACATGTCTGTTGAAGGTCATATTCTCAAATAATTAAATCTTGATCCTTTGCTGCAGCCCTTCCTAAATCCTGTTACTCTAAGTAGGGTAGAAATTGTATTTTCCAAGACCTGGTTCTGTCATTCCAAGTATCTCTATTGTATCAATTCTAAAATCAATCATGACTCAAAGAACTTCCTGTTCTATGCTTAAGCATAGGTCAAAGCCCTTTCCATTGTTCAGCAAAAGGTTTCTGTCCTAAAGTAATCTTAAGTAGGGAGGAGAAGGACCCTCCCATGCCAAAGGGGGGTTTACATTCCAATAGACTATCAGTAGGAAATTTTTCAAGTATGAAATTTCCCAATGGCGAAATTTCCAACATTTTTATGTCTAAGAAATTTTAAGGTTTACAAGATTGCAAAGATGATAATGCATTAGGGAAATATGGGAAAAGAGCAGATTTGGGGGAGAAGATGCAGAATTCCATTTGGATCACATTGATTTGGAAATGCTGGTGGGACATTCAGAAGAAGATACTGATTAGGCAGTTGGAAATATGAAACTAGAGGCTGAGGAGAGGTTAGGCTAGACATACATATTTTGAGTAATCTTAAACTGATAGCTAAAATTATGCATTAAAATTTCTATAGGAAGATATATATATATATATACATATATATATATATATATATATATACAAGAGAGGAGAGAGATTAGTGTTCAAACAGACCCTGCATTTTGTTGAAGAAGGAAGATGAAGTATGAGGAAGAAGAAACTTCCAGTCTAGGTCTTTTCTGACTTGGAAGGCATTGGACCCATCCCTTATCCTTTCTAGCTCAAATTTTTCACTGTCAATTGATCTTGTCATCAAATTTGGTTATCACTTCTTTATACATTATGTCACTACCCTACTGCCAAGTGCTCACTGCCAAGTGGCTACTTGATTTTCCAAAATTAAAGCAGGCTATTTTAGACAAGGCTAAAAATGGAAATGGATAAAAGAAAATAATGGATTATCACTGTTTCTTACTGAATTTTAGACCATGTAAAATAAATGCCACAAGAAGGTTCAATTCACCTTGAGCAGCAAATACAACTTGATAGCTGAAGTGGTTGTCAGTAGGAGAGAGTCAACAAAGGGCAACAACACTAGTTGACCTATTTATAAACTCATTTGCAAAACCTTACAGAAAGCATTTTGGAAGATAATGAGTATTGACTTATAATACAGCAATAAGGGGTGTATGGGGTGCCTAGGGAGGGGTAGTATCTCTGGTATTGAGGGATTGTCGTGCCCTCCTAGGGCAGCTCTCCAGCCTCTGACTCCCACCTGACACCCAGCTCTCACTTGTGGCTCCCAGTAGCTGCTAGCATGCGGCAGCAGTCACACCCCGGGCAACAGCTTCGACAGGCCGGCCAAACCTTGTGAGAGTAGCCTTTGGGTCGTCGGCCCCCGGGTGAACCACGGCTTTGCTCACCCAGCATGTGAAGACTGCTTCGGTGGAATAGGCGGAAGAAACCAACAAGAAGGTTCAATGGCTGAGATGGCGATGCAGCAAGCACTGTGGAGTGCTCAGGGCGTGTTGGAGCACAAAAGACAACATGGCCATCCAATGCAGCTGAGGAAGTCTCCAGGTTTAATGACTTTTCGTGCCATTGGACCCAGGCTTCTAACGCCGGGAGAGGGGGACTGTCTCTGTGCATCGACTTTTCCACTTAAATCTTCATGCACAAGTGTTTTTGTGCACACTCATCTATACACCATAGATGAAAATGCACAAAGACAATCGTCATCCTTGGTTACTGAGAGACTACTACTACTACAGCAATAAGCAGTGAGAAGAAAACAGGTTTGCTAGATGTTTGTCATGACACCCAATTCAGCTAGTTCTTCCAAAGAGCACTTAAAGATGAAACTGGAATTAGATCATTGGTGAAAACCTAAAAAAATAATAATAATAACATTTCTATGACCAGAGATACCATATTTGGATTCAATAGCACAGCTTCCCAATATACCTCAAGAAAAAAATGGAAATGATACAATAGAAAATATAGACAAGAAACATAGTTGAGCCAAACCAAAAATACATGGAAGAAATCCATGCTAGAGATGACAAAATTTCAAAGGTATTGAAAGACTAACACCTGAATATATTAATTGTTGTTTAACTTGTCTTTATCTTCTTCTATGAAAAAAAAAATGTCTTTCCTTCAATCATTGGGGGTATGTCAAGGAAGATCCTCCCCTCCCCCCTCCTCAGGAGCTTGACCTGTCCATCAAACATTCCTGACATACCACAGTTGCACCAGGTTTTGTGTCTGTCATAGTTTTGGGCTTCTGAGTGGGAGAATTGAAAGAGAATTGTGGGAGAATCGAGAAGAAAAGGAAGAAGGAAGAAGGAAGAAGTCAGGATGCAGAGCAGGCAGTTGAGAGGGAAAGAGGAAGAGACATGCAGGCTAGGGACCACGTGGTCAGGTTACTTAGAGGAATAATTGTCTACCCTTTACAATAAACTTTATAAAATATAAATCTGGGCAGAAATACTATTCCAATTCTTACAGGGGATAACAGTCATAGATGCTAGTACTATCCAGAAGTTGATTTATGGAACATTAAAAAATACTAACTCAAATGTAAACTTTCTCATTTCTACAAATTCTTTATGAAGACAATCTATACACATATTTGAGAATATTCTTGATGAAAGTATAAGAAGAGAGGCAGGTTTTTCCAAAGAACATTACATAGGAGATATTTTTATAGTCACTTGTCTGATTGAAAAGTACAGAAAATACATATCACTATGTTTATTGGTTTTTTATTATTGTTTTTAAAGCATTTCATTGACTAGAACAAAATACACTCTTAAAATCTCTTATAATGTCGGTATTGTTTGTATTCATGATAAGATCATACTAGATTCTTTGATCAACTTTAAGAAAAAGATAACTTTATCTGATGATCTTTTCATCATCGACATCAAGTGAAGCATAAAACAGGGAGATTCTTGCCTGCCAAAAGTAGTTGTTACCATCATGGAGAATATCCAACACACAATCTAGAAGGAAGAGAAATTCTGTATTGATAGAGAATTCCTCTAGAGACTTTGATTTTTGGAGAATACTGTGCAGTTTAAGAAGACCTGAAACAAAGAAATGAACAAAAACAAAAAAAGGTTCTGAAACATTGAAAAGCTTCCTAAATTTGGTCCACAAACAAAAAGGAAGGAAGGAAGGGAAGAAGGGAGGGAGGGAGGGAGAGAAAAACAAAAGAATATAGTGTATCTACACAGAAAAAAAGTAGATGAAGCATGTCTTTGGTCTGGTCTATTATATTCAATTAGATGAACAACTCATGAAATGGTTCAGTCAGGATCATCAAGCTCTGACGCATATTGAAGATGAAGAATGAGCTGGGCCAAAATTAACCAGGAGGAAAAAAGTGGGCTATATTTCATTTGGGAAACTGCACAGTGTTTCCAATGACCCCAATGTTTCTCCATAAAACAAAACTCCATATTTTTAGTACCAATATTTTGATGAGAGACAGTCTGGCATTATAAATATGGATAGTGTTGGGCTTGGAATCAGGATGACCTGGGGTCAAATTTCCCCTCTGGCACTTAATAGCTTGGTGACACTAAGCTACTGACTTTCTGTTTTCAGGCAAATGCCTAGGACTTATCTACTAAGTTATGTATGGATTGTCATTCATGTTGGTGGAAGGAATTCTCATGCCTAGAATTTGCTACTCTTAGAAAAATTAAGGTGCTCTGGGGAATTCATGTTTTCTTCTAGTGATGTTATGTGACTATGAATCATGCAGTACCATAATCTCAAACTAATCAAACATGTAGGTCACTCAACTGTTAAGAGAGAAATTATTATAGTGCCAATTTATTAAAATGTATTGCTGAAAATGATGTGGAAGATATTATCCAAAAGATGAATGACTAAGAAAAGAGCTAATAAGAATTTCCTTAGGTCCGTGGTTCCATTCCAGTTACTACAATGCTTTTTTGTAGATTCTTGACTTTAGTATCTCATTCCAGCAACACAGATTACAAACTATTCATATTTCAAGAATTAGAAGGAATCTTGGTGGCTATCTACTCAACATATTCTTGTAAAATAATCCCTTTTACATAATACCTAACAAGTGGCCAACCATGAGACTTTGCCCAAAGTGAGGGAGGAACTTTTTGCCTTGAAGAGGAGTACTACTATATTTCTCTTTAAGATATTTCTAATGATTAAGAAGTATTCTTTACATATAGCCTAAATTTGCCTTCTTACAAGTACTACCTAGTTCTGTCCTACAGGGCCTAACAGAAAAAATACAAGTCCAAATTTTTCAAATGATGGCTTGTTCTTTAAATACTTGAAAATTGCTAAATTTCTTCAGGCTAACCAACTTTATTTCCTTCAACTGACCTCTTTAAGACAAAACTTCCTATAAATCTCTTAAAATGGGTCAGGGGTAAAATTCTTGCCTGCTTTCAGCTCTAACATTCCATGACTGAGCTCTTATCCAATTGCCCATCTCTGGTTATGTCATTATTTAATTTATATTTTCTTTCCTTTTCCTCCTTTTTTTCTTTCAGACAAGTCTATTACTTCCTCTGGTAAGTTAGTCTTGTATTTATCATTCCTTATCAGTTGGAAATTATTTTTCTTTTGTATCTCCTCTGGTCTTTTATCCTAAAGCTGTTTTCATAATTTAGTAAATAATGGCATTAATAATATGGAGAACTATACTGATGATGTTATGAAGCCCAAAATGGAATATTTCCTGTCAGGAAAAAGGAATACTGATGGGAGGAAGTTTAGATATTTCCAAGAAAAAGTGTTGCTTTAGACTTCCTGAGAAATGAGGTAATGATCAGTATAGCAACAATTACAGATGGCAATAAATATTAATGAGAATTTTTCCTTTAAATCATTTTTAAAGATGAAAACAAGACTTTTGTTGGAGCCTTCCAATGATATTTTGATTACTTATTAATTTACTGCTAGTAAAATGATGGTTTAACATTTTTCTCTTTTCTGTGCTCTTATTGCTTATACTTTCTAATGTAGAACAAAACAAGTTGGACTATTTCATTTTCACTTCCATAAATACATATTTTTTAACAATAAGTGACATTAACATTCCCAGAAAGTAGAATCTGAAAGTGCAAAGGGTAAACATTTACTGTAAAACTTATTAGCTAGAACTCAACTAACCACTTAGGGGGAAAAAGCAACTTACAACAGAGGTAACTTTTATATTTTAGCTTTAAAGAACAATATGTGATGATTAACAAATAGTGTCACGGTAAGATTCTATTGTAGAGAACTGGAAGATAAGTTAACATTTCTGGATAATGAGCTACCAAAAAAAGGAAGACTAGGCAATTGAGGTCAAATAACTTACCCAGGGTCACACTGCTAGGAAGTATCTGAGACCTATCCATTCTTCTTAAAAAAAAGATACAGATAGCATGGCGTTATGGCCACAGTGCTGGCTCTGAAGCCAGAAATTGTTATTTAGTTATTTTAGTCATGTCCAACTCTTTGGACTCCATTTTTTTTTTTGGGCAGATACTGGAGTACTTTGCCATTGTCTTCTCCAGCTCATTTTACAGATTAGGAAACTGAGAACTTGAATTCAAATCTTGATTCTGAGTAAATCCATTTACCTCTTTGGGCCTTAGTTTACACATCTGTAAAACTGGGAGGGGTGTCTGACTGGAGATAACTAAAGCTCCTTCTAGCTATAAATTTGTACACCTATGTTCCAGAGACATAATGTAATAAAAGCAGCTCACATTTATATAGAATTTTACAAAGCCCATTCCTCAAAACAATGTGCATTGGCAAGACTGGGCTCCTAGAGAAGAATTTACTACTATGAAGATACAATTCAAACTCTTTCAGTGTCCTAGGAGTAATCTTTTTGGGAGAAAAGACTCATCTTCCTCACTGCTATAGCATTCAAGCCTCCTTATTATGCTTCCACAAAGACAAAAGGATCACCCAGAATAATAATACTATTATAGCTTATACATAACTATTTAACCAAAGACAAAATTAATAATCCCAATCTCCTAGGCATAGTGGCAGATGCTTTTGAGAATTACTGGCTTCTTCAAGACCTGATTTAAATGATATATTAATCTCTCCATTTGAAAATATACTCTTTGAAGGGAGGGTCTGTTTCTGCTTTTTCTTTGAGTAGCAACCATTGGGGAACTATTTCCCCAACTACCCCTCAAACTGAAGGTCAGTGGTTTCAGAGGGCGACTGACTACTTTTCTTGATAGGATACTAGGGGTAACTTTGAGGCTGGAGTTTTTATTAATGTTTCTTATAAGTCCCTAACTGTAAATATCCCACTGACAACTAGGCAACCAGATTTCAATTAGTTTTTAGAAAAGCCTACTTACTGAGGTGATACTTGGTACAAAATCTCCCTCTAAAATGCCTGGGGCACAGTCTCCCACCAAATACATGGGAGAATGGTCTTAGTTACTGAGGACAATGATACTGAGGTGCCTGTATAAGAAAACAGCAAAAATTAGACCCATAACTAGGTGGCACAGTGGATAGGGGCTAGGATTGGAGTATAGAAAACTGAATTCAAATCCTCTCTTACATACTTATTAGTTGTCTATCCTGGGCAACTTCCTTAACCTTTCAACCTTAATTTTTTCATTACAAAATGAAGGAATTGGACTCTCTTCCATCTCTAAATCTATGATTTTATGGGTATTGGAAGTCCTTTCTTGAGTCCATAATAGGTTCCAAGGACCAGGTGCTTTAAAGTGGCTTCTTCTATCAGATCACTATTCTTCTGTATTTATATAAATTTGTCAATGTTTGCCCTAATCACCCAGAATCCCTTAAATGTACTTCCTCTTTACTTCCTCAGAGTCCTTTTCTGCCTTTAAGACACAGTTTAAACCCAACTGCATGAAGCATTTCCTGATCTTCCCAACTGCTAGTTTTAGTCCTTCCAATTACCTTATATTTGACAACTTTGCATATATTTGAATTTATGAAATTTTATGTTTATGTGATTAGTTACATATGTATTTATTGTCTCCCCTTTTGGAATGTAAGGTCCTTCCAGTAAAAGTTATTTCATTCTTTGTCTCTGTATCCCCAGTTTCTAGCACAGTGTCTGGCACATTGAGAGCCCCTTTGGCATTGAGACGTCGACTTGCCCATAAAATGAACATCTATTTTCCCTTTAAAAACACCTCTAAAATTTTGTTATTGTCGTTTAGTCCTTTCAGTTATGCTCCACATTTTCGCCATCCCTTTTGGGGTTTTCTTGGCAGAGGCGCTGGAGTGGTCTGCCATTTCCATGTAGTAAGTAGTGCCTGGCAACAAGCATATGCATTTGCTGACTGATTGATTGATGGTCTCCTGAGATCCAGTCCAACTTTGAGATTCTATGGCTCTGTCCATTTTCATATGGTTAAGATATATGCCTCCTAAAGGGAGTTCATATATCAGTGCAATCCTAAGTGCTTGATATGTTGGCATGACCTTGGGTAAGCCAGTTTCTCAGAGCCCCAGGACCCTTCTCTGCATTAATGGAGCAAACAATTCTCAATTGCCTACTTCACAGGGTGGCTCGGAGAAAAGCAGTCTGAAAACCCTGAAGACTTACAGAAATGAGGTTTCTGATGGTGAGAATTTAGAGGAGTTCTGAGTCCCCACCCCCACCACCCCCAGTCCATTCTATTGTTGACGTTAGCAGAGAGAACAGCAGTCTTTTTTTTTTGGTGGAGTCTGAAGCCTAGAAAGGCTCATACCCATTTTGTTTCTCCAGTAGTGATTAATTAAACTTTTGACTTAATTAAAGTGCCTGGTTGCTGTTTCACTTCTCAGAATTCTTGCATCAGTCAGGAAGTAGAGGCTGATAGTGTGTGCTTTTTGCTCTGGGGGAAGGGAAATTACAGGGGGGAGAAATACTTCCTCTAATCTAAGCAGTTCATCATCACAACTGGGCCTAGAATGTGTCTTAAGGGCAGAGAGGGCTTTAGAGTGGTCTGATCTGGCTTAAAACTTAACCACAATTCGAGGGCAAACTGCTTCCCAGCTGCTCACTCAGGACTTCCAACTTTGTTTGCCTGGTGGATGGTTATGGGCTTGGGGAATTGTTAACTCCCTCTGTCCTACCACAGCTCTTTCAGCTCCCGGTGGAGTTCTGAGTTTGTTCCTCTTCTATTGTTAGCTATTGATCTGATTTTCTACTTTTGAATAAACCATGGCTTGTTACTGCAGGATCTTTTGTTTTGGGATTGTGGAAAGAGCATTGATCTGGGTCCTAGTCCCGGTTCTGTTGCTTACTGGCTCGTTAAGATGCATGACCTCTTGGCTTGTAGTTTAGAGATATAAATTTACTTCTAGAAGAGATCTTAAGGTTTTCTAATTTAACTGTAGCATTTTAAAGGTGAAGGAAATGACACATCACTAGTAAGAAGTAGAGACAAGAGGGGTAAGTAGGTGGCTCACTGGATTGAGAGCCAGGCCTAGAGACAGGAGGTTCTAGTTTCAAATATGTCCTCAGACACTTCCTAGCTGTGGGACCCTGGGCAAGTCACTTAACTCCCATTGCCTAGCCCTTATCACTCTTCTTCCTTGGAACCAATATAGAGTATTGATTCTAACATGGAAAGTAAAGGTTGAAAAAAAAACAAAGCAAAGATTTGAACCCAAATCCTATAATGCTAAATTGAATGTTTGATCTGTTTCATCATTCCCATGCCTTTCTACTTTATCTACAAAGTGATAGAACTGGACCTGATAATTAAGATTCCTTCTGGTTCCAGAATCCTAGGACACTTCAAATATTTTCTTTGGCAAATAGGATTTCTAGCCTTATTTGTAAAATCATTAACATTAAGTTAAGGGTGTACTTTTTTCTATGACTGTAGATATCATCATCTGTTTGATTTTCAACAAATGTTTAAATCATGTTGGTCCTACACATTTTTACACATTTTTCTAGCATTATGTCAGTGTCGTTGGCACTGAGATTTTTACTTGCCCATAAAATGAACGGCTATATTCCCTTAAAAACACCTTTAAAATTTTGTTCGTTTAGTCCTTTCAGTTATATCGACCTCTTTGCAATCAATCGCTTTTGGAGGTTTTCCTGGCAAAGATACTGGAGTGGTTTGACACTTTCTTTTCCAGTTCATTTTACAAGATGAGAAAATTGAGGCAAACAGGGTTAAATTATTTGTCCATTACTCTACTTCTAATATTATGGCTATTTTGGAAAATTCTTTGTGCCTGTAATATATCCAAGTCAGTTGTTTGCAGATGTTTGGTAAAGGTAGTTAAACTAAAACTATCCAGATGTAATTACGTAGAAATAATTCTGGTTTCAAACATGCAGATCTCTAATATCATGTTCTTCATATTTCTGCTACTGTCATAGTCATACATGGTGTTACATTCCTGTTCATTCCTGTTACTAGGAAAACTGAGGCATGAGAATCTCCAGAGCTCAGGAGTTTTAAATTCAGGGGGCTAAATGGAATCTGCCTTCTTTTTCCTCTATACCAGGTTAAACATTTTCAGTTATATTTTCTTTATATGATTAATTAATAGGAGAATCTATTTTTTTAAACCAAGGATGTAAGACAGGAAAAAAAACTGTCAAGTCAAAATTACAAAATAAAAAAAGGCAATAAAACTTTTTCTTTCTTCAGAGAATCACAATATTAGAATTGAAAGGGATCTTAGATGGCTTCTTTCCTAAACTGTATCTGAACATAAATCTTCTCTACATTGTTCTTGGCAAGTGGTCATCCACAAAGATCTTCTATAAGGTGGGGAAGGGAGAAAATGCACTCTGCTCCCCAAATCCTCCCATTCTACTTTTGAATAGCTCTGCTTGCTAGGAAGCTTTTCCTTACTCTTAAATAGACCTGTAAACTCATAAACTTGGCAGTCCCCTCCAGTGAGAAAGGTCATAACACACTTATGCCTATCCATCCTATAACAATTTTTGACTGTTTACAGTGCAAGTCAACTCAAGGTGCTGGAGGCCTTCTTGGTCTGATTAGGAGGCTACCACTGGAATGCTCTTCCTGTCAAATTGTCATTCATAACTAGACTTTCTTCTCTTTAAAACTAGTACATAATTCCTACTTTCAACTTCAATCTTTAGTAACCTAGGTTTCTCCTCTGGAGGCCAAACAGAACAAGTCTAAACCCTCTTCCTCATGATTATATGCCAGATACTGAAGGTCAGAGATGATATCTTTTTTTTGTCCTGGTTAAAAATCTTTAGTTCCTTCAACTATTTCTCATCAGGCTAAAACTCATAGCTCTTCATCATTCTGGTTGCCTGCCTCTTGAAGGGAGAAATTTACTTCATTTAAATTCCAAAGTTTTTTTTTTAAACAATGACAATAAGTCCTAAAAGAGAAAATAAATAAACATGAGATATGGTTTTTGATTAAGGGAGAGGTAGGATTTAGGAGAATATGGAGAAGAAAATAAGGGGAGGAAAAAAGTATTCAGGGGAAATGGAGGAAGGAGGAGAATTAGAAGATAGAAGAAGAAAAGACAGTCTGACAGAAGTAGGGAGAAACTAGACAGCCAAAAGGGCATGTACAAAGTTATACACAAGGGGAAGATAGGAAGAGTAACACAGATGAGAGACAATCAGAGAGAGGGGCTGGTGAGAGAAAAAATTCAGGGAGAGCAATAGAGAGGAGAAATCCTGAGGAGGGAGAGAAAAGCAGCAGGCTTAATAGGTTCTAAGGCAAGAGTTTAACAAGTAAACTGCCATGGTACTCTTCAATAGTTCACTTGAACACTGGGTTCTTGAATAAGTGATAATGTATTATGAATCAGTTAATTCATTAAAGTGATAACTTATTTAGTTCTCCTATAACAAAATAATAACAGTAAGTTGCATTGATATAGCATCTCTCACAATAACCCTGTGAGGTAGCTATTGGAAGTACCATTATCTCCATGTTAGAGAAGATAGAAGAAATAGGAGGCTTACCCACAGTTAAGTAACATGCTCCCTGTCACAGAATTAGTGTCAGACAGAGCTGGGATTAAAAAAAACAGGATTCCAAGTTCAGAGAATTTTTGGTGGGATGCCTGAGACAATTCCAGCTGTATGAAATTAAGTGGAAGGCCAGAGGTTCCTTATCTCTAATTTATAGTGTTCAGTGTCTAAAAGGGAACTGAGGCTACTAATTCACTATCAGTAGGTCATGAACTTTGTACTTTATTTAGTAGTGATGATTTGTTCTGTATACATTTATTATGTGTTAACTATAAGTCCAGCACTATCAATGAAACCCACTATCTAATTATGGAGACCAAACATAAAAACAGGTAGCAATTATACTGGGAAAAGTGGCTATATTGTTTTATGGGGTCAACAACCTTTTAACATAAAGTCCTTCTATGAGGTCTTTTTGATATACTGATTCCACTGGTTGGACTAAGCCATTACCACAGGAGGAAAGGAATTGTAATTATGCCTCGACTAAAATTTATACAGTATTTTAAGGTTTTCAGAATGCTTTATATCCATGTTATCATTTAAACCTCACAATTACCCTCTGCTACACATATTATCCCCATTTTAGAGACAAATTGAGACTCATAGATGTTGTAGTATTTTGCCCAAGGCCACAACATCAATAAAATGTCAGAGAGAATAGGATTTTGAATCCATGGTCTTCCTCATTCCTCCTCTAGTGATCTAAAGAGAGGCAAAGGAAAAGTGGAAGTAAGATGTAGTGTGTATGTTTCAGAAAGGGTCAGAATGCCTCTATCAACTACCTCTGTGTTATGCAGGAACCAGGTCTCACTGGCCCATGATTTTCAGTATAAGCATTTGCCCCCTTGGGAACTGGCAAACATTACAAATCAAGGTTTGATTTATTGTTTTGTCAATTGTCTAGATTTAAGAAAGTGAGGGAGACAATACTAATAATGGAGATTAAAGTTTAAAGTGTGTCCTGTTTTCTGAGAGTTCATTGTTTAACATTTACCAGTACATCCCTAACTGCTTGTTATCACATTCCTTCATTGGTTTTCATACTGGCAGTGCTTAGTCTCTGGAATGGTATAAAAATGCATGGAATGTGCTGATGGAAAGTCCCTGTACCTTCTTACCTGCAACCAAAATTTTCTTTTTTAAAGAATATGCATATTAGCTTTTTACTAGTTGAGATTCTACAATAGAATAAAGTTCTGTTTTCTGTCTTGGTTACCAGTCAAGGAAGGTACTGAGTTAACCCTGAATTCTACAAAGTTATGTAGACTACTAGCTCTGACAAGATCTTTCCAGCCTAGAAAGCTGAGCATTGACCAGAGGACTTATTTATCTGTAAAAATACCTTTCTTGGACCAGCCTACACAAGCTCGAAAAGCTGCTTGTTGAAAGGTGATAATTTTCTGGGCCCTAGCTATGTCTATTGAGTCACTGTGTTCCCTGCAGACAAAAAGAACTCCTTGAAGACATTTGGAATTCTTTAACTTTCTCTATTTTCTGTTTTGACACAGAGGCACAAGTTTGGGGGTCT
This sequence comes from Monodelphis domestica, assembly GCF_027887165.1. Taxonomy (NCBI): domain Eukaryota; kingdom Metazoa; phylum Chordata; class Mammalia; order Didelphimorphia; family Didelphidae; genus Monodelphis; species Monodelphis domestica. The sequence continues at coordinate 209,774,860 of NC_077230.1, forward strand.
TGAATCATCATCATTATTCTCCTCACCAAGGATATGGTACTAAGTGTCTCCCCAGCTCAAAGTTCTGGAGGCAAAAAACCGGACAAATCCCTTTGAGAAACAACATACAAACAACAACATACATGCAAGTGTAAATGAGAGGCTCTCAGAGGGAAGGTACTAGTAGTGTGAGGAACATTAAAAAAGCTCTAGCAGAAGGTGAGATTTAATCGGGGTTTTAAAGGGAGCTTCCCTGGAGTTGTGAGATTATGGTGTGAGATGAACAGCAAAATCAGCATTGCTGAGTATTACATGGAGGGAAGTAAAGTGAAAGGAATGGTAGGAAGGGAACAGATTGTGAACAACTTTAAAGGTCAGAGGATTTTATATTTAATTCTGGAAGTAACAGGGAGTGGAGTTTATGGGGCTATGGATAGGGGTGACATGTTCAAGACTCATACTTGAACTTTAAGTTTTGGTTTTTCTATTACTTTTGCTCTTGGATAAAGCACTTTGGCTCATGATTCCTTATTTGTAAAGAACCAAGATTTTTTTTTTTCAGTTCTAATGCGTTATGAATGAATGAAAAAGCATTTATGTTCTTACCAAAAGTGCCAGGCTCTTCGATAACTGCTGGGGTTACAAATACAAAAATGCAGTTCCTGACCTCGGAGCCTACATCCAAGCCACTCCCTCCAGCCCTCCCCTTTCAAAACCACTCGAAGGGTGTGTAGTGGGAAAAGCATGGCATTTACAGCCATGCCACCAAGGTTTGAATCCGGCTTCTTTCACCTCTGTAACGGAGTCCTTTTCCAGCGCTTTGCCTCAGTTTCTGTAAAATGTATTAGAGGTCTCTCAGGGTCCTTTCCAGCTCCTAATCTCTAGAGTTTGGTTACCCGTTTTATCGAAGATGCCCTATCAATCACCCGGGCCGGTCCCAAAGTGAACTCTTGTCAAATTCCTTCAACAACCGTACCTGGGGCCAAATCTCCCACGTGTCCTCCTCCAGGGTTAAGGGTTGGAAGGTGGATAAGTGGGTAGAGGTGTGTATCAAGAAGAAGGAAGGGGGAGGAAGAGAGGGAAGGGAAATGGGAAAAAGGAGGAGGTGGGAGAGGAAAGAAGAAGAGAGTAGGAGGGGGAGGGGAGAAAGGAAGTGGAAAGAGAAAAGGAGGGAGGAAGTAGAAAAAAAAGGACGAAGGGTAAGAGGGAAAAGGGACAAAAGATGGTGCGGGGCTGGCTAAGTGTCACCTTCAGAATTTAGGCAAGAGGGCGAGGCTACCGAGCCCACCTCCTTCCTTTTACCCTCCCCCGCCGTGCGGACGTGCTGACGATACGCCTGTGGCGTCACAAGGGGCGGGGCGGGGCGAGTCTGGCTGCTTGGGCTGGCGGCGCGGTGGCAGAATTGGTCAGTCGCTGCCGGGGGCTGGAGCTTAGTGCAAACTCTCTCTCCCTCTGCCTGCCTCCTTCCCACTCTCCCCTCCATTCGTCCCCCACCCCCAGTCTCTCTGTTTCTCTTTCGGGTCACTTGGCACGTCCGCGGACCCGGCGGCTCGGCGCGTGTGTGCGCGTGTGTCTGTGTGTGTGTACGCGTGTGTGAGCGAGCGAGCGCGCCAGAGGCTGGAGGCCGGCTCGAAGCGCGCAGCTGGGTCTTCCCGGCTTTCTTTTTTACAAAGCAGGGCGTTTGCAGCGAGCGCTCCCTTTCATTAAGTGGGTGGCTGCGGGTGTGTCGGCCCGAGTGGTCTAGGGTGCTCCCGCCCCCTCTTCGTAGCTCCTTCCATTTTCTTTCCGCGGCTAGGTCCCCACCTATTTTTTTTTTTCTCCTAAAGGGGAAGCCCGGGGGTGTTGATTATACGTTGACCGTCCGCCCTCGCTTTGCCCCTCAGTGCTTTCTTGTAAGCTTCCCAGCCGCCTCCCTAGGTCGAGCCTCGGGTGCCCCTCGCCTTACTCATCCCATCCCCCGTACCCCCAGGGTGGGATGCTTTGTCCTCTGTTCGGGTCACAGTCGTAGCAGCCACAGCCGCCGTCGCCGCCGCACCTGCAGCAGGTCTCAATATGAATGGGGCGAACGACCCGCACTTCTTTATAAAAGATATTAAGCCTGGGCTGAAAAACTTAAATGTCGTCTTTATTGTCCTGGAGATAGGTAAGTTGGGTCCCCGCCGCAGGAGCGACATCCTCTCCTCCCCCCTCCAAGCTGCTGCAGCCCCCCCTTCCCCAATCCCTCTCCTCCCTTCCCACGGGGAGGTGCTTCACGCGTGTCCACCCCCACCCCCACGCTGGTCCTTCTTACGCACGTGGCCGCTTCTCCGAGTCCCAAATGTAGACCTGCTCCCGTGTCACTCGTTAGCTTTTCCTTCTTTTCTCTCCCACTTTGTGAAAACCCTCGTGGGGAGGGAAGGGTTGACATCTCCTTTGGGGGAAGAAAAAAAGAAAAAACCTTCCCCTCTCCCAAGGGCATGGAGAGGAGACCTCGCCTAAAGCCTCTTCTTCCTAAAACTAAAATGACCTGAGCCTTTTTTTTTTCCCTCTCTACCTCTCTTTGAATGTTTTGAATTCTACCAGGACGAGTGACCAAAACCAAAGACGGCCACGAAGTCAGATCGTGCAAAGTAGCTGATAAGACGGGAAGCATCACTATTTCGGTGTGGGATGAAATCGGAGGTCTTATCCAGCCCGGGGATATTATTCGATTAACCCGAGGGTAGGTGTGCAGAGAGGAATGTGAACCACTCCGAGTACATACATCCACGTTAAAGTTTTGTGAACCACTCCCAACCCCATTAAGGTCGGGAAGAAAAATACACCTTTACCACTAAAGGTCTCAGTTGGAAGTTGATTCTGACTAATAAAACAGCGATCCAGGATTTTTAAGTTGTAATTCTGGGGGAAGGGAGGGTTACATTGCGCTTATTGAATAGATTAGCACCCTGTCTTCTCTACCTTCTCCTGTAAATGAATAAGATTCAGAACCTGCCCAAATTTTTCTGGGAGTATATATTTATTTACCTGGTACCTGGAAGATGGCAAATCTGAGTTGAGGAACTTAGTTTCTTTTAGTATGTCAAAAGTAGGCTGTTTTCATCATACTTAGCAAATGTGACATTTGTATTTTAGCCAGCCAGAAATTATGGCTTGTCTTCCATTAATTGGGCTTTTTTGTTTTGCCCAAATCTACATTGTAGAAGGGCCTTGTAATCATTCTGATGAGATAAATTGGGGAAAAAATAGTAAAATAGCATATTTTTTTAATGTTAAACACTATTTAGAATACAAAATAAGATAAATTTAGTACAAAGGAATTATAAAGCACAAAGATTTAGTTCTAGCATCCACAGGAGCAAATTGATCGTCTTGTTTGGGGTGGGTATGATGGAAGTTTTGTTGATAGAATTTCCAGTAAATTAGGAAGTAAGATTTGGAAGTCTTTACCATGAGACTGTTGTAATATTTTTGTGAGTCATAACTACAAGTAATGAGGAAGTAGGGTGGGGATTGATAGTAGCCATAATAGTTTAATGTAGTCAGTCATATGTTACCTTGATGCTAAGGAACTCACAACACTTAACAGGCATTATCTTAATATTTTTCTAACATCTCCAGGAAGCAAGCCAAAAGCTTATGTCTTCAAAGCAGGAAGTTGGAGACAGGAATTATTCCTGGCTGAGTGACTCATTGACAGTGAATTAAGTGACAATGAGACATATAAGTGATCTTCATGTAAATCTTTATCTCTTCCTAGATGAATTCATTGAGAGAATTCTTATTTTAGGGAGGATGGTGAAGCTTAAATGACATTTAGAATGTTAGCATATCTGTGCTTTTATTTAGGATTTAAAGTACTTAGCTAATTGTTACTTTTCTTCCAAATTTTACTTCTCAGGTATTTGAAATCTTGACTTTTAAGGAAAGATTCTTTGAGTAGTAATTTTTGATGGCTTTTATTTGGAATTATAGATGTAGAATTAGAAGGAACCTTAATAATTATTTAAAGAATAATAGCTAGCATTTATGTAGTGCTTTAAGGTTTGCAAAATGCTATACAGATATTCTCATTTGATTCTTTAAAACAATTCTTGGAGGAAAGTGCTATTATTTATCCCCATTTTATAGATCAAGAAACTGAGGCAGAGAGTTTTAATCAGTAACCCAGGGTTACATAGTAAGGTTGCATCTGGTCTTCTGATTCCAAAACTATCTTCTATGCCACCCAGCTTGATGACATTAGAGGTTATTGAGTTCAAATATACCTTAACTCATTCAGTTTTACAGATGAAAAATCTGGCCCCAGAAAAATTAAGTTACCTAATTAGTGACAGAGCCTGGGTCTGAGTCAAGGTACCTCCAACTAACTACATACAGATCTTTCTATTGTACCAGATCCTTGCTTGTTAAGGTAGAACTTTTTTTTTTCCCCACAGTAGGTTTCAAAGCAAGTAAGAGATTATCAACTCCCTCATTTTGGAGAAATCAGAAAGTAAGAGATGATATTTTAAAGTCATGTAGAAGAGATAGGCGCTCCACCCCAGGTGCCCTGACTCTAAAGTCATTCCCTTTTACACTTCTAATTTAAGAGATGAGAGATAAGGAACAAGAAAAATGATTTTCAAGTAAGCTACATTAGATATGTGCTTTTTTGGGAAATAGAGTAGGTATGTTTTTTTTTTTGTGATACAGGAATTTTTTCCTCCAAAAAACCCTACATCATTGGTATTTTAACTTTTTATTCTAATATAAAGTTACTTTTCAAAATCATTGTAACAATAATTCACAACAATTTGCTTTTTTTGCCCTTCCCCTCAAATCCAAAACTTTTACATCATCTTCAACTAGAACTGCTGAGTATTAGCATAGTGTGTGACTAAGGCAGCACTTTTTATTATTAAAGAATTCTGTCAAAAGAAAATTAACAGGCTAGGGATGGAGCTGGAATTTCTTAGCATAAACTGTTAGTATTAACAGATACCACAATGTCAACCATCTGGGTAGAGAAGGGGGTTCTCAAAAGACTGGCAAAAACAATATTCAATCAGAGGTCAAAACCTAGTACTATAAATGTACTATATGGAAGAAACTGATGTTTTGGTTAGATAATATGACTTTTGCAACTATGTTATAATATAAACTCAGAAATTATTCCCCCCCCCCCCCCTTAAACCCTTTCTGCCTTAGTTAACAACTCTTAAGTCAGAAGGGTGGAGAAGAGGATTCAAAGTATCTGAGGGCAAATTTGAACCCAAATCTTCCTACTTCAAGCCTGACACTGACCACTGAGCATTCTAACTGCCCCAATTAATACATTCTTTAGTATAACTTAATGTATGCTCTCATAGAGCAGAATACAATAAAGTCCAAGGATTTTTAAAAAATCTCATTTTATAGATTTCTCCAAAATTTAAAGTTTGCCCTTCAGATTATGTACTATCACCTAAACTATTTGGTACCTATAAATCCTGCAAAGTAGGTACATCCTAGGCAAATTTATTTAAAATAGCCCAATACTTAAATTCAGTGCAGAGAAACATTAATTGAATATACAATTTAGGACCTTTCAATGCCTTTATTCAGTTTTAAAATTTAGAATCTGGATTATAGGTTTAGTCTAGAAAGGATTTTAGTATCTTGAATTTTACAAAAGAATACTGAGCCCACTGTTTGGTTCTTGCTCAGGTTCACATAGGTAGTAAGAGTTAGAGCTGGGATTTGATTTCTATAGAACTTCAGTGTAAGCAGCACTAATTCTCCACTCTTAACCTTTAGTTTTGTTTTCTGTTATTTTTTATGATTGAAAAGCAGTAAAATGTTTTGCCATGGTTGATGTTTTATATCCTATTCTTTATAGGAGATAACCTCATAGATCATATATTGAGGGCTGGAAGGAACCTCGGAGGCCATCCCTCTCATTTGACAAATGAGGTTGCTGAGGACCAAACAGATGGAATTTCTTGCATGACTCCAGAGCCAGTGTTCCTTTTATTGCACCACACTGCCTCTTCAAGTGTAGTTTTTTTCACAGCATCTCATGCAAGAAAATGTTATGTGCAAGCTTAATAATGTCCAATATATTTGCTCTTAAATATATAACTGAATTATATTATACCTACAAAATGCTGTTACCACAGTAAATCAGTACTAAATGCTTTAGTACTGTGGTTGGCCCTGGTGATATATACAATGATAAAAAGGAGATTGTTGACTGCTATAAAGAAGCAGACAACACAGACATACCTAAATATCTCTAAAATAATCTAAATACATAATTTTGGGGAGGATTAGAAGAAGGCATTTGCAACTGGGGAGGTACAGCAAGACCTCATGTAAAAGGTATATTTATCAGGGGCCAGTGTTGAAAGGGATAATGTTTGATGAGGATTTTATTATTTCACATGTACATGTGACATGTTGGAGTCAGGAAGGTGAGTTTGAATTCTTAAATACTTGCTAGGTCTGACTGTGGGCAGGTTACTTAACCTCTTGGACCTCTGTTTTCTGCTCTGAAAAGGGGAGAAAACAATTGCACATACTTTATAGGGTTATTGGGAAAATCAAATGAGTTAATGCATATAAAAGCTCATGGCTTTTTTTTTAAGTGACTTCCATGCTAACTATTATTATTTAGGTTATTTTATAAATGGTTAGGAAGTCGAAATAATACCCTTGGTGGCTAGAGTCTCAGGTCTCCTCTTGAATCCATAATACTCTTTTAGTATAGTGTTATTTGAATAGAACTAGAATTTTGACTATTCTATCCCATGTTATTTCTATGCATAGAGTCTTTCTACCTGGTGACCCCAGTCCCTCCATCTGTTGCTCTCCCAACAAACACAATAGAAGGAAAAAAAACACAGCACACACATACCACTTGGTTGTAGGAATTGGTAAGCTCCTATCCAGTCTCCTGTTGTATAGGACTTCCAGAGGTTGGGGTGGCAGTCTGGAGATTGTGCCAGGGCCTAGGACCTCCTGCCAAGAAGTGCCCTATCACCCCATTTCTTTGACTAAAGTTTCTGACCTCAGTGTCTGGTCAGTGGAAAGTAGTCTGCAGCAAGCCCATAGCCTGAGGGTTTCTAAGTTTGCTGCTCTATCACCAGACTCTTCCCTTCTGAAAAAGTCTGAGGGAAGTAGTATAGTACACACAAATGATCTGGGAGGTGCTTGGCACACAAAGGATGGGCTCCAACATTTGCTTCCTCCTAGCTTAGCAGTTCTGTGAGCATCCTGGGAAGAGGAGGTATGTGAGAGAAGGGGATGGACATCACCCTGGCTGGGAGCTGGCATTAGGAGATGGAGGGGAACAAAGCAGACTTTGTGAGTTCACTTCTCATTAATGGTAGCCTTGGCTAATTCTGCCTTTGAGAAGGTGGGAAGCAGCTGGTTCAGGCTGTATACTGAGTGAGGAAGAGGGTTGGAGGAGAGGAGGAAAGCCCCTACCACTTAGAAAGAAAGGAAAAGGGTTCCTAGAACTATAACGCAGCAGATTATTAGTCTCTTTGGAAACTAGTTAACTTGGGGACCTGCCTGTAACCACTTATGCATGTTGTTGAAAAAAATGCTTCCTTTTTTGGGGGGGATGCCATTCACATTAAATAACCTACTTAAAATGTTTACTAATTTTAGGTGATGGTAATGTTAATTTGCCAAAATGAATGACTTCTCGTGTCTTTCTACTTTGTGATATGATTATAAACTTCCATCCTGTCATTTTTAATATATTCTAATTTCTTTTCTTGGCTTTAAATTAAGAATGCCGATTTCCTGCGGTGAAATTGAATTAGTTTCTGTATTAGAGTGTTAGCTTTAATGCAGAGTAATAGTTTAATTGTTATGGGACTAATGGAAACTTTACAAAGCCTTGAAACTTCATATTAAATAGCATTTATTTTGGACCTAAGTAAGATGATTTTTTTCTTAAGTCATGCTTTTTAGCATACCAGGTTGTATTGGCATCCACTCATTCAGATTAGTGATTAAAGTGAACTTTCCTCTCAACCATGCCAATCTTTTAGTAATTTGATTAAACCCTAATACTAGACCTTTAACTTCTGATGTGGAGAGAAAAAAATGTTGCCATGTGGCTGGTGTGAGTTAAATGAGTATATAGAATTAAGCACAAGAATGCTGATGTTAAAATCGCCTGGCCAAATTAACAGTATCTGCTGGAAGGGAATGTTCTATCACCCAAAGATTTTCCTTTAGACATAAAAATATTGAAAGAAATATTTTAATTTTTAAAATTTTTTTAAGTTCTGCTGATCTTTTTAAAGACATGAAATGATATCTTTCTCAAAGATTCTGTGAAATTTTTTCACTGTTTTAAAAGTCAAGTCATTTGTAAACCAGGTAATATTTTCAGACTGGCAATAAAACTTGGTCTTATTCTTTATTAAACAATTTAGTAAAACCAGGTTTCTTATGTGTTAAGCAAAAGCAGAGCTCTTCATTTTGCAAACTATTCATTAGAGAAATGTATGAGTAGAAAAAAAGATGGGCTGGTCATATATATGCATATGTGTATATCTATCTATATCTATATCTATATATATGTATTGAATGAGTCTAGGGGTTGATGGAGGCAGCCTAAGTCAGTGGAATGATCAAAGTTCAATGAATTTATAATTAGAGAACTTGAGTTCAAATTCCTTCCCTGCTATTTCTCTATGTGACCTTGGAAAAGTCACTGAGATTCTCTGCACCCTTCTGTAAAATGGCATGGTTAGATGAGCTGACTGGTCTTAGAACCCTGCCCAGCTCTTAAGTGATGATCCTCTCATGGACAGTCTTCATGCTCTATCAATGTCTACGAAACTTATAAGAGAATGAAAGGAAGAGAGGCATCCAGTAAGTTGGGTTGATTCTTTCCATCAAATTATCAGACCTTGGAACCATCCTCTGTGACAAATTAATTGGAAGCCCTGAAATGGAAGAGTTGTTTATAGTGTTGAAAGGAATGAATGGGTTGTCAATTAGCATTATTAGAGGGAAGACTTATTTTTGAGATCAGATCCTAGACCATTAGAATAATGGGGTAAAGCTCCTAGATCCCATTCAAGAGGAACATCTTACAATGCTCATAGACACACACATAATTGACTGTTTTTCCTCTTCAGATATGCATCCATGTGGAAAGGATGTCTGACTCTTTACACTGGAAGAGGAGGTGAACTTCAGAAAATTGGGGAGTAAGTATTAAAATATGGAAGTTAGGGTATACTTTATATTTTGTAAAATAAATGGTAGGTATGAAGTGCAACTTATCTGGAGGTATTTTTTAGTTAAAAAAAGAAATGAGAGTTAATGCTATTTTGACAGCTTAACTGTAACATGGATGATATGTTAATTTTTTCATTTGTATTAATTGTATACCTACTAAATTATCTGCTTTTTTACATGGTTGGTCTCAGTTATTCCTAGCAAAGAACAATAACAAAGTGCCCTAAAGCTCTCCTCAGAAGGACCATTCCTGTAGGCCTTTGGTACATAGTTTTTCCGAGAATCATAATGGGCATTTACTGATATCAGCTGCTGTCTTCTAAAACACAAAACAAAAACAAAGCATGCCATAGTTATCTAGGCATAAGTTTTAGGCGTAAGTTAAAATTTGATTTTTATTCTGTTCTTGGGTAAATGTGTGCTCATGTTAAAAGGACTGGCAGCACTGAAAAATTGAAGCCCTCTATTTATCCACAGTCTAGGTACGGTGCAGGCAGCCGCAATGCGAGCTTCCATACACTGCCTTGGTAATGATCTCCACCTTGACCTGGAGGGACCATCCTCTCTGGGGGTGTAAAGGTAATCCAGCCTCCATGCTAGCCTAGTCATTGGGATGCATTAATAAAAGTATGGTATATACATTGAGCCAAGTAATTATTCCATTCAGCTTGGTTAGGGCTCAGAAAAAACAAAACTATTTATTTTGAGGCCATACATCAGATTGTTGGAGATTAATTTGTTGAAAGAAAAGTCACATGTTACAAAAAGCTTTTTTTTTTTTTTTAATTAAAAATCTACACTGAGGGAGCAGAATAAGCTTTATTCAGAGAAGCTGTCAATAATGATGAAAGGAGAATGACATCAATTCTTTTGAGAAACTGGTAACACTGTGTGCTATAGTCCAAGGGAAAAGGTGGTTTCTCTCTATCTGTCTTGTTTGTTAATATGTCTAATGTTGACTGTTACAGGAAGACAAAAGTAAAGGTATGGGGCTGATCATCTCAACTGTTTAGGAATAACTAAATTATTTTGAGAATGGTTGGAATAAAAGACTCATGTTAAATGTTTAAGCCATTCAATTCTGAAATGACTTCCAATGTGGTGCATTGCTTTTTGTCAGTTGCAAATAAGTTTTCTTTTTTAAAAATTAGGCTAAGAAAATGATTAGTTGAATAATATCTGTCTATTTAGGTGCTAGTGAGCATGAGTATGTAATTTGCAGCCTAAAACTCTTATTAGCTCTTTATGAATAATATTGTCATTGGGAGGTTAGACAGAGAGGGCAGAGTGGTTGTATCCAGATACCTCAATCCACTACTGAAAAGAATTCTTGAGTGAATGCTGTACTAACATGTGGGTTAGTAGAATCATCTTTCGAACCAGAGTGTCACAGGGATGGATGTTTTAATGTCTCTGATGCTTGATATATTGAATAATATGGTTCATTGTAGATATAAAAACACATAACCAAAATACTAAATAACTGAGGAATGACATTTTTGCAGGTTGTGCTTAATAAACATTTTAATGTGTTTTGAGTTTCATTGTTGTAAGGGTGGTCTAGGTGCCTAGCAGGGAAGGAGTGCAGTAGGAATTCGACTTATATTTGACACTTGATACTAATTGTTGCTTTGGAAGCAACCTTACCAGGAATGAGACCTCTTATTTAATTGATTTCCCTATTTAGAAATTTTCCAATTGCCCTTTTTTCCCCGTTGGGGGCCATCTAACTTTTTGCTTTATTTTCAGATTTTGTATGGTATACTCAGAAGTGCCAAACTTCAGTGAACCTAACCCAGACTATCTTGGACAGCAGAACAAAGTGGTAATTAACTGTTTTATGAGCAAGTTGCTTTTTTACTATATACTACAGTTCTATAGATTAATTTTTAACAACTCTTGGGGTTGTTTTTTTTTTTACACCTTTGAAGTGTTTATAAAGGTAGTTTGAAATTCTCAAATCTTAAAACATTTTAAATAATGTCTTCATATACCCCAAAACATCATGCATATATGTATGCATGTATATGTACAGGTATCATTTGCCATTATCAGGGGTGGTGGGAAAGGGCTTTCAGGAAGTTAAGTAATTGTTTTGAATTCTAATTTAAAGTAGATTTATGAACTGTATGAATAATTTAGAAGTATTTGGGCACCCATTTAAAGCCTTACACAGCACTGTACTTCAAACTAACATAAGGCAAATGAAAATGGACAGAAACTAAAAAACATGCATTTCTGTGAGCTTTTTGGTACATTTCATGGTCATCTCATTTCTTTGATGCTATTTTACTTAAATCTTTTTCTTAACGTTTTTCTTAAGGCACATGGTGAACAAAAAAATAATTCTTCAGCAAGTAATTTGGGTACAGGTACATTTGGGCCAATAGGTAAGTCTTTGTGTGTCTACTACATGTGAGGTTAGAGAATTTGTATTTTGTAGAAAGAACTTTATTTGTGGATTTGGCTTTTAGGAAAAAGCTATATTTCCAGAAGTATGTAAATAGATTCTTTTGTTATTGAATTTCTAAAACTCATTATCCTGTTGATTTCATTTGACATAAACTGGTTCTTTAGCTGGTATACTTAGTAATTTCATGTTTATAACTTACTTTTTCAACCTTAACTATGGAGTATTAATTCTCCTTTAAAAGTTTATTGGGGGAAAACCAAAATTAACTATTATATTCTTAGTCATAAAAAATAACCCAGTAGAAATGTATGTTGAGGAATTTTGCATCATGCTATTTTGGAAATCAGGTTGGCAAAATTTTACTTGTCTTAATGATCACAAAACTAGTTTCTGGGTGATTGTCAAGTTTTTTTTCCTATTAACTTTTGCATTTTTTTCTTAAAACTGCAAAATCAAAGTGAATTATTGTGTCTATCTTGATCATTCAATAATAGTGTCTACTAGGGATATTTTGACTTCTATCATTTTCCATTTTCTCTCTGTCTTTATTTTTAGTGTAGGGAGGGCACATCTATACTTGTCTTTTTCTAAATGTTGATATTTAATCTTCCTTCTTTTCCTCTTGACTACAGCACCAAGGACAGTTTTAAAGTTATCCATATATGTTTACTTTAAATGATCAGTTTGGGGAAAAAAAAGAGGCAGTCACTGAAAATGTGTTTTTCTCATCTAACAGGCTTTTTAAGTGTTTGCCCTGCTCTATGTGTGTGTGTGAGAGTGTGTGTGTGTAAGTGTGGTAAAGGGGGATGTCTTCATACAGGTGTCAATGTCAGGATTCTGGAACTGGTGATGAATTGTTACTGTCGTTTTAGGAAATGGTGTACAAACTGGACCTGAATCAGGGCGATTCCCAGTTTCATATAATCATGCCCACTCCTATGCAGGTACTGGGAGAGCCAATGGACGAGGACCTGTAAACCCACAGCTACCAGCAGCAGCTAATGTTCAGCCAGTTGTGACCACAATAAGTAATGGGAGGGACCCCCGGAGAGCCTTTAAAAGATGACCTATGCCAAATGTTCACATACAGCTTGCCTAAACTACATGATGCCCTACTTGAACACTTATTGCACTTTTATTTATGGTTATCTGTGAAAAGTTTTGTCCTTTATATTGGTATGTTTTTATGTTTTGGTTTGTTGAGAACAAGTGATTTGTTTTATGATGATGCAATTAAGCTGCTTAAATACCATCTGAAAGAATGGTCTATAAAGGAGGGAAATAGTTTTGGAACAAAAACAAAAAGCCCCACCCATCAACCACATGTCACATGGGTGTTAATTTGGGTCAGTTTTAATAGCCTCTATGAGTCTACTGTATCCTCTGTATAAACTTTGTAAAACCTATTTGAGTGACTTAGTGAGAAGATGTTTCTTTGTTAAATGCAAAAGTTGCCAATTAAAGCAATAAGTTCCAAAAACTGGATAGAATATAGCAGCAAATGGTTAAATGTCTTGTGACTCCAAGAAAGATTGATTTCTGACATAATTCATGTTACTGCCATTAAGATATTCCCAATGATTGAACAATCTGAAGCTGATCTTTTATTACCTGAAATGGGCTAGCAGAATTATGAAATATAGCATATTAATGATATAACAGGTAATTTAATTTTTAAAGCTACACTTAATTTATTTTGGGCCAGGCTCTAAAATTTTCTTTGGCTTACTAATATTAAAGGAAGATTTAAAATTGTCACTTAAATATCCTTTTTTTTTTTTCAAAGAAATCCCTTTTAAAATATTTTATAACTTTAAAAAGTCTTTAATAACATTAGTCTGACTGAGATATTTAATGAAGTGATGGTAGTAAGTTGTACCCAAATTAGGGGGGAATTGAACATAATTCAGGTAGAAATCTGCAAATATAATAATTTAATAAGATGTTGCTTGCAGTCAAAGTACCACTGTTTTTAAATTAAAAGTACCTGACCTGTATTGAAGTTCCTAGAAACTTATTTGAATGAATTTGTGTGTCATACAACTTATTTTAAAGATAAATTGTTATTTCATCGTCAACATCAAGAGGTTCTGGACAAAATTCTCAATACTTTTTGTCATTAGCCAAAGATGCAGGATTTCCTCTGGTAAAACTGAGTGTAGCTTTCTTCAGAATTGCTTGGGAAGCGGATTTTATTTTTATTTGAGAAATGATCTCTACCATTTCTAGGGTGGATTATTAATGAATTTTTCATTTGTTAGACTTATTCTTAAAGCTGAACCCTTGAATAAAACTCGCACTAATGCTAAACAACCTACCCAATTCTTTGTCTAGCCTTAAATGTTATGCTGTAGAGAAAAATTGTATGCCATCCTGATCTTATATGATTACTTAATTGTAGTTTAAATAATATTCTTCCCTGTGGAACAAATCCCAAATAAGGGATATAGTTTCTAGGCTTGCTTTCTTGACACAGATATTGGTAAAGACTGTTATTGGAGAATGTTGCTTTTTTCTTCTCTGTAAGTCACAAAACTTACCTTTCCTGAGAACTCAATAGTATGAGTATTTAGATTGAGGAGACTGATGACCTGGATTCACCTCCACCCTGGCTTGGTTCTAGAAACTTTCACATTATTAATTTATTTTTGGCATAGAAATGGATTTTTTGTAAATTTGTTGGAAGTTCATTAAAGTATCCAAATCATGAAAGGTGCTAACTTGATTTTTAAGATAGTGCTGAAGGTAGTGCCATTTTCATGACTGGTGTTCATCTTATTAAATATGATTCTAGTTGACATGGACATAATTGACCCAAAGATTATTTAATATATGTAAGTTCCCCATATGCTTTAATGGGAATGGATCTTTAAAAAAAATAATTGAATTAGTTATTGCTACGGAGTGAAATTATAAAAGGAAGAGTTTAAAACCTAGATTTGCAAATTTATTTATAAATTTATTCCTTCCTTTTAACAAGCCAAAATAATTCCAACCAGATTTCCCAATCAAACTTTTTTTCTCAGAGCTGTTCATTTTTTAATAATTGAAATTGGGTCACCCTAGTTTTGTTACTTTGTTTTTGCCCTAGGAATTTTGCATTTATGATATACTTCAAGTGAAGTTCCCGAAAAAAAGCAAAACTATTTGGTATGAAACAATGATGTAAAGTTTTTTCTCCCTCCTCTCATTTTTCCTCCTTGCAACAAATGGCCTCTAAGTAAATATTATCTATTTTCCTAGCAGAAACATGCAAAAATTTATTTGGTAGGACATTTTTGAATTTCAAAGTAATGTAACAGATGATTCCAAAAGAAAGTAAGAATATTCTTCACTTTAAAAAAGGAAATAAAAATGTTAAGCATTGTGTTGCTTTACCCCCTTGGGTACATCAGCTTTTATGTAGTAGGCTTTAGAAAAGCAGGATGTAGAGGGACAGCCAAATTTGACAGTAATGCACACTTGCTATAAATGTACTGTGGTTTTTAATTGGAACAACTTGTCTTCGCTGCTTTTGAGGTTAGTGATATTCTTGTATCAATATTTTACCTTTGTTCTCTTTTTCAGTGCCATTTATTAATGAATCTCTTTTCTCTTAAGGAAAGACCCTCCAATATCAAAGCAAGTGACTTACAATCTATAATGACCTACATTTATCTAACCAGTCTAGTCTACTTGGGCAACACTCATCAAGAAGTCTGAGGAAGATTTTTTTCCTGCTTTCCCCTCACTCCAATTTTTCACTTACCAACTTAATTTTTTTAAAAGAGCACTTAAGATGGAAATACTAACATCTCCTGGAAAAGTCACTGGATTGAGTTCCCCACATAATTTCTACATCATGGTTAATTCTGAAGTGGATTGAAGTCTCATCAGAAGAACCAGCATATGACATATACTTCGGTCTTGGGCATGGTGGGGGGGGATGGGTGTCTGAAATTTGAGAGAGTGAAAGATGAACAGAGAAACTCAGATGAAATGTATTTCATATAGGAGGTTCCTAAGCACTCTAGCATTACCCTATTTCCTATTCCTGCAGTTTGTAGCTTTACCACACACAAGGCATAGAGTTCACACATATAATTTTTATGTTAAAGCATTAGAGAAGTATGGTTATGTTCAAAGAAAGGAGAAAATATTTTGGTTTTCAAGAATTGAATCATCAACAATTTTTTTCCCCTAGTTTATAAGCCAAGTAAAAAACTTCTGGTCAGTTGGACAGGCCCATCATTTAAAGACTTATATTTGTAAGGCCACTTGAGACAAGCTTATTGTACTCGATAGTCATTAGTGAAATTATATGATTATGTTCAAAGAAAGGAGAAAATATTTTGGTTTTCAAGAATTGAATCAACAATTTTTTTCCCCTAGTTTATAAGCCAAGTAAAAAACTTCTGGTCAGTTGGACAGGCCCATCATTTAAAGACCTATATTTGTAAGGCCACTTGAGACAATTAAGCTTATTGTACTCGATAGTCATTAGTGAAATTAAGACTAAGCCAACACTTGTATGTTTAAAGGAATGCTCTGAGGTACTGGTCATTTTCTAAAGAACTAGAGTCATCAATTAGGCCATCAAAGTGTCTTGGTCATAAGTATACCATGAGAGAACAGTGGAAGTACAATGAGCAAATCATTTCTCATACCACACAATTTCCCAGCATTTTAACACATTTTTAAAGGTAAAGCCCGAAATGGTGACTTTGTGACAATTGTTAGTTACTCTTATTGACTTGAGTTATGGATTAGGACATTTTACTATTTACCATCTTTCCCATTCTGTACTCGTCTTGATGCACTATTCATTTTATTTCATATCCCATACCGTAGACACATCTTTTGGCCCACACCACCTTGAGACAAGGCTTAGTCCAGTACTTTCTGAGGTAGATTTTACAGATATGTTCTCAGCAATGAGTGTTTTTCTCCTGTGCTACAAATGAAATTGTCCAATCCCTATGTCAGATATTTAACTCTGAACCCTGTTTTGTGGTAGAAAAGCTTGAAAGATCCTAATTGATCTATGAAAAATGAAAATCTCATGTGCTTGGTAATCTGTCATGCCTGGAGAAATTAGGGTTTTTTTGAGGCAAATTGGAACCAAATTGACATACTTTGACCTTTTTTAAGGTCCTATAATCACAAGTTTAGTAAGATGTACCTAAAGTCCTACTTATTTTATCTTCCCATCCCATCTCCAAATACTGCCCTCAATCCTGTGACCACATGAGCAAACTAGATGGGAAAGAGTCTTGCTTGAACAGCTTTTGGCCATGTTTCATATTTTGTAATCATGACAGATTTTTACTGCCTTGGGCCATGAACATAACATGGTAAAACCTCTAATTTAGAAAAGAGCAGTCATGATTTAGTAGGAAATCTGGAGTAGAATCTTAAAGATGCCTTATGTTAGTTTACAGTGCTGCGTAAGGCTTTAAGTGAGTGCCATTAAATATAAATTTTTTAGAAGGCTCATAGTTCATAATAAACCACAAAAGTCCTTTATCATGTAAAAATTATTGGATCCAGCACTAAAGGCATTAAGTGTATTGTTAGATGAGTTTATGACTAGTAAAAGGGCTTAAAATTCATACTTTAGTAGCAACCTTAGCCATATATATCTTTTTAAGTTACTCTATTGGAATTCTTCCAATTTGAGTAGCGTATAGAATTTTATGCCATTCCCAAGTTAATTCCTTATGCCATCTGGTTGCATGACAAATTGGTTTATCTCATAAGTAGACCAAGGTGATTAATTTCTAGTGTATAAGCCCTCAATTCCACTCTCCCCATTAAAACTGGGCAGATTATTTTGGGGGCTACTAGTAGTATAGTATTAACCTTGGGTCTTCACTTTCACCCTATTATGACTTCTGGCACCTTCAGTTTCAATGTACCATGAAAAATGTACAGAAATTTGTAAACTGATTTGGCCAGAAAATTGGAATATGTTAAGTATAGATCTTCATATATATGTGTGTATATATATATTTCACATAAAATTTTGTTAGGCTTCCTTTAGAAAATTTATATTAGAAACAAAATGTTGACATTTTCATTTGATTTTTGCAATTAGCCCGTGAGTAGGCAAAGTACATCTTGTAGATGATGAAGTTGCTTTAAATTCCTAAGCTAATGTCATGAATTGGGTTAAAAACTTTTTTTTACTGGGCTCATTTTTATTAGGCTATTCTTAGTGAGTCAATGAATACCATATAGCAAGCAGTGGAGGCACTTTGCCAAGGGTGAGCCTATGAAATATATTAGAAACCAAAACTCCCATCCCAAGGAAAAGTTGATTTTGGGGGGGATAGAATTTAAAACGAGTGTGTTGAGGTTAACATTGGTTTTCTTAGTACAATCAACAGTATTAAACCCTTACTGTGTGCCATCAAACATGAAGCTGATGATACTAGTTGGGAGAAAATATAAAAGTTAAGATAATCTTTCCCTTAAACTTGCATAAAGGAATTAGACACTAAAAAGTTACGAAGTGCTGTTTGAAGACTGATCAGATAAATTCTAGAGGAGGGGATGTTTGAGATAGGTAGAAAGTCTGTAGGTACAGATGAAGGATAATCTAAACCAAAACATCCAGATGGAAGAATGAAATATGTGTTCTTCCATTTGTTTCATTGAAGTCTGTTGGAAATGGGAATGGGGAAGAATAACTATAAAAGGATTAAACATCCCCAGGAATTTTCATCTCTCACAATTTGACCCTTTTGAAAATAGTCAAAGCCACTTATCCCAGCAAATAATTCAGGATTGATTTATAATGGTTGAGTCATGGCAAGCATATTCACAACCAATTTTTTCTTGGAATGGGTGGGGGAGGGTGTGTGGAAAGGAGAGGAGCCAGGCAAAATTTGGGCCCATTTTGAATTTTCTTGGCAAAGATACTGGAGTGGTTTGCCATTTCCCTTTCCAGCTCATTTTACAGATGAAGGTTAAGTGATTTGTCCAGGATCACACAGCTAGTGAGGCTAGATTTGAACTTAGATGAGTCTTTTTGACTTTAGGTCTAGTACTCCATTGCACCATTTAGTTGTCCAGTGCCATCTGCTGGGCAAATAATCTAGACCACTGGATATCATTAAGCTAGTTCCTACCTTTTTGGTTAAAGTGTCACTCTCCTGAGACTGTCTACAAATTTCAGCACCACGTGGAAAATTAAATGCCAGTTCAGCTTTTATAGTAAATATATATATTTATATATATATATATATTCACATATATATAAATCTGAAATTATACAAAAAGCAGTTATGCTACAGGCTCACACTATAGAAACTAGCAAGGATTATGGGATGAAGGTGGAAGCTTTCCTTCATAGTTAGTAGCTAGTTGCCATTAATACTGGTGAAAAATGTAATAGAAATAGTTTTTGGTAGGTAGAGGTTTTGTAAAAACAGATGGTGGACCATAAACCTGTTTTCCCTTATTCCATTGATATTTTGTAAAATGCTAGCCATGTGAATTTTACTATACATATTTGAGGTTTTACTAAATATATATCCTCTCTCTCTCTCTCTCTCTCTCTCTCTCTCTCTCTCTCTCTCTCTCTCTCTCTCTCTCTCTCTCTCTCTCTCCTCAGTTATCTTACTATTCTACTTAATCTATATAGTTTTTGACTTGCACCTGTGATTTTTATCTCTGTGAGCTCCCCAGTGGGGAAACGTCAGTGATTACCAATCCAACTGCAATTTTTTATGTCACAGAGAAATGACTTTTTCAGGATCACACAGACATTAGTCAGAGGTCAAACTGACCCAGGGCTGCTGTTTTCTATTCAATTGTTGCTTCAGTGCGTGTTCTGTCTCCATACTCCTGATAGCATTAGAAAAATGCCTAACTCTTAATTGCCTGGTACTTTTGCCTGTG
The DNA here is from genome assembly GCF_027887165.1 of Monodelphis domestica. NCBI lineage: Eukaryota > Metazoa > Chordata > Mammalia > Didelphimorphia > Didelphidae > Monodelphis > Monodelphis domestica. Next base: position 209,794,343 of record NC_077230.1, read on the forward strand.
AAGTTTTGAGCAGTGAGAAATATTACATGAGCCAGCCATGAGTACTGAGCATATATGAATATAAATTCAATGTTCTCAAGCTGATAGCTTTTTACAACTTAAGGCACACAGGAGATGTGTTTGCCTGGGTTGGGTCTCAAAGGATTGGCTGTTCTTTGGTGGTGTCCAGTGGGTGCCCTTTGCTCTTAGATTTAGATAGTCCTAAACTGTGAGTTCAGAAGCAATCTTATCACACCATGGGATAAGGCTCTGGAGAATCCTTTCATGGTAACCAAGCTCACAAGAGAGTGACTAGTGCAGCAGAATATTAATGTTAATTTAGAATGGAAGAAACAGCTTAGTGTGATAACTGGTAGCAATTATTTGCCCAGGATCCTCCCTCTTGGTGGATCAGTAAGTCCACTCAAGAGACCAAATTATGTAGACAAGAGGTTGCTTAGCACAAAGAGCAAAGGGAGTTGAATATCTTTAAGAGACATATTTCCAACAGCTTCTGCACTTAGAGATGTTTCTACCTAAATAACCAGTATTGGCCTTCAGAATCAGTTCATTCTCTTTTCTTGGAAAACCCTGGAAACAGGCTTCCTGGAGACAAGCTATTAGAATCTAATAATATCTGGAACAGAAAAAGATCTTAGTTTGTTGCTTTACACTCAAGGCTGGCAGGGAAGGATTATAACCATCATATACTCTAACCCCCCCTCACTTTGTAGAATAGAAAGCTAACCTGACCTTGACTTAAAGAGGGGAAGTAATGACCAAGACTGCATAGAGAGTTAGGCAAGATGACAGACAGGTAAAAGAATCAAAGGACATTGCTTTGCATCTTGCCTCATACTGTTCATGTGACTCTAGTCAAATCTCTTGGTGTCTCTGAGTCTCAATTTTCTTATCTGTAAAATAGGGATTATTATACCTGGTCTGCCTATCTTCATAGTTATGACATGAAGCACTTTCTAAACCTCAAGGTGCTATAGAAATTTGAGCTGCAATTAGTGGCTGATTCCAAACATAGAATCTAGACCTCATGTATACTAAGCTGCTTTATGATAATTCCTAAATATTAAACATTGTTCACATATATGAGTAGAATCAATTTTATCTAGCCATGGCAAGTTTATACTGTTCTTTTTCTTGTCCTCCAGAATTTATATTAAAAGCATTGGTATTGCTAGTTTCCCCTAATAGAGAGTTGAATCCCCATTAATGACAGTAAACTTTTTTTAAAGACTTACCTTCTGCTTTAAAATCAATACCATTTATTGGTTCCAAAGCAGAAGAGTGGTAAGAGCTAGGCAATGGGAATTAAGTGATTTGCCCAGGGTCACACAGCTAGGAAGTGTCTGAGATCACATTTGAACTCAGGACCTCCAATCTCTAGGCCTGGCTGTCAATCCACTGAGCTACGTAGATCCCACCTTCCCCCCCACCCCCAGTGGACTTTTAAAAACAAAATAGAGCTCACTTCTAAACTCTTGGTTCTTTGTTACCTGCAATGTAAGCTTACAGGTTTTAAAACATGAGTCCTAGAGTTGGAAGAAATCTTAGAAACCACCCTCTGATGAATGAGTTTAATGTAATTTTCAAGACAACAGTGTTCAGAACACCATTCTAGATTTGAGAAGTTTAGATAAGGCTGGGTTCCTGTCTACATGAAGTTTATAGATTAGAAAGGGGATTTTAATACACCTAGATAACTATACGACAAAGAGATCAGAAGTAGAGAACTGCAGAAGCATTATTGTGAGTTCTGCAGGGAAGTAGGAAGAAGGAAAAATCTTTGCAATTTTGGGAGCCTGTAACTTGAAAGAGGCATTATCATCCCATAGCTATATTCTCCTCCTCCTCTGTATCCCAAATGCTGAGAATGCAGCGGGAATCCCTATGTGTTCTTCCTCATCAAATGTAAATGGAATTCTAGTGATAATGTTAAGTACCCTGGGGCAGCTTTAGGTCACTTTTGCCTGATTCTGCACAGACTCCAAAGGAGGGCAGTGCGTGTGGAAATTGAGCATTGTTTGAACCTAGTTCTGTGTGACTAGAAACTGAACCACCTCTACTTGATCTCCAGAGATCCCCAACCAAGGACGTAGGTTATGTCTAAAGACTGATGGGAAGAGTTTTCCCAGAATGGTGAATCTAAGCAGCTCATATGGCTTATCTGAAATATAGCCCTATAATAATTAACTGGTTATTGTTTTGATGTTCTTTTACTTGTTTTCAGCTACTTGGCAGGATTTGTGGGACATTTGAGCCCACATTATTTGTACAATGGAATAGCTTGAGAATGTTAAAAAGCACGATGCATTTCCCCAGCACAGTCCTACCTCCTCTCTTGGTTCTTTTCAATTAAGTTCAAATTGTTGTTCATGTGTAACTCTTGACCCAAGTACTGATATCCCAACTCAATAGACTGGCCTTGCAATTCCATGCTATAGTCATATAATACAAATAAGATGAAGAGTCATTCCCCAATGGAGAAGTCATGAAAACATATCAACAAATTGTTCTCAAAAGAAAAATTGCAAATGATTAACCATTTGAATACCAGTTCATTAGTAAGAGAAATGCAAATCAAATTTGAGGTTTGTCTTTATACAAAGTATATTGGCAAAGATGGCAAAAGACTGAAGTGGTGTTAGAAGAGCTATGGAAAGACAAATATATGAATATAACTATATATCGGTCCAAATATTCTAGGAAGTAACTTGGAACTATTCTACAGAAGAGACTAAAATGTCCATTCCCTTTGGCCCAGAAATTCCATACTAGGGATGTGCTTCATGGAGGGCAGAGACATAAAGAAAACATTTCATATGCATCAAAATAATCATTGCAAGTGTTTTTGTGATAAGAAAAACTGAAAAGAAAGTAGAATGACTAAAATGAAGGACATAATGGAATGTCATTACCATAAGAAAAGACGAATATTGACTATTAAAGAAGCAAGGGAAGAGATATAAAATGATGCATGGTTAAGTAAACAGAACCAGGAAAACAGCACCCATAATGACTACAACAATGAAAATGAGGAAAAGAAACATACAAAAAATTGTAATGGAACACTGGAATCATAATGATTAAGAAGATTGGTATAAACTGTCAGACTTAATTGATCTATTGGTTCTTATATATAACTATTTTTCATTTTAAAAATTCTGAAGAAATGGATCTAAGGGAAGAGAGCATATTCAGAAATGAAATTTATATAAAAACAAAAAATATCAATAAAGTATTAAAAAATAAACATAGAGGGTGAAGCCAACATGGCAGCTTAGTAGCAGCAAAAGTTGAAACTGCTCTGACAATTCTTCAAAACCAATCTTTAAAAAGCCCCTCAAAATGATAGGAATCAAAACCCAATAGCAAGATAGAGTGAGGGGGATCTTCTGCTTAATACAACTTGAAAGGTAGCTAGAGAGAATTGATTTCATGGGATAAAGGGAACCAGAAACAAAATGACACAGAGGAGTGCTGACCAACCCCTTCCCTCCCCCCCACCACAACCTCAGCCCCACCAGCTACTGCACCAGATTCCATGACTGGGCATAGGCTAACTTCAGGAACCCAGGATGTGGGCTACACCAACAAAAAAACACCTTAGGCCTACCCAGGTCCTGGCACTAGCCCTCAATGAGGCCTGGAAGCCCATAGCTCTGGTCACTTTTAAATCTGCACTGCTGAGGTGAAGACCTAGTCCCAGGGCAAATAGCTCATAGTGCCATACCCTGCAAGCCCATAGTAGAAGAGAAAGAATCAACAAGTAGTTTCCAGAATTCTCACTTCACAGGCAAAAAAAAAAAAAGCCTGGGAAAATGAACAAACAGCAAAAGGAGCACTTAACCCTTGGAAATTTCTAATGGTCATCTTTCTCTTTCTGGTCTGATTTTCTTTGAAGGTCATCTTTCATCTCCTTTGCCTCATTTTCAAGCAGATTAATTTTGGCTTCCAAGACACCATTTTCTGTTTCCAGATGATTTATTTTGCTTTTTAAGTTCTTTTACCAGTTGTCTTCAGCCTTTCTTAATTATTTCTTGAATTGTATTTTGAGTCCTTCTAAAGACTGTGTCCAATTTGCTGGAGTTTCTGTATTTTTGCTTGGTGTTCCTTGATCTTCCTCTGTTTCATTTGCTCTTTGTTCATTGCCTGGATAGAAGCTGTCGACTGTAATTTCTGTTTGCTTTTTCTGTTGTTTACTCATATTTCCCCCTTTTTTCCCCTCTGTAGTTTCCTGTAGTCTTGCTCCTCTCATTTTGTGCTGGATCTGTGAGTTTGGGCTGTTCTGCTGTTTGGTCAGGTAGTCTGATCTTCCTCAGCTGACAGCAGAAGCTGAGAAGGAGTTGGGCTTCTCACCCTGTGGTCAAGGTTGTTGCCTGTAATTTGTTGCCGCTTTTGCCCTTTGGGGCTCAGTCAGTGAGGCTCTCAGATAAGTCTGTGGGGGAGGGGTATTGGAGCTTAAGCTTCTTTGCCCTCTGAAGGCTTCTTATCAGCTCTTATTGATGAGATTCAGCTAGAGTGGAGGAGTTGATCTGCAAAGCTGGCTGTGCCCTGAGGCCAAAACTTCCAGAAAAGGGGTGTGTGTGGGGGCAAGATGAAGCATTTCAGAGGAGATTGGGTTGCTTGCTCTGTGTTTCTCCTCCAGCTGCCTCCATGCTGCCCATGTTCTTTGCCCTGAGCCTGGCACAGCTTTTCCAGTAAGGTTCTCCTTCTGGACTAGTGCCCTTGCTGGCCCAGAGATTCTAGCCACCACTGGAGGCTCAGTGCTATAGGTGGGGGAGGGGTCCTGGGACCTTCCTTCTTCCTTTCCCTTAAACCTGCATGTTCTAGAGTTCAAGCTTTTTTGGGAGGCGTGCCTTTTAAGTTGGGTCCAGGAGGAGGTTTCCTAGCTCTGTCCTATTGTTCGATTTGGTTTTCAGTCCCCTGGAAGCACTGTGTTTTTGATCGGTAAGGAAGGGTTTATGGAGGCCTGAATTTTTTCTGCCTCTAAGCCACCATATTGACTGGAAGCCCCAGAAATTTCTAATGAGACAAAGAGCCAAAGCACAGACCAATAAGGGGATGGTGAGATCCAAGCAACCACATTCAAAATTTCAAGAGAAAAATAGGAATTTGTCTCAAGCTCTGGGAAGAATTAAAAAAGGAATTTGAAAAATAAAGTAAGAGAGGTTGAAGAAAAATGGGGAAAAGAAATGAAAGTAATGCAAAAAGAAAATAATAGCTTGAAAAGCAAAATTGGTCAGCTGGAAAAAAAGACACAAAAATCCAATGAAGAAAAGAATTCTATAAAAAATATAATGGACTAAATGGAAAAGGAGGATCAAAAGGTCATGGAAGAAACTCAATCTTTAAAAATTAGAATTGGACAAATAGGAGCCAATGAATTCACAAGGCATCAAGAAACAAAACAAAAAGAATGGGAAAAAAATGGAAGAAAATGTGAAATATTGAAAAAAAAAACTGACCTGGAAAATAGCTTTAGGAGAGACAATTTAAGAATTACTAAATTATCTGAAAGTTATGACTGAAAAAAAATCCTAGACATCATATTTCAAGAAAATATCAAAGAAAATTGCTATGATATTTTTGAACAAGAGGATAAAATAGAAATTGAAAGAATCCTCAAATTACCTCCTGCAATGACAATTTCCAGGCATGTTATAGTCAAGTTCAAGAGCACTCAGACCAAGGAGAAAATACTGCAAATAGCCAGAAAGCAACAATTTAAATATCATGGAGCCCCAGTCAGGATTACACAGGATCTGGCAGCTTCCATGTTTAAAGATCAGAAGTCTTGGAATATGATATTTCAGAAGACACTGGAACTGTTTTAAAACCAAGAATCACCTATCCATCAAAACTCATGTTATTCTTTCAGAGAAAAGTATGGTCATTTAATAAAATAGAAGATTCCCAAGCATTTCTGAAGAAAAGAATAGATTTTATCAGAAAATTTGGTGTCCAAATACAAAATTTAAGAGAAACATAAAAAGATAAATAAGAAAGAAAAAATTTAAGGGCTTCAATAAGGTCAAATTGTTTATATTCCTATATGGAAAGACAATATCTATAATTAAGAATTGTTATCATTATCATAGAAGAAGTATACATAGACAGAGGGTATGTAGTAAGATGCTTAGGATGATATGTAAAAAAAAACGAGGGGGTGAAAAAGAGGATTGTATAAAGAGAAATAGGAAGAGAGAAGTAAAATGGGGTAAATTACATCATATAAAGAGGTACAGGGTTTGGGATACCATTACAGTGGAGAGGAAGATGAGGGTGGTGATAGGTAATACTTAAACCTTACTCTCATTGAAATTGGCCCAAAGAGGGAAGAACAGTTAGATTGATTGAGGTATAGAATCCTATCTTACCCTACAGAGTAGAAGGGGAATAAGAAAGGAGGTGCTGAGGAGGGGAATAATATAAGGGAGGGGGAAAGGAGGGAATGACTAAATGTAAAACACTGGTGTGGAGGGAAAGAATGAAAGGAAAAAGGGTGGGGTTAAAAAAGGAAATCAAGATGTAGGGAAATATACATATGATAATCATAACTGTGAATGGAAGTGGAATGAACTCACCCATAAACTGGAAGTGGATAGCAGAGTGGATAAAAAACCAGAATCCAACCATATATTGTTTATAAGAAACACATCTGAGGCAGGTAGACACACACACACACAAAGTAAAAGTAAGAAGCTAGAGCAGAATCTATTGGGCTGCAGTTGAGACAAAAAAGAAGGCATAGCAATTATGATCTCAGACAAAGCTAAAGCAAAAATAGATCTGATTATAAGAGATAAGGAAGGTAATTACATCTTGGTAAAAGATAGTATAGACAATGAAGAAATAGCAATATAATATCATTAATAAGATCAGGAGTAAAGCCAGGATGCCCATTATCACTACTATTATTTAATAATTGGACCATAAATGCTGGTAGTAGCAATTAGAGAAGAAAAATAAATTGAAGGGTTTAAAGTAGGCAGTGAGGAAACCAAACTATAACTCTTTGCAGATAATATGATGTTATACTTAGAGAATTCTAGAAAATCTACTAAAAAGCTAGTTGAAATAACTTTAGCAAAGTTGCAGAATACAAAACTCACCTAAGTCATCAGCATTTCTATATATTTCCAACAAAACTCAATAGTGTGAATTTTAGATTTACTCCACCCTGCTTAATCTTTAGAAATTCTAGCAACCAGGAATGTATACACCCCTCCTTAAGGATTAAGTGTTGAGGAGGATGGCCTATGTCTGATATGTGCTAGCAAGTGACAAATAAGAAACAAGTGACAGACCCCCTGGGCTGTCCTAAGCCAAGCTTAAGCTACTATTGGCACATGTGAGATGCAGGAAATGATGTAAAGAACTGTCTATATATTTCGTGTCACTTCCTCTCTCCAGGGCTCTCGCACTCACTTGGAGACATTGGACTTGCTCATGACGTTGGCCTCTGTTGGCAGCATGGGGAGTGCTGGGCAGTGTTTTGGTATGCTTGTAGCTCTTGTTGGGTTTTGGCATTTGCAGCTTGCCAGGAAGGTGACTGGGAGAAGTTCTGTAGTGTGGGTTAGGTGAGGTATCTTCCCTGAGCAACCTTGGTGAGGTGACTGATTCCTCCTTTCTTCCTTTCCTTGACCTCCAACTCCTATCTGGCTTGCCAGAGCAATCCAATTCCCTTTCCTCTCTCTCCTCTTTTTAATTTCTTGCTTCTATTGTAATTAAACCACCATAAAAATTCCAAACTGACTTGAGTATTTTATTGGGATTGAATTTTTAATCCCTGGTGACCACTAGTATAATATATTCAGTCAACAACCCTAATTTTACCCCTTACAACAGCAAGAGTTAGAAAAAGAAACTCACTCTAGACAATATAAAGTAATTGGGAATCTACTTAGTATGGCAAACACAGGAATTTTGCAAACATAATTAAAAACACTTCACACAAAGTCAGATCTAAACAAGTGGAAAAATATTAATTCCTCATGGGTAGGCCAAGCTGATATGATAAAAATAGCAGTTCTACCTATATCAATTTATCTATTCAGTGCCATACTAATCAAAGTACCAAATAATTATATTGTAGGACTAGAAAAAATAATAACAAAATTCATCTAAAAGAACAAAAGGTCAAGAATATCAAGGGAACTATTGATAAAAAATGTGAAAGATGGTGTCCTAGCAGTACCAGATCTTAAACTGTACTATAAAGCAGTAATCATCAAAACAGTCTGGTACTGGCTGAGAAATAGAAGGGTGGATCAATGGAATAGATTAGGGGAAAATGACTTCAGTAATCTTGTGTTGGATAAACCCAAAGATCCCAACTTTTGGGATAAGAACTCACTATTTGACAAAAACAGCTGGGAAAATTGGAAAAAGGTATGGCAAAAATTAGATTTAGATATCTCACACCCCCAAGATAAGGTCAAAATGGGAATGTGAATTAAACACAAAGTTTTACATATTAAAAGTAAATTAGGGGGACACAATAGTTTACCTGTCATATCACTTGTTTATTTGGATATTTACTTTGGGGTTTGGTTTTATAAGATTATTCACTAACAAAAATTAATAATACATGAACAACCCAGAAAAAATAAAAAATAGAAAAAAATAAAAAATAAACATACAATGACTTGGGAAGAATACTAATAACTGGTTGGATAAGCAAAAATGTATTCAATCTGAGTCTTAAAGCAAGCACCTAATTTTACCTACCAGTTTTATTGCTTTAATAGATACTTGAAAGGAAAGAAAGGATAAAAACCTTATTTTATAATGTGAAAGTAATATTAATACCACTCAGAGGAAGTGTTTACTATTTTCATCTAGTTATTTATAGTATAGGCAAGTTACATAATCTCAGTTTTCTCATCTGTAAAATGAGTTGGAGGAGGAATCCAATTTACTACAGGATCTTCACTAAGAAAACCTCAAATGGACTCTTGGAGAGTCAGATACAACTGAAAACAATTGAATAACAACAATCCATAGTATAATCACCAGAATGTATTTCATTAAATATAGAATCTTAGAATTTTAGAAGTCTTCTGTAAGTATTTATTAAGTTCTTACTATGTTCTAGGCACTGTGTTGTTTGGAAATACAAATAAAAGCAGAAAGACAGTTCCTTCAAGGAATTTATATATTTTTTTGAGTTTACATTCCCCCCCTTCCTTCCTTCCTTTATTGATGACTATAACTTATTTCCAAGGTTCTCAGTCCCTCTCTTCCCTCCCCAAACCATAGAAGGTATCATTTGACAAACAGATATGTATATATGTATCATATCTTTCATGTTTCCATTTTTTAATTCATTCTCTGGAGGTGAACATTTGCAAGTTATTCTTCAAAGATTAAATTTGTAGCCATGTGTAATGTTCTCTTTTTTTTCCAAGTTAAAAAAAAAGTAACCTGCTCATTGTTTCTTATGGTGAAGTAGTATTCCATCACAATCATATATCACTATTTGTTTATCCATTCCCCGAATAATGGACATCTTTTCAATTTTCAATTCCTTACCACTACAAAGATAGCTGACATAAATATTTTGGAACATATAGCTTCTTTCCCCCGATTTCCTTGGGAAATAGACCTGGGTCTAAGGATATACACTATTTTATAGTTTTCTGGGGTAATTCAAAATTGCTCTCCAAAGTGGCTGGATGGGTTCACAATTCTACCATGGTGTTTTCATGTCCCCACTTTTTCATTCCCTCTTCATCATTTGTCATTTTGCCCTTTTCTCATTTTAGTCTATCTGATGGGTATGAGATCATACTTCAGAATTGTTTTGGTTTGCATTTCCCTAATGAGTGGTGGGTTAGAACATTTTTTAATGTACCTATATATGGCTTTGATTTCTTCATCTGAAAATTCTCTGTTTATATCTTTTGTCCATTTATCAACTGGGGGGAGGAATTAATATTCTAATTGGAGAAAATTACACATGAAGAGGATGTCTTTAAAATGGAGAATGTTGGACAACTTATCCATTCAAGAAGGGGAGGCAACAGTGGCAGAGGATACTTTCAATGTATGAAATCCAGAGGTGAAGTGAACTTCCAGGGTGAAGTGGTTTCTATGCCATGGTAGAGAAAGTTGCTAGTCTGGAGTACAGCCTGGAGAGATAAAAGGGATTTAATAGATCATTGAGTACAATCCAGTTTGTGTTTCAGTCGTGGAGGGCAAAAGAAAAGGGCCAGAGAAGAAAGTTTTCCCAAAGTAGATGTTAAGATACAGGGATGCAGACTGTGGCACAATGTATTGGCAGTAATGAAAAATGTTTTAGGGATTGTCTCATGTTGTAACCCCCCAAATCTAATAATAGTGCCAGGCATATGGTAGGTACTTAATACATGTTTGCTAATTGAAAAAGAACTTCTGTTGGCATCTTTTTTATTTCTATCTCAATGAATCTCAGATAGATCTCTCCTCTCCAAGCTTTAAATTGAGTATTCATTTGCAACAAACCGGTAAGCAAAACCAATGGGCAATGTGGCTTCATCTGAGAGAGCATGCCACACTTTACATCTGTTGACCCTCATCTATTTATTCAAAGGAAGAAGAAAAGGACAACTTTTTAACAGTCATCAAACAATGTATTGAATGTTTTGAGAAGTAATGAAGATCCAGTACTACAAATGTTCAGAGACTGGAAACTCATTTGCCTGCAATGTTGGAGGAGAACCAGGAAAGAATGATATCCTGAAAACCTGGAGAGAAAGAACTATGAAGAAGGAATGAGTGATGAGAAGCATCCAAGGCTAGAGGGAGGTCAAGGAGAATGAGGACTGAGAAAAAGCCATAGATTTGGTAAATAAGAAATTATTAATAACTTTGCAAAAAGTAGTTTTGGTGGGATGATAATGTGGAAGCTGGATTATAAAGGTTTAAGGAGGGAGTGAGAGGAGAGAAAGTGAAAGCACTTATTGTAAAAGACTTTTTAAGGAGTTTAGCTACAAAGAGCAGAAAAGATATAGGATGATGGCAGAGAATGAAAAGATCAAATGAAGGCTTTTCAGGATGGGAGAGACATGTTCATGTTTGTAGGCAGTGGGAAGTAAAGCATGGAAAAAAGTAAAGATGGAAAAAAGTAAAAATGTAGAGATAAGAAAGGAGGCAGTCTTTTGGAGGAGATAGAATAGTTTGGGATGGCTTGAACCAGTAGGTTATCCTCATTAAGGAATAAGACCACTTCATCATGGGAGACAGAGTGAAGTAGGAGATAATGGCAAAAGGGATCCGAGAGACAGGAAATGAGGAGGAGAGGAGGAGAGGAAGCTCATAGTGAAAGGCCCTAATTTTATGCTGTAAAATATGAGCAATATTTCTCAGTTGAGAAAGCAGTGGAAGGAAGAGCCATGCGATTTGAGGAGGAATAAAAAACATTTGGAAGAGTTGCAGGGGAAAGTGGAATAGTGAGTTAATGAGTTAATGAGGATTACCTTGAAGCAATGAGGACTCAATTGAGATTACACATAAATTTATAATGGGACCCAGTTAGAACAGTTTCATTACCTTCTCCATCTTCATTAAGGAACACTTGGTTAGGAGCAAAGATTTCTAAAGTCACTCTGTGACTCCCTCATATACACATTTGTTTTTCATAATTCTGTGCTTCCTTTGGAAGAGAGGGTATTGAGTCATGAAGGAAAAGGGAGAACCTGGAAGTGGCACTGAGGAGCAAGCAGTTCTAATTCCCTCATCTCATCCAATGAGTTGAGGAGAATGAGTGAAGGTACAGTCAGTATTGGAAAAGTTGGCCAGGGAGGCTGTATCACAGGAACGGGGCAAGGGCAAGAGCTTGTAAAGGGAAGGAGGAGGCAATGAAAAGAAGAAGGAAAGTTTGCTGCCTATTGAACAGAGAGAATAGAGGAAGGGGTGGGTGGAAACTTTGGGGTAGGAGGGTTGAAGGAGATGGGAAAGGGGATCAGATGGTGGGAGGGGTAGAGAATGGAATTTGGATGATGATCTATTGGAGTTCAGATTTACTGGGATATTATTAAAGGTATGATCAGGCATGAGAATGATCATTATTGAGTGGAGGTCATCAGACCTCTACCTTCAAAGGGCAGGCATAAACAGGAGATAGGGAGCCTGAAGTCAAAGGAACAGCAGCTTTCCTTTGTAGAGGAAGATTCTCCACATCCCAGTTGGGAAATTGGACTGACATCAGGAGATGGCAGCTGCCTTGTGCTGGCAGGAGATGGGAGATGCCCAGCCCAAGCCCTTGTACCTTTCCCTCCTATCATATGGTCTCGCCTGAGGAGACTGGTTATGAGGTAGCATCAGAGAGTGATGGACTCTGCGCAGGGAGAAGTCCTTTGGGGGTCAACTGAACTAAATGACCTTTGAAGTTCCTCCTACTTCAGATTGTGAATTTTTCTGACTTTAGGATTTTAACACAATTTTTTTTTTAAACTGAGAAAATCGCAGCAGAAAATACTCCAGGAAACTTTAAGGACAACTAAGAAAGAAATCTACTTATCTAAGACTGTGTCCTGTGATCGCCACACAAATCTCCTTAAAGCAAAATCAATATGCAATAAAATGCCTATTTGCTTGGGTTGCTACTCTGTCAAATTTTCTCACTGATAAGTGTTTTAGGTCAAATACACTGTAATTTACTTTTTTCCTTTATCCACTTGCTATTTCTCTGTTATTTTGAAAAAAGTGGAAAGAAACACATTTTCTCTGAATAGTTTTTTTTTGTTTGTATTGAAACAATAACTATTGCTTCCTAGCAGAGGTTATGCTCAGCTACATGTTTTTGTCTGTCAGGACAAAGCTAACTAGGAAAAAATGAAAACTGACATTAGGTAGATATAATAGTCTAAGGTTTGCAAAATACTTCTTTTCATTGGGAAGCAAGACATTCCCCCATTTTACAAATGAAGAAACTGAGGGTTGGAAAGGTTACATGACTTAAATGCCCATAATAAACACATGAGTCTGAATATGTAAAAGGTCAGGTCTTCTGGTTTGGGACCTAGTGCTTATTCTCTCTCAGCAGAATGGACTCAAAGAGAAGCTGCCTGTTTTGTATTGGTTGGGTAGCAAAAGAGAGGAGGTCATAAGCCCTCAGCCCTGTTTGCTACCTCCTTCCCCAACCTCCAGCTATTTCTTTCTTTAGTCCCCAGTTTCCCTTCCCAGGGCTAGGGGTGAGCAGCTGTTAACACTACGGTTCATTTTTATGTCCTTGAGGAGACATAAACAGTTAGCTAGTGTTGGAGCATTTTGCCTGGCCCTTCTATTAGAAGACATCAAACTTGACAGCTGAAAGGAAACCTACTTAATCTTTCTTTTCCTCTTTTTATCTCTTTCTTTCTTTGTCTCTCTCTGCTTCTATCTCTCTGTCTCTCCTCTCCCCCTTTGTTACCCACCTCTCACATATCCCTCTGCTTAAAGCAGTGAGAAATTATAAAAGGAACAGACCAAAGATAGGAGATCTAGATTCTAATTAACTTTTCCATTGATTTCTGTATAAATCTGAATGAGTCATTGCTTGTTAATAAATGGGGGAGAGAACCTTAAAGATTAATGAAGCTGCTGAGGAGATAGGGAACACAACTTACTTTCATGTTTCTTTCCCTCATCCCACTCAATAAATATCGTATATGTCTTCCATTAAAGAACAGAGCTAAGTCATATGCCTTAGTGCAAATAAGCTTGACTCTGATTATGTCATTCTTCAAAATATGTTTTTTTAAAACCCTCATCTTCTGTCTTAGAATCAATACTGAGTAACAGTTCCAAGGCAGAAGAGTGGTAAGGGTTAGGCAATTGGAGTTAAATGACTTGCTCAGGGTCACACAGCTAGGAAATGTTTGAGGTGAAATCTGAACCCAGGATCTCCTGTATTGGGTCTTTAACTATTGATCCACCTCGCTGCCCTTCTCAAAGTATATTTTACTCTTATTAGTTGTGGATGTGACCCTGGGAGTAATTATGGGGGATCAGGAAGCTCATTAGTCTACTAACTTCCATCTATCACAAGAAAAAGAAAGCTCAAATTATGAAAAGAACCCAATAATAACTTAATTTCACCCAATATCTTTTTTTCTAGATTTTTCATATGCAAAAAAAAATTTTTGTCAATAATAATGACCACAAATTCTGCCCTACAATGAAGTGACTAGCTTAATGGATGGTTGGATGTGAAGACATTAAGACCTGGATTTGAATCCCATATCAGAGACCTACTAGCTATGTGACTTGTTACAGACAAAAGAGTGGTTGCCTTAAACTGTAACTGTGAAAATATGGTTTCAAGACTTTAAATTGCCCAAACTGTAAAGATCATTTTTTTGTGTCTTGATTTTATATTAAAAATAAAGTGGTCGCCATGGGAAAAATTCCCAAGTATGAAATACCCAAGTCAGCTGGATTTTATGGAGATTTTAATTACTACAAATAAGGAATAAGGAATTAAGGAAAGGGAGAGAGAGAGTAAGAGGAAATAATGAGAAAAGGGCTAGGCCAGCCTAGGCTTAAGCCTTAAGAGATCAGTCAGTCTTTTATCAACTTACCACAAGATCTTGTTCCAAGCAAAATTCTAGTGTTCAGAGAGACCCTCCAGTTTAGCTCAGGAAGCTGAACTAAGTTCAGCCACCAAGAGAGAGACCAGCCTCCAATTCAGCTCCAAAGCTGAATTAACTTTTCAGAGGCCTTCTGACCTCCTTTTAAAGAGAATTTCCTCCTATGTCACCTCCCCTAAGTTCTCACATCTGCCAATCACAGTAGAGATTTTCCAAAGGACAGACCATTCTTAATTCACACCTGAGTAGACTAAAACTTTTGAGTAATTCACACCTGAGTAGACTAATCTTGTCCTTTGCAAGTTGCCTGATTAATTTGATCTTCATAGGTATTTAGCACCCCTTTGTATTAGATCTAAAAATAGACCTAGCTTAAGGGTTCTTGCTTCACTTTAAGTATGGGTTGGGGACTTTTCATTGTTCAATCAAGAGTTCACAACTTTATCTTCCCCTAAAGTATGCCTAAGTATGGGTGGAGTAATGTTAGAGTTCCCACCTACATTCCTGACTAAAGTTCCTTCATTGAAAAATAAGGGGATAGCAGCCTTAACCAAAAATGTTCTAAGGTAGAGTCTGAGAATTTTTAAGATTCACAAGTCTGAGAAATTTTAAGATCCACAGACTCTGGGCAAGTTACTTTTTCAAGTGGGCCTCAGTTTTCTCATTTACAAAATGAAGGGATTGAATTTGATTACCTTTGAGACCTCTTCCATCTCTAAATCTATGATCTTACAAACCCCCTTCTAGCCTCTCACTCTATCTGTGCATTGGCCAAGCTTATAATAAAAAATCACAAAATTTGAGAATTGGAAAGGACCTCAGTTACCTTCTAGTCCAACCTATACACTAAAAGACTCTCCAGTATCACATATCCCATGAGCGGCCATCCACCCTCTATTTGAAGACCTCCAAGGTGGGAGAAGCCACCATCTTTTGAGGCAGCACATCCCACGCATCTCACTTTGTTATCGCTTTTACTGTTAAAAAATATTTGCTGATCCCGATTCTGTTTTCTGGGAACAAATTGAACGTGTTGAATTCCTCTATTATGTTACAGTCTTTCAAAAGCTAGCATGTCCTCTTTCCTACTTATCTCAGCCCGAATCTTCTTTTCACCAACTAAGTATGCTCAGTATGGAACTGATACACATCCTGTACTCAAGCCCCTCCCTCCACCTTGTGGTTGCCTTCCTTTGGACACTCTCCACTTACTGATGTCCTTCATAAATCATGGTGACCAGAACTGAAGATGACATTCCAGATGAGGTCTGATGAAGGTGGAGGAGAGCTGGACTATTCTTTCCTGATTTCAGAAAGCTAGATTCCTCTTAATACAATCCAGAATCTGTAGCACGGGGCAAGATTATTTCCTTGGAAGCTCTGTTGGAACCTACTCTTAACCTGGCCTGAGTATTAGTTTATGTTGTATTAGTCCAACTTTGATCTCTAGCCCTGAGCCACAACAATGTTGTGTCTGAGGGATCTGGAGTAATTGCCATTATTTCTTATTTTGAGTCAGTATTTATATCTCTTTTTCCCTGAGTCAGAACCAGGATGGAAGACCCACTGCTATTTGGATATAGGCAAAAAGAGCCATTAGTTCTTGGACTTTGGTAGCAAAGGTGGGAGCACAGAGTTTCCAGTGTGTTTTCTCTTCCTAAAGCAGAAGTTCTTAACTTTTTGGTTTGTTATGAACCTCTTTTCAGAATAATGCTTTTAAATGTGTAAAATAAGATGAATAAAATTAAAAAGAAACCAGTTATATAGAAATATATGTATTGCATTATTTTATACATATATATGTATATAGAAATGATAAAACATTTTCCTATCAAGGTTTATTCACTGGCATCCCAGTTTAAGAAGCTCTTAACAAAAGTAAAAGCATTGAACTTAAAAAAAAAAAGGAAAAAGGCATAACCACAAGAAACATTTTAGAGGAAAATCAGCTGAGCCTGAAAAAAAAAAAGCAAAAAACAAAAGGCCACAAAACAATGAGTGACTACCATGAGGTAAAACAAGGTGAAATTGCTAGCTGAAAGGGCTTTACTTCTATATTAAGGACAAGACTCTGGCCTCAGACACTTCCCTGGAAAAGTTACTTACACCCCCCATTGCCTAGCCCTTACTACTCTTCTGTCCTGGAACCAGTACTTGGAGTATCGATTCTAAGCAGAAGGTGTTTTTTAAAAAAAGAAGGAAAAAGGCTTCCACCAATGAGAATATGAATATGGCAAAAATAATCCCTCCACATATAGTATGGGCATGTTGTGTGGCTTGAAGGGAGGCAGGATAGATATCTTGGAGTCTCTTCTCCCTCCATTCTTCAAGGGACACTTTAGTTTGTGCCAAGAAGGAAAAGCAGAATTTGAGGTTCAGAGCCTGACCTCAGAGAGAAGGGGTACTTGGCTAGAAATACATGTATACATACATACATACCTATGCATATATGTTTGTATATGTATAAATTCCCTCAAATATTGTTAGTCTAAGGGAAAGAATTTTCAGGTTCTCATCACTGTGTCATTAATGGAGGGAAGTGGGATCCTAAGCTTTATATCCAAGTCCTGACTCCCCTCCCACCAAATGCCAAGTCCCTTAAATAAGGGAGAATCTTGAGAAACTAAGGAAAGGCAGAAAAAAGAATATGAGTTCTTATGAAATTCAAAAAAGACAAGATAAATATTTAAATAGATGGAGGAAAATTTTAATAAGGTATCTGATAATCTTAAAAAAATACAATCAAGTACAAAAATTCAAGGAGAATAACAACAAATATCTGAGAAAAGCTGAAAGTGCAAATTTCCAAGAACACTTAACATCACTATTACCCAAAGCAGCCTAAATTATGACTTGCCAAGAAAACTTCAGAATCACTGGCTTCCCAGAAAAACAAAATGAAGCAAAATGCTTAAACACTTTATTTCAGGAAATCACACACACAAAAAAAAATTGTCCAGAAACTTTGGAAATATAGGCCAAAATGTGGCTGAATGAAGTCCACAGGAGAGGAACCATGAATTTATTATTTTAAAATTAATTAATAATGTAATTGATTTTTAGAAACACAATGTTCCATTGACTCTCAATTGAATAATAAAAAATAAAAAGAAAACCCCGATAACAAATATACACAATTCAACTAACCAATTTCTCATATTGGTCACATCTAAAATTATATGTTCCTTCCTGCATTTTGAATCCATGACCTCATTTAGTAGGAGGATTTGATGATGGATATTATGTTTTATTTTCAGTCTTCTGGATTTGTGGTTTATTATTGCATTGGTCAGTGAGTGTTACAAAGTTTTCCAAAGTTGTGTTTTTCCATATAATTTTGTTGTTCCTGTATAAACATTTTTCAAATGATCATTTCATTCTTCATCAGTTCATAGAGATCTTCCCAACTTCCTTGGAAACAATCCATTTTGTCACTTCTTATGGCACAAAATATTCCATTACAAACATACACAAAAATACATTCATTTACATATATCTTGTGTACATACATACATATATATATCTTTAGCCAGTCTCCATCAGAAAAGAATCCCCTTAGTTACAAAAAAAAGTACTATAATTATTTTTGTATGTACAGGACCATTTCTTTGATCTTCTTAAGGTACGGACCTAGTGATGGTACTGCTCAGTTTAAGGGAATGCACAGTGACTTTTTGGACATTCTTCCACATTGCTTTCCAGAATGGCTGGATCAATTCACAACTTCACCAACAGTACATTAGTGTAGCTGTTTCTCCAAAGACAGACCAGCATTTGTCATTTCCCCTTTCCTATAATTTTTTTCCTTTAATGGGTATGAAGTAAAAATCTCAGAATTTGTGTTTTTCTAATTCTATTAATGATTTGTAGTATTTTTAATATGGTTGTCCAATTTGGGATTCTTCCTTTGATGTCTGCCATTTGTATCCTTTTAACATCTGCCAATTGAAAAATGACTCTTAAAATTTTGAATCAGTTTCTTTTATATCTTGGATATCAGATCTTTATCAGAGAAACTTGTTGCAACAATTTTATTCCCCAGTTACTAGTGTCCCTGATAATTTTTTAAAACATTTATTTAAAAAATTCTGAGTTCTAAATTCTCTCTTCCTCCAGCCCCAATCTCTCACTAAGGAGACAAGCAACATGATACTCATTATACATGAAGACTCAGTGTGTAATTCTCAGAATATTTGGCTTGTAATTCCAATTTTCAAGACCTCTTAGTACTGCTATTCCTTAGACTAAAATTGCCCCCCCCCCCAACTTTTAGTTTTCCTGACCTATTTTCAAAAACCTTGAGAAGAGTTTATCTGTCCCCTGAGAAGAAAGCCAACTATAAGATAAGAAGGAACAGGGAGTTTCAAAAATATCATTATGTTTCCAGCCTGAAAATCCCATGATAGTTATGGGTTTTTCTTTATCATGGGGGGCTTTAGGGGCATGTAATTTTGAAAATCACATGCTTAAGACTGTGAACATCACAGCCCCTCCTTGCACAGGATTGGACAGAGGGGAGGAAGAGAATCTTGTGTCAGGTTTATTATAAAAGTTTGTGGTTATACCTAGTAGAAGAGAAAACATCTTTGCCCTGAGCAAGCCACTTGTGTGGGCAGAGTCCTTTTCCTTCCCTTCCCCTCCCACCCTTGCTGTCCATTGTTTTCTCCAAATAAAGCCACTTTTCTATGCTAGCATCTTATCAAGTCTCCTGTCTGCTCATTAGAGTGATCTCTGGGGATAAAAGTCCCCAAGAATTCCACTCCACACAATGTGAAGTCATGTGAAACATATCTATTAGTCATAATGTTTAAAAGAAAGCAAGGAAAATAATGGAAGTGAAAAACACTATGCTTCAATGTGTACTCAGAGTTCATCAGTTCTCTCTCTTGAGGTAGACAGTCTTTCATAAGGGCTCCTTCAGAATGTTAAGATCACTGTATTGATCTCAGTAGCTAAGTCTTTCATGGTTCATCATCAATATATTGTTGTTACTGTATTTGATGTTCTCCTGGTTCTGCTCACTTCACTTTGCATCACTTCATATAAATCTTTCCAGACTTTTTTGAAACTATCCTTTGCATCATTTCTTATAGCACATTATTATTCCATCCATGATTACTAACTACAACTTATTCAGCCATTCCCCAACTGATGGGCATCCCCTCAATTTCCAGTTTTTTGCTACCAGAAAAAGAACTTCTTTAAATATTTTTTGTACATATGTCTCCTCTTTTTCTTTGATCTATTTGGGATACAGACTTAATAGTGGTATTGTTGGGTCAAAGGGTATATACAACTGTTTTATAGTCCTTTGGGCATAGTTCCAAACTGTTCTCCAGAATGGTTGGACTAGTTCACAACTTAGCCAGTAGTGAATCAATGTGCCTATTTTTCCATATCCCTTCCAGCATTTGTCATTTTCATTTTCCCTCATATTAGCCAATATGGGAGGCATAAGATTGTGATTCAGAATTGTTTTAATTTTCTTTCTCTAATTATTAGTGATTTAGAGTACTTTTTCATATAACTATTGATAACTTTGATATCTTCTGAAAACTGCCAGTTCATATTCTTTTACTACTTATCAATTGGGGAATGGATCTTTTAAAAAATTTTCTACCAGTTCCCTTGATATTTGTAAAATGAGAACTTTATCAGAGAAACACTCTAAATTCCTCTGCCCCCTCAATTTCCTGCATTCTTTCTAATTTTGCTTGCATTGGTTTTGTTTGTGCAAAAATTTTTAAATTTTATGTAATAAATATTAAACATTTTACCTCTTATGATACTCTATCTTTTGTTTGGTTACAAAGTCTTTCATTATCCATAGATATGGTAGGCAAAATTTTCCATGCAGCACTAATTTACTTATGATATCACCCTTCTTTTCTTGCTAATTTTAACTATATTAAATTTGTGCAAATAGCTTTTAAAATTTTTTTCTAATTAAAATTGTTTTGTGTGTGTGCGCTCCTCTCTATTCTTTATTTTATCATGGACTCTTCTTTTATCCATAGATCTAAAAGGTGATTTCCTTATGTCACCTGCAATTTGCTTATAATATCACTTTTTATGTCAAAGTTATATATCCATTTGAAGTTTATTTTGATAAATTATTCAAAATAAAGTGAATAATCCATAAGGAAACATCCAAAGGAGGGGGGGTGAGACTTCTGGAATAGATAGACTTATAAGTGAATTCTTTTCAAAGAATGACTAATTACAATATTATATAAACTATTTGTAATAATCAGAAAAGAAGGAAAAGCATCTTTCTAAGAGGAAAATATGGTCTTGATACCTAAACTAAGAAGAGACAAAGCAGAAAAGATTATAGACTATTGTACTTATTGATGATTGGTTCAGAAATTTCAGATAAATAGGATATAACAACATGTTAGAAAGATGAATGCATTTTATCCATGTAAGACTTATATGAAGAATTTAAAGTTATTTCAATATAAAGAATGCTATAAATTATGCTGAAGCATGTTAAAATAGACATTTAAAAAATCCCACATAATTATATCAATAGATATTGAAAAACTTTTGACAAAACCGCAAACCTAATTTTGGCAAAAATAACGGGAAAAAATTGACTTTTTTTAATATAGTAAAATATAATTGTCTAAAACCAAGATTAATGTATGTGATGAAAAAAGTTCAAGGCCATTCTAATAATATTAGGAGTAAGTCAAAGATCCCCATGTTACCATTAGTATTTTTAAAAATAGCCCTTACTTTCTGTCTTAATGTCAATACTGTATATTGGTTCTAAGGCAAAGGAGCAGTCAGGGCTAGTCAATGGAGGTTAAGTGACTCTCCCAGGGTCACACAGCTAAGAAGTGTTTGAGGTCAAATTTGAGCTTAGGACCTCTCAGCTTTAAGCCTGATTCTCAATCCATTAAACCACATAGCTGCCTCCTATTACCATTACTATTTAACTGGAACTTCTAATAGTAAGACAAGAATTTGCTGCCCTACTTTGGAACTTCTCTGATTTCTCCACCATGTTCTCTTTATTTTGGATAAGATTTTTATTCTCTAAGATCTTATCAGCCTTTGTACTTTACCTCATCACTACCCTTTGCCTTTTTGTTAGAAGGTGGGATCATGAACTCCAAATCTTCATTTAAGGAGGGTTTAACTCAGACTTCTCATTTTTCACCTGGCTTCTTTGCTTTGGGACTTTAACTGACTTTTCTACCATGACCTTGTGCTGTATCTGGTGCCTTGCCCTTTCCACTTTTCAGTTTTTATTTATTTGTTTATTTATTTTTGTATTTTGTCTTCCCCATTAGACTGCAAGCTCTGTGAGAGCTATTTCCCTCCTACCCCATATTAGACCTAGACACGGGAGGTCCTAGGTTCAAATCTGACCTCAGATACTTCCCAGCTGTGTGACTCTGGGCAAGTCACTTAACCCCCTTACCTAGCCCTTACCACTCTTCTGCCTTGCAGCCAATACACAGTATTGACTCCAAGATGGAAGGTAAGGGTTTAAAAAAATATTTGCAATCATCAGCCTTCCTATATATTACCAATAATGCCTAGCAGGAATTGCTAGAAAGAGAAATTCCATTCAATATTATTAAAAATGGTTGAAGATATTTGAGAATCTGTTTACCAAAATACATCCAGAAACTGTATCAATCAATCCACTTGTAAAATACTTTTTTTACAAAAATAAAAATAGAACTACATAATTGGAAAAATACTAATTGCTCAAGGGCAAGTCAAGTCAATATAATAAATATTATACCTCTTAAATTAATTTACTTATATAGTGCTATATCAAACAACCAATTATTTATAGAACTAGAAAAATAATAAATTAATACACATGGACAAAAATATCAATAATATCAAGGATTATAATAAAAACACTGAAAAGGAGGGGAGTCTATCAGTACAAGACTCAAACTCTATTACAAAGCATTAATTATTAAAATAATTTGGTCTTGGTTTAAAAAATAGTAGAGGGAAAGATTAGGTATATAATATATAGAAGCAAAAACATTTCAGTAGCATAATGTTTACCCCAAAATACCATTTACTTCAGTAAGATTTTACTATTTGACAAAAGTTGCTGGAAAACTAGAAAGTTGTTTGGCAGAAATCAGGTAGAGACCAACATCTTATACTAAAACTCCAAGTATAACTCATATAGGAATGTAATCACCTAGTTTTGGTGCTTCAGTATCAAAGTACGAGTCTACCAGTCAATAAGAGGTAGTTAACATATCAAGGAAAATGAATTTGAATCTATTTATGATAATCTTTTTAAAAGTTGGACTATGATATATAAAAAACAAAAGAATCTTCTTTTTTCCCTGAGACAGTATCTTATAAAGGTGAGCATACTGTTACTTGAACAAAAGTCAAACCATAAAAACAAATACATTTTTCAATTGCTCCTTCTCAAAGAAAATCTGAAATAAGAAGGAACTTAGAAATGGAAAATCAGTAAAGAAACAATAAAAGTAAAGAAATTAATATGCAAAGAAAATGCTAGATGATGACTCAGTATTAAAAATGCCAAGGAAACTGGACTCTCTCAAGAATGTTTCCTAATTCATAAAAATACAACATGTACACATTATGTACAAATATATATTGCAAGAAGGAAACACTAAAGAAAGACAGTTTTCCCCACTCTAACTAGGATACAGATAGTTGAAGTTCAGTAGAGAGCTACTTTTTTTTTCTAAGAACTTCATGAGAACTCCGTGAAGGAAGAAAACCTCTGGGAACTTGGAGCTCTGAGCTTATTCTTTGACTCCATTTGAACCTGCCCTTTGCAGGGATTTTGTATGTGCAAGAGGAGCGTATACCCATGTTTCCAGAGGATGATTCTGTAACAACTGCCTTTCCTATATTTGCTTACTACATACCCTTTCTAAAAGTTAATAAACTCTGATAATCAGTGGAGAGTACATTTTATGGAGTCTTCTGAACAACAATACTAAAACCCCTAATTTTCCTCAGGGATACCCCAGGAATCTTGGACAGAGACCCTTTTTGGGATCCAAATCACCAACACTGTAGGAGTTGAGGAAGTACCCTTGGAGGGAGCATATGTATGAATATGAATTTGCCTATTGTTTCCCTGAAGAATTCTTTATCTACTCATCTTCCTAGACCACAAATATTCATCAAGAATTCTTAGAACCTCTTCTCTATCTACACATGATCCCATGACATTTCATCCATTCCCATAGCTTCAAATATTCCTTTTTCATGGACAAATCCCCAATCTGTATCATAGGATCATAGATTTAGAGTTGGAAGGGATTTCAGAAACCATCTAGCCCAACTTTCATTTACTCCAGCCCCCTGATCTCTCTTCAGGAGCACCTTTCCTGAATATCTAGTTGTCAGCTAGTACCACTTTGATATATCACAAGCATATTTTGTAAAATGTTAATATTGAAATATATGTATTCACAATATACATACATATTACAGTGTACATATATACATATCCATATTACAATATATGCATATGCATAATTTAGAGGTGCAAAATTTTGGGCTTCAGACTCCCTAGTGGGTAGGAGACAATTCAAAATGTATTTTAGAAATAGCTTAACCATAGATTATGGTAATTTAATGGATCTGGTATTATATATAGATATAGATCTATTTTATATCTACTTGTAGGATCATAGATTTAGAATTGGAAGGAACAAACCCTCTTATCTAACTCTCATTTTACAGATGAGGAAACCGAGGCCCAGAAAGGCAATGTGACTTGCCCATTATCACATACACACTAAGTGGAAGAGCATGATTTGAATCTGCCTCCACATTCATCATGGTTTTCTTTGGACCAAATAATGACAAGGAGGGTGGCTGTCTATCCCTGACTCCCTCTGCACTGGGATGTGATAATTTGGCCTCTTCTCATATTCAAATTTGTAAGAGATCAGTTTGGTGTTAATCTTTATACTCTTGAGTGAAACTTTTTGTGTCCAAAAGGGTGGCCCATTGACTTGAGGAGCATGGGAAGAACCAGTTTTTGAAATCTGGTTTGCCTTATTACTCATTTATTCAATTGCCCTTTCCCACTTCCAATCAAGGGAATATGATTATTAAGGGAATACAAAGATATAAAGGCTGCTTTCTTCATCATCTCAGAAATCTAGTAAAGCATCATTGTAAAACGACAGAGATACTATCCTCCTGTCCCAATTCTACTTATGGTGTATGAGATATTTTGACTTTGAGGCATAGAAAGCATATCTAGGTGGTACTACCTGGCAACTAGATATTCAGGAATGGTGCTGTTGAAGAGAGATCAGAGCTGGGGTAAATGAAAGTTGGGCTAGATGGTCTCTGAAATCCCTTCCAATTCTAAATTTATGATCTTCGGATGTAGATTGGGGAATTGCCCACACAAAAAAGGGAATGGATGAAATGTCATAGGATCAATTGCAGATAGAGAAGAGGTTCTAAGAAATTCTTGATGAATAGCCCACATTTATAATTTAGGAAGATGAGTAGATAAAAAATTCTTCAGGGAAAAAATGGACAGAGAGGTAGGAATTGAGCCAGGAAAATATAGTGTCATAGAATTCAAGGATAAAAGATAATTATGAAGGAGGGAAGAAGTGGTCAATAATGTATAACACTGCAAAAGATGTCAAGAAAGGTGAGGACTGACAAAATGGCTATTGGATTTGGTGATAAAGAAGTCATTAATGACCTTGGAGAAAACAGTTTCAACATAGTGATAAAACTACATTGTAAGTCATTGAAAAGGAAATGTTGAAGAAAGTGGAGTTAGATGAGCATTAAGCTTTTCTTTGCTTGTAATTAGATATTCCCTTCATTTCCTGGCCATTTCTAAACCATGATATTTAGTTTTCTTCTGGCAATCTTTTGTTTTTTTTTTTCCAACCCAGTATCTTGATTCTACTTCTTGAGACCCTGGCCTTTAATAGGTAAATGCTGACCTTATCTTGTCTTAAACCATGCCTTCATGCATCTTCTTGGCCATTTGCAAACCATACTTTTCCTTCTTCATTTTCCTATAGATATGATAAAGCAGCAACTTGAAAATATGGAAATATCCACTACCCTGCCCCTGGCCCTCCAATTCCTCACAAGAAGATGATGAATTCAGATTAAGACGTATTGATTTTGGGATCTTTTCCCTTTATAGTTCTCCATTATGGGCTGTGTTTCCCTTTAGAATGTAAACACCTTACTTACTTAACTATTGCTTGCTTCTATTTGATCCCCCAGTGCTTGGCACATAATCACTGTTGTTTGTCTTTTGTTTTTGAAGAGAACCATTGACAACATCAGTGATATGTGCTGATTGCATGTGAGCTGGATTTCAGTGAGGCAGAGTTGCACAAAGCCCTCTGCCTCACTCTCTCTTCCAGAATCATAGCAGTCCAGCGGCAAGACAAATGTCAGGACACCCGGGGATGGCTTGGGAGACCTTGGATGACCTTGGCATCTTTGACGTCTGACCAAGCTCTAAGTGCTCCACAGAGCCAGCTTCAGCATCCTTCTGGAACAAATCGGTCTCATCTGTCTATCCGAATCCTTGGCATAGACATTCCCCAAAGTCACCAACAAGTTCGGGGCCTGGTGTATGGGGTGTGCAGGAGGGGCTAGCACCTCTGGTGTGAGGGCTTGCCAACCCCTTTCCATGACTGTTCTTCCACCTTTGGTGTCCATCTTTTGCCTGACTCCCACTCGTGGCTCCTAGAAAATGTAAAACGCACAGTGCCCATTGCCTCAGAAGGGCTAAACCAGGTTAAGGGACATATAGTATGTGCTGAATGCTTGCTCATTATTTAATTGCTTCATCTGGGAATTATAATCTGTTGGGAAAAAACAGTAGGAGGGGTAATGTGAAAGGGGCATGAGAAAATGGCATGAATGATGGGGCAAGGCCATGTAGGAAATAGGAGGGAATGGGACCAAAGAAAGGAAGAGAACAGAGTCATCCTCTGAGGGGGGATGAAGAAAAGATGGGTAATGACAAAGAGAGATTTTAAGAAGTGGCAAAGGGGAGCCGAATGAGCTCATTTTGGGTGACTTGTGTTTCTTCGTAAAATAAGAGAGGTCATCGGAGTGCCGGGTTGGGAGTTGAGGGCTTCAGGGCAGAAGAGAAGGTTTTCATGTGTAGATAATTAAATATGAATAAGAGAATTACTGTTGTGGAAGCATATTAAAAAGCTCTCTTTTAGTTTCTTTAGAAATATTAAGAAAAAGTATTATTCTTTAAAGCCCTTTCCAAACTCTCAGGAAAACCTCTTGGAAAGGAGGGTGATATAGGTCAGGACAAAAGCAAAAACAACAACAAAAAGCTTTTAATTAGGAGAATAGTTTAAAGGGTAAACTTCTCTCTTAATCTCCAGAAGAGATTAGACTAGGGGGCTACTCAGTGGGAAAGTGCTCTCATTCATTCAACTGCAGGCACTTTCACTGTCTTCTCTTCAATTTAGATTGCCAACATAGTTCTCTGAGAGGGATGCCACTGATTCTTCCAGGGGTGAATGGTTTAGAAAGAGCAAAATGGCAACTTGGCTACTCAACAAAATCCAAAATGTTAACCCAATCTCTTATCCGTTCCTTGTTCAAGATTCCCATCAACATTGCCTGAAATTTTCTTGGAGCAGTTATATAGGAAGGCGTGGGGGACTATATTTACCCACCATGCCTTAAACTCTGTCCCATTCCCTCCCTATTTCCATTTCCAGCCTTCCTTGGCTTTCTTTGAGTCTCAGGTAAAATCCCCCTTTCTACAGGAAGCCTTTCCCAATCTTCTTTAATGCTAGTATTTTCTCTTTGTTGATTATCTCTAATTTATCCCTCATTAGCTTGTGAGTTCCCTAAGGACTATTTTTTGCCTTTCTTTGTATCTAACATTGCTTAGTATAGTGCTTTGCTCAGAAGGAAAAAAAAATTTCGACCAATTGACATCTCTCTTTCCAAGCTAGAAATGACTTGGATACGAAGATATATATCTATATCTTTATGTATTTCAGTATCCGTGTGCGTATGCATGTGTACATATTGAAGTATATATATATATATATCTCAGTATCCAAGCACATATATATATACAAATATATCTTCCATTATATATATATATATATATATATATATATATATATATATATATATATATACACATATATATGTATATAAATTGAAAGCCTAACTTTCTGCCCTACTAACGACTCTAAGACAGAAGGGCAAGGGTCAGGCAAATAGGAAAAGTGACTTGCACAGGATCACAAAGCTAGAAATCGTCTGAAGTCACATTTGCACCCAAGTCCTTCCAACTCTAGGCCTGGCACTCTATCGGCTGTGTCACCTAGCTGTCCTGGAGAGATTGATATTAAAAATGAAATTGAATTGTTTTTGAAATTGAATTGTTTTTGGCACTGCATCCTAAATCTCAGATACAGCATTATTAGTATTAACATTTTTTCTGTGACATTGTAAAGCAATAGAGACCTAATTATGGTTTGCTCTCATAAATTAGTAGTGGCTCCAATCAGCAGTGCCAAGATTTCTGGCATTTGGCTGCTTATGAGTGGGTGTAGGGCAGAGGGTGGGGGTGGGGGGGTCAGAGTTGCACTTGGGAACATGCCATGCTAGAGACAGATCAGAAAACAAGGTTTTGAATATTCCCTAGATGCTGTAAGTCGAATGATCTGAAAAATTGATTAATTTAATATACTAAACATTTCCTAAAGGTCTCTCATGTGAAATATATTGCATAGGTTTCTGTGTATACAAAAAATAGGTGTTACGTCTCTATTCCTTGCCTCAAGGAGTTTATAGTCTAGTAGGATTTAAATGACACAAACAGATTTTTTAATTGGCAACAGTTAAAATATTGCTGGAACATTGTATGCAACATTTAATGGATGAATCCCTGGATTTCATTTTAAAATATATTCTGAGGCTTTTGAGTTTGTTTGTTTTTCTTTCCTCTCAGCTGAGAGAAGCGTTATATTTTCAGAAATTTCAAGCTGCCGGATTGAGTAAATTTTATATTAACTGTTTCTAGACTCCATGTAAGAAAATAATAGTTAAGAAATTGCTTATCCAGAATGTAAGAAGACTGCAGCATCAGCTGAAAAGCCAGCATGTGACATGTTTTGCTCATCATTGAGAAGCATAACCACATGCTGTGAGATATGGAGGTCCCTGCTGTGAAATGATGTACTAGGTATTTGTTGGGTATTTTGTATTGTTGGGCTCTTTGTGTCTTGTGGTTAAAGCAATAAGTAGCAGAATATGTGAAATGAGGAGAAATAGATTAAATATGATTCGTCATTCTGGGTTACACACAGTTAAACTGCTTAGAAACAGCAGCTTCAGGGGAACATGATTCTCTCTTCAGCAAAGTAAGAAAATCTGGGCTTTTATTTTCAGAAATATAGGTTCAAGGCAAATTCATGGGCAAAATAGATTATTTTTTCTTTTCCTCCTTTCGCTTTCCTAGCACATTGATATCACCAGGGGGCAGTTTGGGCTCTTTCTGTCCCATCTCCTTTACCCAAAATGTGATGGGAAGCAGGTTCAGGTAATATGAATAACCTCACCTGTTTTCTGCCAGGTAAACTTAAGGGGACTTGAGAGACTATTTGGAAGAAATGAAGATGCTTTGAGGCCTTTGTGGTCTCATGGAAAAAGCTCACTTGAGAAGGAGATGTTTTGCTAGACATCTGGGGAAAGAAGATTTCAGGGTTTGGAGTCCCCATTTCTCAAACTCTTGTCAGTGACTGACACCTGCTGGGAGATAACAGGGGTGGGGTATTTTTTTGTCTTCAGAGAAATTTCTGGGAGCACAGAGGTAAGTGGGAACCATAGCAGAAGATAAAGACAAAAGAATAAAGGACTGACTCTGTTAGAGTCACAAAGTCAGGAAAACTATTTCTTGCCAAGACAGGGAATTCTTACAGCAGAAAAGGAAAGAGGCTCTTACTCCATAACCATAGGCATTGTGATGTTGGAGACTCCACAGAATTACAGGAGTTTTGTAGCAAGAGGAATGAAGAGGAAGGGCACAAAAACCATGTTTTGGATACTTCAGAGAACTGTAAGGGGAGTCACATGCTAAGAAACTGTGAGAAGACATAACTGCTGTGAATTATATATATGTATATATATAATATTTATATATGGCTGTAACTAACTAAACTTATGTAGTATGATGAGGGAGTGTTACTCACTAACACATGTTTTTCCCCCATAATATCTATTCTGAGTTCTTTTTGTAATTTTTTTACCTGTAAATCAACAACTTCCTTCTTTGAGTTGTACTACTTGTGTGAATGCAAGGTGACTTGATGGCAAGACTCTGGACAGTACCCCATAGTGATTTTTCCAAGATTTTGGGGTGGGAATGATGGCACCATGGTGTACAGCAAAGCTATGAACTGGAAGTCAGGAAGATCTGGTTTCATATCCTGTCCTTTACTAGCTATGTGATCATGGATAAATCACAATCTCTGTGAGCCTCAGTTTCCTCACTAAAAAAATGGATATAATGATAGCTGTAGGACTGTTGTGAGGCTCAAATGGGATGATGTATACAAAGATTTAAAAAACCTTAAGGTGTTTTGTAAATGACTGCTATTACTGTCTCCAAATAGATTGTAAGCTTCTTGAGAGCAGAGGCTATTTTTCATTTTAGCTTGTGTATCTTTAAAGAATACAATGTCTTACATATAGTTGATACTTAATGAATATTTGTTGAAATGAATGGAGCTTAACCCAAAAGATGAGGACCCCACCCCAAAGTCCTTTTGGAGAAAGTCTTTGACCCTAAAGTTACATATATAATATTGCCCACTTTCTGGTAAAATTTACTGCTAAGAGTGCTGCTTCTTCACAAGAAGAAATTGCCATCAGATTGGCAAAGATGAGAAAAGAGGACAATAGCAAATGTTGGAGAGGCTGAGGGAAAATAGGCATATTAATGCACACTTGGTGGAGCTATGAATTGGTCTGGCTATTGTGGAAAGCAATTTGGAACTGTTCCCCAAATGTCACTAAACTGCAAATTATTTGACCCCAGAAATACTACTGCTATGCCTATGGTCAAGAGGTCAAAGGAAAAAGATAAGGACACATATTTACAAAAATAATTATAGTAGTTCTTATTACAGTTGGAAACCACAGTGGTATTCTCCTACTGAGGAATGGCTTAATAAATATTGACATATGAAGGTAATGGAATAGTGGAATAGCATAAAAAAATAAAGAAATTGATAGTTTAAGAGGAAAATGGAAAGACTTTTACGAATTGATGCAGTATAAAATAAGCAAACCAGGAGAACAAATAATACAACAACAATAATATTATAAAAACAATTATGAAAGTCTTTAGAACTCTGATCATTGCAATGATAATATGTGAGTCAAAGAACTATACATCAAATATAGCCCTTATCTCCTGCTACAGAGGTAATGGACGTAAAATGGAGAAATGGACACACATTTATAGAAGTGCCAATGCAGAATTTGTTTTGCTGAATTGTGAACATTTATTATGAATCTTTTATTTTCCTTTTAATTATTCAGTTGAGGGAGCAATGAGAGGGAAAGATAATAGATGTTTATGAAAGTATTTTTTTAAAGAAAGAAGGAATTTCTTGTCCTCTAGACATAAGTTTCCAAAGGAACCTGCTTCTATTTTTTTTTTTCTGTTCAATAGACAGAAATTCAATGGAAGTAGGGTATGTATGGTATTGGGTCTGAATTCAAGGGTGGTCTCTAAGAGTGAGTTTGAGATGATGGCAAGAATAGACAAGTGTAAATAGTCATCAGAGTAAGATATATAGATTTAGAGACCCATATTCCATTGGAACAAGGATATAAGGAATTTGGTACAAATCACACTGAATCCTCTCTTACTCCATATGTCAACACATACACATAAACAATAATCTAATTTCACCAATATGGATACTATTTTATAGACATTATATATAAAACTTCAATTTATATAGGTGAAATTAGGTTAGCATGAACATTGTAGGTAGCATTGAAGGGGAAAAGACTTCCCCAAATATCATACTGAGGAAGGAAATATGTGTAGGAAGATAGATAGATTCATTTCCAAGTATGTTGGGCTTCTGTCAGAACATTCATGAACTTAAAGTCTGGTCCAGTGTCAGCTAACAGATAGCTATTTCTCTTTCTCCAACCTAAGAGAATGCAACTGTCCATTCTGCTTTACTATATCATAGGGATGCTCAGAGAATATTTATACATATGGTAGAGTTGAAAGGTAAAATCAGGTATAAATTGTGCTGACTTGACAGAGGGAACTCACCTCATATTAAAATTAATGAAATCTGTCTCTTTGAGCCCCCTTCTCAAAACTTAATTCTCTTCTGGAAGCCCTGATCTTGGGTCAACAAGAATTTTATTGCTATTGAAGTAGGTGCCAATGGCCTTTCATTGTCTATTTCCACTTATAATCCAGCATGAATATGCTCTGGTAGCATCCTATGTCCCATCTCGACAAACAAGTATAAAAGAGGCCACCAGAGATACTGGGTTTTATTTGAAACAAAAATCATTCCTAATCATTTAGGAAAAGATCTAAGAAAATGGACACAAATTACAAAGGAGAAAGTCAAGGCCATTAGCCTTTATCAGAGATGAATCTGACTGACTATGTTCAGTTATCTATTACATTTTTGATGTAGTTTCATTTTTTTCTCCTTTGAGCTGTGAAGTCAGGGAATGGAAAGATATAAACAAGAAGTTAAAGGAGATGATAAACACCAGTGAAAGTCTGCAGGGAAGTTTATAGTGCTCAATAATGGAGCTCCTTTGCAACTTGATCTTGGTTATTTGAACCTAGATTAAAATTTTCACTCTTAGATGCTAAGTAGAGCATCCTCTACAAGGCCATTATCTGTAGTTACTTTCAGGGCACTTAGGTGCTTAATGTCACTTTCCTTTAATACTCATATTTTCCTTAGGCAAACCCATGGAAACATTTAATTTATAAATTCTGTAGCTTTACACAGAAGGCAGCACAGTAAAGGGGAAGACTACCTGGGTTGGAAAATATGGCTTTGAGTCCTAGCTCCCAAACTTACTATTAACTGGGAGTCCCATAAATCACTGGGAAATCACTTCTCTAAACCTTGGTTTCCTTAAGTGTAAGAGGAGGACATTAATACATGTACTAACTGCTTCACAGGGCTGCAGCTTTGTCGACTAAAAAGGGCTGAATAAATGTGAGTGGTTGTAAGAGAAGCCTTAGCAACAGGCTCCTCTTGTCTGATGCTATATTGAAGACCAAAACACTCCTTGGAGAAAACCAGATTTGAGGAGGGAAAGATCACTAAAGTCTGTAAAATCATGACAGTTATAGATAGGGTCAGTACTTACTTATGCCTAATTTGAGCAGGCAGATGCTTCTGGGCTATGATTTATTTGGCATAGATAGTCCTCATGCTCCCAAATCTGTCTCCCTCTTCAGCCTTCTATAATTCCTAGAATTCTAGCCACTATAGTCATTTCTTTGAGTTAAATGGTTCTTTTCCTCTCTAGAGAAAAGACTATGAAAAGGTAAATAACATTACCTAGCAGGAGTTGAGGCGTAAAGCCCTTAACATTGCTAACCTGATCACCAATAAATTAATCCATATTATTTTAATCAAATTAGCTAGCTATGTCATGGAGAATAAGTAACTTTATTAAGATGCACAGTTAGTAAAATATTAGCTAGGATTTGAAACCAGATCCTTTGATTACAAATGATTTTATTTCCAATACATCACATATGCTTCTGCTAGAGAGTTTGTAGACTTCAAAGCAAGCTAGGTCTGGTGGCTTAATGTTTACAGAGTATAGAAACAAAGTACAACCGGGGTTGAATTTGTGCCTGTGAAAAGGAAATGATACCCCTCTTTATTCCCTCTTCTTTCCCTCCTATCTACAATATTAGCAGCATTATCTATAAAACAAAATGATCTGAGAGATCAAACTATTTTCCTAAGTAGTTGTGTATATGTGTGAGAGACAGACAGAGACAGAGAGACTGAAGAAGACAGGAGACAGGAGACAGAGGAGAGACAGAAAGAAACAGAGAGAGAACAGAGACAGAGAGACACACACACAGAGACAGAGACAGACAGAAAGAAATAGATGCAAAGAGAAGCAGAGACAAAAAGACATGGAGAAACAGAGGGAGAGAGAGAGAAAAAGAGAGACAGAGAGGAGACACAGAGACAGAGAGAGAAAGAGAGAGACAGACAGACAGACAGACAGAAACAGAGAGGAAATGAAGAAAAAGAGGATCCCAGCACGGTGACTTAACTATAAGGTAATCTTGGCATTCTGCCTTTATCCATTCTTTTTAAATAATCTTTCAAATTATTTTGTTTTATGGATTGTACTCCTAATATTTCAGGTTGCTAATTTCATTTTCCAGATTCTTACTTCATATCCAGACCATTATTCTCAACATTTTTTCCAAGGGATAATTAAGTCATCTGGGTTGATTACTGACATCTTTTATGGAATTCATAAAATAGTTTGGCTTTTTCCTTTAGATTATTGAAGCTACTTTGTATGAACTACATCATGGTATGTAGTCGAAGGAAGTAGTAGAAGGTGCGGGGGGAGGAGTAATGAGGAGAGATGCCAGCTTCTTTTCCATTGGCACTCTACCCTGATACCTTTCCTGGTGAGAATGAGTCAATCTCTGTGTGAACTAGGGTCGGATAAACGAGACTTTAAGTCTCTATTGAATCAATTAGGCAAAGGCTATATAATAGGGACAAAAACCTTTGGTTAGCTTGGCAGTCCTGAGGATGTATATGAAGTGTGCTGGGATTGACAGGAAACTTGGTCACTCCATCTATAAAATGATAAACCTATTCAAAAGCTGGGGATCTGAGTTTCTAGTGGATTAGGGTAGAAGCCATGTAACTGAGCCCCTGAGTAGGAATTCCTGAGGAAGGGAAAGATGGATCCCTCAAACAGAGCCTCACAACAATGGGGATTACAACCAGGGCAGTTGTATCACCTCTTCAGAGGTTGCCAAACTGAACCACCTCTGGGTGGAAACTTGTTCCACCTCCTTCCTAATCCTTCCCAGGTTAGCACCTTTTCCAGAGGTCCGTTTACACTGTGCTAGTTATGACTGTGCTATGAGCTCAGATAAGTCTTGGCTAATTCTTTAGTCTAATTTTGGGGTTTGTCTTCATCCTTAATTTCAGAATAATTTAGACTTCAGAGTTTTTTTTTAATTTTAATACTTAAAAAAACTTTGCTAAGGAAATAAAAACTAATAGTGGTATTACTGGGGTCAAAAGGTATACACAATTTTATAACCCTTTTGAGTATAATTCCAGATTGCTTTTATATTTGGATCAGTTCACAGTTCCACAAAGAATGTATCAGTGTTCACATTTTTCCATATCCCTTCCAACATCTGTCATTTTGCCATTTATCATTTTAGTCAATCTGATAAGTATGAGATGACTAGGTTTATTTCCTAAGGGGAGCAAGGAAAAAGGAAAAGAAGCTATATGTTCTAAAATATTAATAGCAGCTCTTTTTATGATGGCAAAGAATTGGAAACTCAAGAGATGTTCATCAGTTGGGGAATGGCTAAACACATTGTGGCATATGATTGTAGTGGAATACTGCTGTGTCATAAGAAATGACAAACAAGATGATCTCAAGAAAATTTGGAAAAACTTATAGGAAGTGATACAAAGGGAGGTGAACAGAACCAGGAGAATATTATACACAATAACAACAATAATATACGA
This sequence comes from Monodelphis domestica, assembly GCF_027887165.1. Lineage (NCBI taxonomy): Eukaryota > Metazoa > Chordata > Mammalia > Didelphimorphia > Didelphidae > Monodelphis > Monodelphis domestica. The sequence goes on from NC_077230.1 coordinate 209,829,678, forward strand.
TGATCAACTGTGAATGATATAACTTTTATCAACAAGTCAAGGATCCAGGACAACTCCAAAGGACTCACGCCAAAAAAGGATATCCACTGACATAGAAGGAACAGATGGACTCCAAATGCAGGTTGAAACATACCACTCTTCACTTTATTTTCTCCATGAATTTTTCTCTAGTGTAAGAAATATGTATTTTATTTCACAACACTATAAGAAGTGAAATACATATTATATGATTATATATATCATGTAACAACCTATATTATATTACCTGCCTTCTTGGGAAGGGAGGAGCATCTGGAGGGAGGAGAAAAAATAAAAAAAAATTACAGATTTTTGGACATAACTAATGTCCAAACTAGTTGTTTGGACTAAATGTCTAAACTGATTATTTCTCTTGGATAAGCACCTTTATTATATTACAGAATTATAACAAATCATATGTATTATTATTTTGCATGTTGTTGTCATATAAAATAATAATAAATGGTTAAAAAACTTTAAAACTTTGCTAAGATATACAACTATATACATAGTTGTTGCTCAGTCATTCAGTTGTGTCCTATTCTTTGTGACCCCTTGGACCATACTGTTTTAAGGGGTTTCTTGGCAAAGGTACTAGAGTACTTTCCCATTTCCTTCTCCAATGGATCAAGGCAAACAGAAGTAAATGATTTGTCCAGAATCATACATTTAGTAAGTGTCTGTGACTGGATTTGAACTCAGGTCTTCCTGACTCTAGGTCCAGTGCTCTATCCACTGAGCCACCTAGCTATATCTACTGGACCTCCTAGCTATATCTACATAAATACATACAAATATACATATGCATATATATATATATATACACACACACATACATATGTATACATGTATTAGCCTAAAATCACCAAGACCATATATAATTTCCACAAGTAAATTATCTTTTATGATGATATTGATTTTTGGGAATAATATAAACACATTTCATGAAATCCTATTTGTAGAATACAATGTCAATTGAGAACAGAGTAAATGGGGGTGATATAAATATTGGCTTTAGCACACCTCCTTTAGTTTAGATTATCTTTGACATTTCTGCTGTAGTTCTTTTCTCTTTATTGAACCAAACCCATTTTTCTTTGCTCTTTCCATCCCGTCACTCCTTTGTCAGGCCAGTGGACAAAGGAAACCTTCAGGAGAAACATTTATCTAGCTCTCTTCATGGTCTGCCAGAGAATCAAAGCCAATTTCCACCTCTTGCTCATTTAAATAAACATCAAATGCCCATTCATATTGCAGAAGATTAAGAAAATACTCAGACAGAATAGTGATTTAAAGTAATTAGAATTTTAAAACCTACCCGTTGTTGGAACTGAATTCAAATACCTCATAAGCTATTTCTTTAAATCCTAGAAAGGTATTAAATTTCAAAAAAAGTGTTATTGATACCTTTTGTTTTTACACTACTATTTTTTTCTAGATATAATCCCTACCAGTCCCCCAATCCTATTTTGTAACAAAGTAAAATAAGTAAAAGCAACATATCTAGCATTCTGTTTATATTTTATATTCTCTCTGTCTCTCTGTCTCTGTCTCTGTCTCTGTCTCTGTCTCTGTCTCTGTCTCTGTCTCTCTCTCTCTCTCTCTGTCTCTCTCTCTCTCTCTCATATGTACCCATTTATTTGCATGTATTCTTCCCCACTTGAATATATTCTTCTTGGGGTTAGGATTTTTTTTTTCCTTTCTCTGTTTATCCAGCATGCAGATACCTAGTAAGTGTGTAATATGTGCTTGTTAACAGTCTGATCTTCTCTGAGAGGAAGAAATTTATTTAGAGCTAAATCTTTCTCCTGAAATATGGGTTCCTACGGTCTTTAAAGATACCAAGGAACAAAATGCTGTTGCTTCTATCCATTTACTTGCCAGCAGCCTTCCCCTTTCCCTGAGGAGTGACTGACCTTTTACCAAAAAGTACAGGTACTTGACCTTAAGTTCCTTTGTGATATCAACGATCATCGTTCTACATTGTTCTCCCTCCCCCCAATTTAGTGAGAGTTTTGGGGGAGTAAGGAAAAGCCCTCTCACTTTTTGTCTGTTCCAACAAATAGGAGAACCATTGTGTTCTTAGGGGATACTGAAGGGTTAAAAGCTATAAACTTCATGGAGAGAAAATTACTTGTAAGGTTGGCTTTAGGCCTGAAGAGGCTTTTACTGACAATATATCTGTTTCTATATCTATAGGCAGAAATTGAAACACAGGATAGAGGTGGAGAGGGATCCCTTTAAAGTGGTTCCACCATAGGGGTTTCATTTCTTTATCTTTTCTCCAATTCATTTGCATGGAGAACCAAAAAGAATCTGGAGTTGAGAAAACTGGAGGGCCTTAAATTCAGACAGCCTGAGGCATTTTGCAGAAAGAAAGTACCTAAAATATTGCTGAAGAAGTATAATTTGGCTCTTGGACATTCATAGGGATTACAAGGATTTTCTAACCCTAAGTAAGTTAGAAGCAAGACAACGACACTGTCCTTGGTGAATTGAAAGTTGAGGTTAAAAAATAAACTTAATGCCTTCAGGCACCACAGATAGCCTGTTCTTTGCTTTAAAATAAACAAAAATAAACAAAAAAGTCTTTACCCTGGTGAGATGAAGACTTTCCTTTTAGAGATGAAAAACTATCATGGTCAAGATTCTGAGAAATGACAGATCATCCTTAGGGAGGATAAAAGCTGCTAAGAATTTTCCCTTGGTAAATAGTGGGTATGTGACTTTTCCAAAATAAATGACAGTGAAATCCAGAAGTAGGAAGCAGAGAGAAGAAATACAACCTCATGTTTGGTACAGACACATCTGGCAGTGTCCAGCACCACTGTTCTACCATAGCATTGTCTAGAGGTGACCCTTTGAAAACGGCAGGGAATAATACTCAGGAAAGATTATGTGTCATGCCCATACAGCTAGCGTACTACATACCTGACAGAGAGATAGATCATATGAAGCCAGAGTGTTAGAGGTGTGGGTTTATATATGCACCATGGAAGTATGGTCTTTATTTGTATACATATATTCCACTCAACATATATTCCACTCTTTCAATTGGTGGTGTTTGTATTTGTGGAAGAGCATGTCAGGTTCATGGGGGAAATGTTCTATTGCTTCTTTCTTATAATATTATTTCATTAAATGCTTTCACTTTGAGTTAATTGTGCCTTCTGGCTGACTAGTAAAAGTACATACATTGTTGGGGTCTAATGAAGCATATAATTTTTTAGAAGTATGCTTTTTAATAATAATGGTCAGGATAATTGGGGTAGAATGATTTCTCTAATTTTAATTAAAAATTTTCTGGACAAAGGGGACTGATGGATTAGTGGATCAGGGTCATTCTGCAGATATAGTTTACGTAGATATTGTCAAAATATTTAGCAAAATTTCTCAAAAAGATTGTAGAAATGTGAGCTAGATCATAGTAGTTAATTGGATTCAGATGAGTTCAATAGACCAAACCAAAGAATAGTTATTAATTTATACCCCTTCTTCAAAGATCACCTCCAGTGGAGTGCCCCAGGGATCTGCCTTTAGATTCTCCCTTTAATACACACACAAACACACACACACACACACACACACACACACACACACTTTTATCATTGTTGTTTCAATTGTGTTCCACTTTTTGTGACTTCATTTGAAGTTTTCTTGGCAAAGATACCTGATTGGTTTGCCATTTCCTTCTCCAATTCAATTTACAGATGACAAAATTGAGGCAAACATAGTTAAGTGACTTGCTCAGGGACACACAGGTAGTAGGTGTCTGAAGCCAGATTTGAAATCAGGAAGCTCTCTTCCTGATTTCAGGTCCAGTACTCTATCTACTATGCCACCTACCACCCCAACATTTTTTTTCAATCAAGAATACACATAAAAGAATAGATGGTATGCTCAAGAAGCCTACCGATAACATGAGTATGGGTGCGACAGGGAGTTTAACAGTTACCCTCAAAAAAATAGTTACAGGCTATAAAAATGAGTCTAATTCAATTTTATTTAATATAAAAAATTAAAGTCTTTTGAGTTAGCAAAGTAGCATAATGATAATAACGATATTAGCTAACATTTCTAAAGGTGCCGGGCACTGTGCTAAACACTTTACAATTATTATTTCATTTGATCCTTATGACAACCCTGGGAGGGAGGTGCTATTATTATCCTCATTTTTACAGAGGAGAAAACTGAGACAAAAAGAGGTTAAGTAAATTGCCTAGGATCACATAGCTGGTAAGTGCCTGAGGGAAGATTTGAACTCTGATCTATTCTGATTCTGAGCCCAGAACTCTTTGCACTATACCAACTTGCTGTACCCTAATGAATAAACAAGGGGCCAGCCTCAGAGTCCCGAAACTCTGGGTTTAGGTCTGACTTGTGACACATAATGGCAGCATGACCTTGGGCATGTCATGGAATCTCTCATTATCCCCCAGGAAACGACGTAACACTATAAGCTACAGAACAATTATTGATCTGCATTGGGGGTGGGTGGGTAGTTTCCTCACTATGAGTTCTCTATACCAAAAACATTTCAGAAATGGACCCAAATTCACATTATGTGGTTGCACCAAATGTGTTTGTTTGGAAGAGATGACAGTGTGGTCAGGGGTAAACCAAAGTGTCCGAGTCAGGACCAGGAGCTGCTTTGGGGTCCAAAATTCAACTTCCAAAGTTGAAGATGGCGGAGTTGTAGTTGCATAGAAGTTCATTGAAATAAACTCTTGGGATCTAACTGGGCTTTGAAGTCAGCACAAGTTAATGGCATATTATGATAGACACAAAAGCTAATGAAATTTGGGCTAATTGAAGAGAGGCGTAAGGTTTAGAAGGCAGTGAGGTGGCACAGTGGATAAAGGGCTGGTCCTGGAATCTGGATGACCTGGGTCCAATCCTCTCTCAGGAGCAGGACCCATATACATTTTGGAGGGAATAGTACTCTCTCATGCCATATAAAAATTAAAGGGCAAGTGCAGAGATATCTCTTGAAGGAGATGGAAACAGGAATCTAAAATACTCAAGGTATTAAAACCTAAAAGGCATTAAGACTTTTGGGATGCTATATATACAGATTAGTTAAATACAAGGTAATCTGGGAGGGATGGCACTAGCAGTTGGAAAGACTTCTTGCAGAAGACAGTGCATGTTGGTAGAAGAGAGGGACTCTCTGGGCAGAAGGAAGGAGGGAGTGCATTCTAGGCATGTGATGGGCAGGGCAAAGGCACAGACCTGAGAGATGTTTTGTCTGGTGCAAGGAACAGAGAGTTGGCCAGTTTGGCTGGATCACAGAGTTCAAGAGGGAGAACGATTGCCAATGAGGCTGGAAAGATAAATTGAGGCTATATTATGAAGGACTTTCACAGATGAACAGAAGGGATTCTATTTGATCCTAGAGGCAATAGCAAACCAATGGAATTGACTGAGTAGTGGGGTCAAGTGGTCAGATCTGTGATGAAGATAGATGACCTTGGTAGCAGTGTATAGGATGGATTGGGGTAGGGAAGATCCTTTAGGCAGGCAGCACAATTAGGGTCCTACTGCAATAATATAGTCCAGAGGTAATGAGGACTTCATTTAAAGCGGTGGAGGGATCAGATGAAAGAAATGCTTGCTGTAAAGGTAGAAATGGCAAGATTCAGCAACTTGATTGAATATATGAGGTAAGAGAGAGTGAGGAGACAGGGATAATGTGGAAATTATAAACCTGGAAGTCTGAGAAAAGAGTTAATAGACTAAATTAAGCATCTACTTTATGTGCTGGGCAATGTGCTAAAGGTTGAAGATACCAAAAGAGGCAAAACATACTTTGGAAAGAAGAAGAGTTGGGGTGAGGTAGGGTGGAATGAAAATGAATTCAGCTGTGGACATGTTGAGTTTAATATGTCTGCAGCACATTCTGTCTTTCCTTTGTAAAAATAAGGCAATTGGTCTGGAGCTCTAAGGTCCCCTTCAGCTCTAACATTTTATGACTCCAAGACAGTCCTTTATATTGCCCACCTGACAGGGTTGTACTGAGCAAAGTATTTCATACTAAGAGCTACTAAACTGCTCTGGGTTCACGTCACCCTTAAATTATTTCAGCCTGGAACCCTTGCAGCATAAAAAAGTCCGGACACCACTAACACTGAATCCCTTGGCACAAATAACTGTTCCCTTTCCCTGTGGGATTTTCAATTTAATATATTTGGAACTGGCTATATGTAAGGTATTGTGAATTTTTTAAAGTTTTCTACACTACATGTAGTAGTGGGCTTCAGTTTGGTGAGGATAGGGAATATCATGAGAATGTGAGAGTTTTGACCAAGTCCTTTGGATGCCAACTGGTGTAAAATTGATGCTCGTGTTTTTTGTTTTTGTTTTTGTTTTTTGTTCCCATGAAACCCAAGTAAAGAAGAAATTTCCCAGCACACATTTCAGACTTTTAGGAATGCCATTAAGTAATATTGTTCAAGGTGTCTACTTTTTAATAAACCCGGGTTCAGTTTAGGGGCATATTAGCTTGGCTTAAAAGATGGAAGTTTGTAAGTAACTTTGTGAGGGAGAGCCCTGCATTAGTGCCTCTTTCTGATAGGTCACTTTGGATGGGGATCCTGTGCTACAAAAAATCTGGCATTCAACACCCCCTGCAAAATGGTACTCGACTTTTTCCAACCTGATTTCAAACTGTTCCCCTCAGTGAAGTCTCTCCTCTAGCCAAGCTGGTCTATTCACCTCCCTGCTAACTTGTGTTTTGTTACTTCCTTACGATGTTTCCTATGCAAGGAATAGCCCTTTTCTCTGTCATCAGCTCCATCTGTTGAAATCCTACCCAACCTTAAAGGTTTAACTCAAATGCCAAAGCCTTTCCTGCACATGCTCAATCACTAACATCCTTTCCATTCCCCCTCCTTCATTTCCTTCTCTGTTTCCATAGCTAATGGGGAAGCTTTTGACTCAGTGAGAAAAAGTACTGGCTCTGGAGACAGAAGACCTGTGTTCAAATTTTGCCTCAACTCCTTACTGCATATGGGACCTATGTACAGTTACTTTCCCCCTTGTGATCCTTAAATTCCTTTCCTGTGAAATGAAGATGAAATGCCCACCAAAGTCCACTCCACCTCAAAATTCATGACCTCATTTCTTTAGGTCATGGTCACTCATGTATGTCTCATACCCATTTACTATATTGTAATCTCCACAAGGGCAGAAACTATCTTATCTGAATTTTCTGTTACCTAGCACACTGTTATCCTCATGATAGATACTTTACAAATATTTGTTGAAGTTACTTGACTTGATCATTTAAAGTTTATTAATATTACTATTTTAAACTCTTACCTTCTGTCTTAGAATTAATTCTAAGTATTGGTTCCAAGGCAGAAGAGTGGTAAGGGCTAGGCAATGGGGGTTAAGTGACTTGCCCAGGGTCACACAGCTGGGAAGTGTATGAGGTCATATTTGAACCTAGGCCTCCCATCTCCAGGTCTGGCTCTCAATCCATCTAGCCACCTAGCTGCCCCACTTGACACATATACTCTTACTGATGGACTTCAGTATCATTTTAGTGTAAGTTTGAATGAACTGCCCTTGTGAACCTTGTGTAAGCAAGAGGGACAATCCCCTTGGTTTGGAGGATGGTTTTTGATCATGAAATTGTCTTTGCTCTACCTACTTGGTGTGTACTCTTAAAAACAAACAAACTAATCCACAAGCAGAGGATAAACTGTGGGAGTAAAAACACCGACGAAAAGCAACTGCTTGACTACAGGGGTGGAGGGGATATGACTGAGGAGAGACTCTAAATGAACACTCTAATGCAAATACCAACAACAGGGAAATGGGTTCGAGTCAAGAACACATGTGATGACCAGTGGAATCATGCGTAGGCTATGGGAGAGGGAAAGGTGGTGGGAGGGGAGGTGGGGAGGAAAAGAAAATGATCTTTGTTTCCAGTGAATAATGTTTGGAAATGACCAAATAAAGTAATGTTTAAAATTAAAAAACAAACAAACTAACTAACTAATTAAGTGAGTGATAATAAATGGGAACACACTGATAGGGGTTCATGAGCAATAGTGGTAGAAATCCCAGGCACCTTCAGGATTATACTTATAACTCTGAGAGAAAGTAACAGTTTCTGACCTCAGTGAGACAGTAATAACCATTGCCTTCAGGAAAATTACAATTGCCAGTGACAGGATGAGTTGGGAAAGTAAGCCTAAAGGGAATTCTACAAGAGTAATAAAAATACTAACATAGCATAATCACCCTTGACTAAACCAACTAAATACCTTAAACTTAAGTAATACATCCTCTAACTACAATAAGCAAAGTTTGTACCCCCAACTCCATTTATGGGTAAGAATGGTTAAAAAGAATATGAGAACTAGCAGGTACTCTAATCTGCTGTCTAACATTACAGAGCAGTCAAGTCTTCCTATTTACAGGCTTGCACTTTAGGATTTCTCTTCTAAAGCTAAAATACATTAGTAGATATATGCTTTCCTTTTATCTTTACTATCAAAAATGTAGCAGTGTTATTTTTTCCCCCTAAAAGAAGATCTTTTCTTGGATAAATGAAGTGGAAAATAAAATTACTAGAGATGAAAGCATATAGGTTCAATAATAATAATAGCTAACATTTGTGTCTCCTGTGTGTGAGGCTTTGTGCTAAGTTTTCAACAATTATTATCTTATTTGAGCCTCACAACAATCCTGGGAGGAAGGTGCTATTATTATCCCCATTTTATATTGAGGAAACCTGAAGGTAAGTGACTTGTCCAGGACCACACAGTTCCTAAGGGTCTGAAGCCACTCAGGTCTTGACCTTGCTTTATCCATTGTACTTCCTAGCTGCCCAGTAAATTCACATTGTACAAGCTTTTTGTTACTTTTTCAGGGCATTTATCTATAATTTCATTGGTAGGGGGAAACTCACCAGGAAGGAAACTTCTTTCACCAATTCAGATAAATAAATATTCTACAATTAATTGCCTTAGAGAGCTGACAGAGGGAAGTAAGAAATTGAAATAGTTTTCCCAGGGTCATATACCCAAAATGTATAAGAGGTAGGAATTGAATACAGGTCTTTTAATTCCATTACGGACCCTCTGTCTCCTATGCCACTACTGCTTCTCTACATATAGAAATAGGTGTATGTTTCTAAATGTACATAGAAATATATTTGCAAAAATATTTCTATCTGTATATATGTATTTCCAAATGCATATAGACATATATTTCTATCTCTCTCTATATTTCTAGATGTATATAGAAATACATTTCTCTATATATGTATTTCTAAATGCATATAGAAATAGATTTCTACCTATATATGTATTTTGGAATATACAGAAATATATGTGTATGTACTAATTTTTATATAGAAATATATTCATACACAAACACATGTATGTGTATACATGTACATATAAGAGATAACCCAGGGCAATAATGAAAGAAGTATATTTGAGTGTGTATGTAGACATGGGAATGTATGTGCATCTGTAAATGTATCAACATCAACCCACATGTTTATGTATACACATACACACATTCACATGTATATCTACACAGAAATTGATTTCTCCTTTTGTTATTGCCCTGAATTATCTCTTTCCTCTTTTCTTTGAACTTCTGTGAGCATTTTCCTTGAGAAAGCTGATGCCTGGTGAAAAGAAACTCAGCATCCTTTAAAAGGAGCTCTTCCCTCTAAAGACTAACTTCACTGTAAAGCAATATTTCTCAGAGCTGGAGAGATAAGAGAATGGAGAGGGAACACTTCCCAGTAGCAGCCAAAACCTAGCAGCTCTGAGAAGCAGCTCAGAATCAAATGAGGAAGGTGCTTGGTTTGTTAGTGTGTGGGTAGGCAAGTGTGAAGGATGCCAGGGGCTTCAGGAAAATTCTATTGGGAGGGATGTGTGTGTGTGTGTGTGTGTGTGTGTGAGAGAGAGAGAGAGAGAGAGAGAGAGAGAGAGAGAGAGAGAGAGAGAGAGAGAGAGAGAGAGAGAGAAAAATAAAGAGAGAGAGAGGGGGGAGGGAGGGGAAGAGGGAGAGGGAAAGAGAGGAGGGGGAAGAGAAAGAAAGACAGACAGAGGAGGAGAGGGAGCCAGTGGGGGGATGTAATACATTGTCCATTCCTGACTCTCTACTGGGTGTGGTAAAAGACAAAGCTAAGGAGATATAAAAGCAGCATTTCCCAGGAAGAGTGGGAGGCAGGCAATATTTTGGGGGCAGTTCCCTAGGTAAGCTTCAAGGGGGAACCACAGAAAGACTTAGGAAGTATGAACAGCAAGAGATCTGTTCAAGTGGCTGGGGGAGTTCATAAAATGTTATCTTCCTGCCTGGTTCTGTTTCCTGCAAACTGGTTGCCTTTTCACCAAGTTTCATGATCCTGGGGAATGATCAGGTAGATTCTAGAGTCCCAGAAGAAAAAGATGTGGAGATGGTCTGATATTCCAACAAAATAACAATAAGAGGAATAATTTACATTTATATATTACTTTAAGGATTGTAAAATGCCTGTGTGGTGGATTAGGATGCAGTTAGTTATTTCAACGGTCTTATACAAAGCATACTGATTGCTAGATTATTGCAAACTTGGAAGCAGACTTCGGCAATGTTTAGAATTAGAATTTAGAATAAAGCTAAAAGTGACCTCAAAGGTAAATCTAATTTTACAGAAGGAGAAAAATAAGCTCATCCAAAGTCACTTGAATGCAGCTCTCTCTAGTTCAGTTCATTTCTTTCTGCTCTACCACACTCATCTGTTGCCATGGCATATGGCTCTGTCCTTAGTCCTGTACTGCTAAGTACTTTTTTTCTTTTAATCAACAACTGGGATGAAATTATAAAAGGTAGTGTCACATTTTTAGGTTCTTTCCAGTTCTTCTTATCTGTACTTTTCGTTCTTATTTCTGAAGTGGTGTCCTGGCAGCCACTTGACCTGCCAGTTTGGTCAATGTTCACTTGTTTTTAACCCCAAATCTACTTTTATGCAGACTCTTACTTGAGCCCCGGATTCTTAGTCTGTGTGTCCCTCTAGTATCATCTGTTCCTCTTTCTTGTCCTTACCTCCTAAAGCTTTTCTAGACCTTCATCTTCACATAGTTTCATTTAATAGACTCTTAGTTTAGTTACTTACTAGCTTGGTCTTAATGGGTTGTTTTTGCTCAGTTGACTCAGACTCAGGAGTTGGACTAGAGACAGCTAATACCTTCTAGAGAGAGTATTTACATGTTGGAAATGGGCAAACAATAGAAATCAGGGCTTGATTTATTTTTATTGCTGCTAATTTCCTAGACATGAAATTAGTGGAGAAAATATTACTAGTACAGGTGAAACTTGTGTGTTGTACATACATTTTCTCCTTAGTTTCTTCCAGACAGTTACTAGACATGAACCAGCACACTTTTGTCCAGCCTGGAGGTTCCATCTCTCAGAGGGGTAGTTTCAGTATGAGGGAAAATTAATAAGTAAAACAAATGTCCATTTTCCATTGATTTCATATTTACTCTTTCCACTAAATCCTTCTTATAGTGGTATTAAATTTAAAAACGTTGTTATCATGTTTCTGAAACCTGAATATTTTGAAGGGATGCCTATTGATTTATAAAAGCATAGTAACCTGGTAGAGGCATATGTCATTTTGTCTCTGAATTGTCTTTCCTAAAGCAATTAAATTATGACTCCACATTTATGCTTTATAACTCAATGCAGTTGGGAAAGCAGAATATACAGATGAAATATCTGTGAAAACGCACACATCATTTGTGGAGCAAGGTAAGAAGTTAAAATTAGGGGCAGTTGGGTGGCTCAGTAGATTGAGGGTCAGTCCTAGAGACAGGAGGTCCTGGGTTCAATTTGACCTCAGATACTTCCTAGTTGTGTGACCCTGGGCAAGTCACTTAAGCTCCATTGCCTAGCCCTTACTGCTCTTCTGTTCTAGGATCAATACACAGTATTGATTCTAAGAAAGAAGGTAAGCATTAAAAAAAATTAAAATTTGTATATGGCATTGGACCAAATATAGGACATCTCTTATACAGTGTATTCCCAAAGTCTTAGTGTAGTTTTATTCCATACTACACTGACCTAAAACTGTGCAAAGACTATTGAAATACTCTGTATAAGCCGCAACTCTAAAATGAGGCTTTTTTGAAAAGAAAAAAAAATGCAGATTTACACTGAAAAATAATCCTTTGAGACTGCATTCAGGTTTTATACAAGCCAGACTTGGGAAATAAATGGAGCTTTCTTTGGGCTAATATATTACAATTAACTGCATACTTAGTCACAGAAAGGAGATGCAAAGAAGAATAAGGCCAATAACAGAAGGCTTCCCAGAGGAGGTAGATTCTGAACCATGTTTTGAAGAGGATGACAATACTTTTTCGGGGTGAAAAGTGAAAAGGTAAGACAGGCAGCAGAAATGGGCCTTTTTCAAGTCCAACAAAAGCTTCTCATCCCTGACTTCAAGATAACAACTTTTATCTGCTATATGCCAAAACCTAGCTCTGAAGATCAAGAGACTTCTTGCAGATCTGTCACCCCAGGAGTGCAGGGCTTTCTGGAGGCTGGGATAGTAACTTCTCTTGGTCTTATCACTGATGCCTGTAATGTTGAGAGACGGGACAACGATGGCCTTGAAAATTCCATTTTGTGTTCATATTCAGAGATGTTAGAACTTCCAGATCTAATCTTGAATCAAACCATACATTATTTTGGACCAGAAAGTTGACCAGGGAAGAAAGAGATTGTGTCTTTATTGAGGACTCTCTACCTCAAAGCCTTGAAAGAATTATGATTTAATTGTAGTGTGTACCACCTCCACCAATCCAGACCTCATTCTCTTTATACCATAGTAGATGCTCCATGAGTTTTTGTTACCCCAAACTGACCAACGACCATCCTTTCAGTGATTAGATACACACACATAAACAGGTGAAATTCAAGTATTTTATTTGGGAGACATGGAGGTAGGGGAAAGGAGCACAGTGTCCCCTCAGTCATAATTTTGGGTAATTTGGTGTTAAGAAGCTCTAAGATCCAGGGGAGAACTCGTGTCAATTGATCTCTGTGATAGAAAGGACATGGCCAATGCTGGGAAAAAGCAGGAGCCAAACTCATATAATGAAGAGTACCATTTTTGAAATCTAAACATAAAGAGAATGGAGAGTGGAGAACTAATCCCACATGTTATTGTGTAGCTCAAAAGGAGGCAGAATAGACATTTCTAGACTCTTCTCTGAAAGACTTTTTTTATTCCTCTCAGGAGCAGAAGCAAGAATTTGGGGCCAGGAGGCAGTTCTCTCCTCTCCTCAGAGACGGGAAGGATCAGATTGGAATTTTATCAGCTCCCTTAAATATTGTTTGCCTGGGGGATATGATTGAGTTTCATCTAACTTGTGATCACTTTGCTATTTTGAGAGGG